>NW_024065873.1:0-386037 GCF_014898295.1 Botrytis byssoidea | reverse complement strand
AAAAAAAGAAAATTTATATATATACCTATTTATTATATTATTCTATAATATAAATAATAATATTTTATTAGAATTGCTAATATATATATAAAATAGATAATTTTGAAGTTTAAGAATAAGCTTTTTCGAAGAAAGGAATAGTATTACAAATCACATTTAATTACAATTGTGATTGCTTATATATATATTTATATATAAATTTAATTATATGTATATAACTAATATATAGAAGTACTTTATAAATGCTTTACTCTCGATTCTATAGTTGTAGATTCTAAGAATAAATTGTACCCTGCTCTCGCAGTTCTTCTAAGGCAAAGTGTCACAGTGAGTGGGTGAGTAATTTATTTAGAGCGGATATCTTATTATTGTAAATATTTTTCTATTTATCTATCTATCTATCGAGAAATAATTATCTGAATTTTTCTTTTCGTGAAAAATATAATAGTATCGTTCGAATAACGAGTTACTTGTGGAAAAGCTTGGGATGGGATAATGAGGTTTATATAGGTATCGTGGAATAGAATGGAATGGGATGGAATGAGATGGAATGGTTCGATGTGTAATTATATAGGGATGTGTATATATATCAGTATTCGTATGATTACCTATGATTATGATTATGATTCCCGCGTAATGGAATCCTCTAGATGTATATACATACCCTCATATCTAAATAATTCGAGTTTTTCTTCTTCTTTGAGTACCGGTATAAGGATACGAACGGTACTTAGAGTAGAATTTGATATCCAAAAATTTGTTATAAATTGTTAGAAAGGGTATACTAGTAGTACCGGTATATATTAATTCATCTCGTCTTCCACATCATACATTCATCGATGAGTACTATATATCTATACCTATACCTACATCTATATCTATATCACAACTTCCCGGTCATTATATATTCATCTCAACCCAAAACGCGCATCCATCCCATCCCATCCATCTCTTCTCCTATCCCAACGCCATGCCATCCATCTGCCGAGTTCGAGTCAAGTCCCCCCTTCCACCCCCCTCTCCCCCCCCCGAAATAAAAAACTCCACTTATTAAGCATAAAGCACCATCAATCGCACTAAACCCCATTCATCCGTATTCGTTTAAAAAACCAGGTAGATACCTCGGAAACGCTCCTCCCCCCACACCCTCCCTGCCAATCATCTCAAATCTCAAATCTCAAATTACGCATTTTCGCCTGGGCATACCATTCCCATTCCATGTTCTTCTCCATCAACCAATCGCCAACCAAATTTCCCAATTTCCAACTTCCGATTATGGAACACGAGAGAGAAAGAAAGGATTTCCCAAGTCAGAGCACGTGGAGGAAAGTTAAATACAGTATCAGACCCAAGCCCCATTCTCTACTATTCCCCATCCAGTCGTATACTGTCGTAAAAGTGCGCGTTGAGTAGCGCGGAGGTGGGGAGGCTGTGTGTGTATCTTTTATCTACATATATGTGCTTTCTCGTCGTTTGTGTATCTTGTCTGTCTGTTTGTCTGCTTCTGAATTTATACGTTTACTTTTATTTCACTCTGGTTTGCTTTGAGGTCTTGAACAATATTATACTATACTACACTATACAAGTGCGCAGACGTTCATCGGTATCGTAGTGTGTATAGTATATAATAAAAAAGCACTTCTTTTTCGACACACCCTCGCCCTCCTCCGCGGCCCGCCCCTTCAAATCTTTTCTTCGAGAAACATACTATACAAAACGCGCCATCCTTCTCCAACTAGGTACAGAAAGCAAAAATGTCCGACTCCTCCGCCCCAACAGATCATCCAGCCTACAAACTTTACCGCTACACGCCGAATATAGCCGCGGCCGTGATTTTTCTGCTCGCCTTCGCAGCTACGACGTTGTATCACATATACCAGATGATCCGGGCTCGATCATGGTACTTTACTCCTCTTGTTATTGGCGGTCTTTGTATGTTTGTTTTCTCATTTCTTCAACTCATCTCCATCTCCTTCCCAACCCCCCGCTCCCTCCATCTAAAACTGCATTCTCATACAATGCGCAAACAGTCGAGGTCGTCGGATACATCTTTCGAATTATGGCGCATTCCAACAAAGAATCCATTCCCATCTACAGCATTACCACGATTTTGATCCTGCTCGCACCGGCGCTGTTCGCTGCCTCGATATACATGGTTCTCGGACGACTGGTCGTCGCACTCGATGCCGAAGACTTATCGCCTATCCGTAAGAAGTGGATGACCAAGGTTTTCGTCATTGGAGATGTCATTGCATTTTTGAGTCAAGCGGCCGGTATGTTTTTTGTGTGCTCAGATTCCCGCTCCCCTGAATGCCGATATTGAGGAATATACATACTGACTTGGAGGTGGTTTGATATAGGTGGAGGAATTATGGCTAGCGGAACAGCCAGCGCTTTGGCGACTGGAGAGTATATTACGATAGCGGGTCTTGCCATCCAGCTTGCCTTCTTCAGCGTCTTCATATTCACCGCGACTCTTTTCCATCGTCGATTCCAAAGAACCACAAACACCGCGCCGATGAGAATGTCCGTCAACCACATTATGAAAAACAGGAATTGGGAAGCTCTGCTGTACGTTTTGTATATTACGAGCGCACTGATCCTGATCCGTTCGGCTTTCCGCTTAATCGAGTATGCTGGGGGAAATGACGGGTATCTGCTTTCGCATGAGGTTTTCGCTTACATCTTCGACGCAACGTTGATGTTTTTTGTAATGGTGATACTCAACCTTTTCCACCCTTCCGATGTCATGGGTGACAAGGCGACCTTGTATGGAAGCACGGGCATGTCTTTGCATAACCGGGGATCAGGAGTTTGAAGTCTGAAGAGGAATAGCTAGAAATCCTTGTGTTTGATGAATTGTAACTTGTTGGCGTCAATAATGTATTGTTTAACATAGATGCGAAGTAAAGAAATGGAATCTTGCTGTAACTAAATATAGTGGTACCTGACCATACCGATATTGGACGTACTGATAAAGTTATATCAATGTACCTTGATGTACTGCTTTACACCCATAAATCTTTTGTCAACATTGATATAACATTGATGATAAAAATAATCGATTAAATCTGGAAAGCTTTTACCACCTAATCAACTGAATAGAAATGAATAGATTCGGGACTAGGGAGACTAATTTGTTCAATCAATAACGTAATTTATTAGCATATCGACCATATCAGCATGTGGACCACTTGAAAATACATTAAAATTAAACCTTTTTCAATATTCTTATTTTAATCATTAATTATTATTTTGAAGAAAAAAAAATAAGAAAAAAGAAGAATAAAAAATAAGCTTTTTATAAATCTAGTATTTATATAAAAATTCCTATTATTTTATAAAGAAAATGGAAATTGTTACGATTTTCGTTACAGAAATATTATCTCTATAATAACTATTATAATAATTTCATTTTCCAATAAATGTTTCAAATTTTTTAATATTTATATAATTATATTATTAAATAAAGAAAGTGTATAGTTATATAAGAGTTGTAGTCTTAGCTTATCGCACACCACCTTATTTCATAATAAAATCTCTATCAAAAAGCTATTTTTTTATATAAATTAATTTCTTTAATTATTTTATTAAATATTGAATTATTAATTTGAAAATTTGATATATAAAAGATATTAGTATTTTAAATTTAAAAAAATAAATGGAATATTTTTAATAATTTTTTTTAGAAAAATTGTTGATTTTTAAAATTGAAATTTTTAAAAATTATTATATATAACATGTTTTATCATTATGTGAGCTATATCATTATATAGGCCACTTTCACCTCAATTATTATCTCTTTACTTTAATATGCAATTTATTAATAATCTATTATAAAAACAATTAATAAAGAAACACAAATCATTCTAATTATTAAAACTATTCAAAAAAACAAAAAATTAAGTATTTAAAAAGTTACTAAATTGTATAATATTTTGTATATAACAATTCAATACAAAATAAATGTTTTTACTTTTTATACAGAATATTAATACAAAACCCATAAGATTATAGAATTGAAAAAGAAAGTGATTATTCAATATATAATTGATATAAATAATAAAGAGTTTTTATTTAGATTTAGAAATATAGAAAATATAATAAATTATATTTTCAAATCAAGGAATACAAAGTGTATTGAAAAGCTTTAAATATATTGATTTGTAAAATATTAAATTGAATTAAAAATATATTTTAATTATATTTATAATTTTCAAAAAGCTTTTTACAAAGATTCTGAGCTTATTGAAAAATGGTTTCAATTAGTTTCGAATATATGAGCAAAATATAGTATTCTTGATTATAATTTCTATAACTTTGATAAAACAGGTTTTATAATAAATATAATATACCTTAGAATAATAGTAACTAATACTAAACAAAATGGTAAAAGCAAAACAATATAATTAAATAATAAAGAATAGATTATAGTGATTATATATAATAATAAAGAGAATAAAACTATATCTCTATTTCTAATAATTTAAGAATAGATTGATTTTTCTAATTAGTATATCAAAACCGATTTTCCTATAAATTGAATTATTAAATTTATATTTAATAGATAAATAAATAACAAAACAGATTTAGAATAATTGAAGTATTTTGATAAATATATTAAGAATCGAAGAAAAAGCAAATATCGAATATTAATATTAAATAAATATAAAAATCATAAATCAAAAGCTTTCAAATATATTATAAAAAGAATATTATTATATATTTATATTTATTAATATATTTAAGTTATTTAATTCAATTTTTTAATATAGATTATTTTAATATTCTAAAATGTTTATATAGTATTCAAATTAATAAATTTATTAAAATATATATCAATTATATTTTAAAAATTGAATTCTTTATAGTTTTTAAAATTGTATATAAAAAATCAATTATTTCTTAAAATATGAAATTAGGATTTTAAGAAATAGATTTAATTTCATTTAATTCTAAAACTATATTTTCGAAATTAGATATTTGAATTTATATATCTACTCCCTTTTTCTTCTTTTTCAATTTAAATCAATAAATCTTTTAAACCTTTTATAATCTAATTAAAGCTTTTTTTTAATTAATATTAATAACACCTCAAATAACTTATTATTAATCAAACTCCTTTACACTTATATTTGAAATTTTATTAGCTTTAATTAAAAATATAAAGAGATTAGCTTATAAGAATATACTTTTGAATATAGAGATTTATATATTTTGAATAATAAATAAAATATTAAATAAATATTAATATATAAAAGAAACTTAATTATATCAAAAAGGAATACTTACTAAATAAAAAGCTTTTAATATATTATTTTAATAAAAAATTGATATTTAGATTTGATATAATAAATATTAAAAAAAAAGGAATTCTAATAAAAAAATATTTTCTAATTAATATTATAATAAATACAAAAAGCTAGATTATAATTCAAGAATTTATTAAAATAATATAATAGATTCTAGATTATTAGATTTTTAATAGTTTTAATTAATTGATTCAATTGTTATTGAATAGTATAGATTTAAAGATATGAATTGAGGTGAAAGTGGCTTATATAATGATATGACCTATATGATGATAAAACACGTTAATACTTTTGCTATACAAAAAAATCCATTTTTTTGAAATTTTTGAAAGTTTTGATTTCAAAGATTTATAACTTCTTCAAAAAAATTATTAAAAATATTCTATTTATTTTTTAAAATTATTTTATTAAATTATTATTCTAGATATTTATTCAAAAAATTCATTTCATTTTTTGATTGAAATAATATATAATTCAAAAGTTAAAGAAATGAGGGTTTTTGATGTGTTTTCGCTTAATGTGCAATAAGCTGAGGCTACAACTCTTACAAACGAATTTTGTATGCAAAAAGGAGTGGCTCATATAATGATATGATCCACATGCTAATAAACTATATTAAGTCGAATACTCCACTTTCGGGCCACCCCTCTTTTGAACCACCCTTTTACACCAAAAATCACTTTTTTGATTTATTAATATATCTTTTAATATTGAATACAATTTAATAAAAATATATATTCATATAATTCGAGTTATTCCAATCCTATTTTGAAGATTTCAAGTTTCTAGATCTCTTGTGAATCGATTTATTAAACTTCAAAATATTGATTTTTTCAATTTATATAAAAATCATATACAAATTTGAAACTTTTATAAAATCTTTAATAATTTGTTAATAAAAATTGCTAAAAATAAACTATAAATTTTACTATAAATTTATAATATATTGATTTTGAAAAATCCTAAAAAAAATCGAAAATGCCTTATAAATAAATATTTAGAGAGGTACTCTCAAAATTGCAGGGATTATTTATACTACTCTTAACTCACTATATACTATATCTCTATATCCATTCATTTTTTTGAATTTCTATATAGATTCAGATTTGAAATCTTCAAAAAGATATACAGTTTTCTTTTAATGATTGTTGTTAAAAAGTTATTAAAGATTATATAAAAGCTCTAAATTTATATGTAATTTTCATACAAATTGAAAAATCGATATTTTGAAGCTTTAAATCTCAATCCAGAAAAATCCTAAAGATCTAAAAATTCTAATATAAGCCTAAAATAATTTGAATTATATGTATATAAATTTTTACTAATTGTATTCAATATTAATAGAGATATTAATAGGCCAAAAAAGTAATTTTTGGTGTAAAAGGGTGGCCGAAAACAAGGGTGGCCCGAAAGTAGAGTGGTCGACTTATAGCTAGGTTCTATTATTTAACGCCTGAAGAATTTTTACTAGAGAAAGCTGACCCCTAATGGCCATTTGGCCTGGACCCTTGTTTAAAGGCCGAACTTTGGAGTTTGTCCGAGGCTGCACCGATGATCAACATCACATAGTCTTACCGACGCTTTTGGGAAGGCAAGTAGGTCGGCGTGCGAGTCACCCAGGATGTATGCGCTTGTCTCGACCAGATGCTTTCCCCACCCCCGGAAAAACCAGAACGAGTCGAGCCGCTGCAATAAAACTCCAAAATAAGCAAGAATAAGAACGGCGAGAGGGTTTCGTTGAGTCAAAAGAATGAGATAGTCTTTGGAAATTATACCAGGCCACATAAGTCCAGCTGTAACTGGCGACGTCAAGCTTCTGTCTACCGTTATCTTCCTGATTACATCGAATGAATAAATAAGCTGTTGAACAGCATCTTGGCAAATTTTAGACGTCTTCGTGCATGTTTCGGCCTCACAGCGAGTAACAAGATCGGATAGAGCACGCAGCTCCGTAGTGACATCGCCACCAATATCGGGGTATAAATCTGTAGGCGGACCACTCCGTGTAGTAGCGTAGAGTTCATCACAGAAGATGTTTTGCTCCCACAGAGCATGCAAGCCAACCATGCCCCTGACCAAGTTGGCGCAAGCCAAGAACTCATCAATACCCCGATCGCCCTTACTTGACTCGAGTAACTTTCCATCTGCACGAATGAAGCAAAATCCACACATGGCCAGAAAGGCTGAGAACAAGAAAGCGGCGCGTTGACTTTCTGGCGAAATATCGCCAGTGTTTATGAGACGCCGGTACTCTACTAGTGCCGCATTTTGGTGGCGGGCAGCCTCCGCCACCATAATCTGAGAATTTTCGCAGCCATCAAGGGCAATATGTAAAGCAGATAGAGAGAGAATCCCGCGAAGAAGGAAACCGTTTCGCGTGGCTATCTGTACAACGGATGTTTGCCATACTTTCTGCTGTGGAATAATAGTGCTGAGAGAGTCATAAACATTGATCGTGTAGTGGTGAAGAAGTTTAAGAGCCTCAATATTATATGCTTGCGGTATGTGAAATGGTACTAAGGAGGCACCAGGTGATGATACTATGGCTTGAGAATGAGTATCAGACACCTGCTGTGAACTCGCTCTCGTGGAGGTAGAAGATGGTGGATTTCTCTTCGACAGATACGTGCAGGCAATCCAGCGATCTTGGCAATTCCCACAATTAGGAAGACGTTCATCACACTTATTGATCGTGTTAGATACGGATATTGTAGCAGATTGCGCTGCGTGGCTCATGATTACATACCTTGATGTGCTTCTGTTTGCAGGCGGTGCAACCCTTCCGCGACTTCCTATGAGGCCGTCTAGTTGCCATAGGAGCAAAGCAACAAAATTATCATGGAGTTCAATGACCAATTACAATAGTTTCATCAATAAAGCTAGAAAATCAAGATTGGACGGAAGAGTGACAAACTGTCTGGGGGGGGCACATATAGAGAGGTCGACGGCGTAGGGCTATGTAAAACACACTAACCGATTTCCCCACTATGTGCACGTCCCTACTACGTGCACGACTTTGGAAATATCAACATTATGGCTTCAAACATCGATGATATGCCTTTAGAGGCTCGTATAGAGCTTGCATTAGATCATTTGAAAGGGGTTCAAGCTCCTAAATACACCCAGACAGCTAATTTCTTCAAAATTGATCGATCCACGCTCTCCCGGCGGCATAGAGGTAAAACCACCTCGAGAAAACAGTTCCTCTCCGATACGAAACAAGCGCTTTCTAGTGATCAGGAGGAGGTTTTAATTGATCAAATCAACAAGCTGACACAGAGATCTATCCCTCCTACAAGCCGCATAGTCAGAAACCTTGCAGAAGAGATCCTAGGCAGAGAGGTGGGAAAGAACTGGACTAGCAATTTTGTCAAGAGGCATTCAACACGTCTTAAAAGTCGGTATCTCCGTTGCATTGATAATTTGCGTGTGAAAGCCGATAATGTTGCTATATTTGATTACTTTTATGATCTGGTTTGAGCTATTTTCTATTGTTGTTGATCTTTATTACCTAAAACGCTCTTGCTAATACCCCTCTTTTTTTAATTTAGTTGATAAAAGTGACCATAAAATACGATATACGGCCGAGAGATATATACAATTGGGACGAGAAGGGCTTTATGATCGGTATGGGGAGGACTATGAAGAGGATAATGAGTGCTAGCGCCTATAATAGAGGCAGAGTGACAAAAGCTAGGCAAGATGGATCAAGAGAGTTTATTACTCTACTGGCAGCTATATGTGCTGATGGGACAGCTCTCCCTCCCGCTCTTATTTATAAAGGAGACTCAGGGGATCTACAAAATACATGGGTTCAGGATGTAGGGGAGAAGGATAAAGCCTATTTTGGAGCCTCAAGCAATGGGTGGTCGTCGAATGCTTTTGGCCTATATTGGCTTATAAACGTATTCGACCCTGCTACACGTCGAAAAGCAGGTGGAAGATATCGTCTACTTATTGTCGATGGTCACTCTAGTCATGTCAATATGGAATTCCTTTCAAAATGCGATGAATTAAAGATTATTGTCTTAATTCTCCCCCCTCATTCTACACATCGACTACAGCCTCTCGACGTTGGAACCTTCGGTGCCCTTTCAACGAATTACAGTACATTATTGAATGATTTGATGCACAATAGCGGGGGAATTGTTGGTATGACAAAGCGCATGTTTTGGGGCATATTTAAAAAGGCTTGGGAGCTCACTTGTACGAGGCATAATATCTTACGATCCTTCGAAAAAACGGGCATATATCCTATGAATAGGAGTCTTACGATCGACTGTATTGCTCCGGAAGCTCCTTCTACGCCACCTACATCATTTAAAACTCGCAGGGATGCTCTTGCTACACCGTATACGTCAAAAGCGATGCGTAGAATGAAATTAGAATTTCGTCGCGCTCCCACCCATGAGATCACTTTAAAGCTTTTTAAGGCTGCAACTACATTAGGAGCTGAAGCTTCTATACAGGGGCATAGATCTAAAGGTTTAGAAGAGGCTCTAAAGCTTGAAAAAAGGAAAAGAGCTCGTTCAAAGCGTTTAAATCTCATTGGAGAGGAGGGGAATGGTGCGTTTTTATGGTCACCCTCTGCTATTATTAAAGCTAGAGCGTATCAAGAAGATAAAGCACTTAAAGAGGAGCAAGAGAAGGAAGCTAAGCTTCAAATAAAAGCTGAAAAGAAAGCTGAGAAGGAACGGAAGGAGATTGAGACGAAAGAGAGAGTATTGCAGAGGGAGGTTGATCGTCAGATTGCACGTGATGCGAAAGAGGAGGTTAAAAAGACTCTAAAATCAACGAAATCTCCAATCAAAAGAGATAAAAAGTTCCCCAAAGCTTCTTCTACTATAGATCTAACATCAACAAAGACTATAGAGCTCTCTGATGCTGTAGAGGCTAATAATTCGAAGGAGAAGGAGGAGGAGGTCATATTGCGATCTAGTAGAGGGCGAGCACTACGAGTTCCATCGAAATTCAAAATCTGAAGATTTTATTATGTTTTTAGATAGTATTATATCTTGTCATTTATCAATTAAATTGCTAGCTCTTTATCTTATAAATTGGAATTGTTATTAATTTTTAAAGTGATTCAAAATGGGTGATCAAGATCGTGCATATAGCAGGGACGTGCACGTAGTAGGGAAATCGGTTAAAAGGCGACCGAGCTTTTCTCCATTTTTATTATCTAGGCCAATCATATCATCAAACTGATCGAAAATTTATGTATTGAAAGTATCATGAGATTCAATTTAGTTTTTGAATTTTTTCATCAACTTATAGAGAGTCAAAGTTAAGAGCTCGAAAAATTCGAAAAATTTACTCATTTTGAATAAGGAAAAGGTTACTAGTGTAACAAATATCACATGACAATGTGATTACACATTACTCGTATACTAATCTTAGTTCAAGGCTAGCTTGAACTAAGCCACTATTCTGATCTAGATATACCGGTACCTAGGTACTGGAGGTAAAGATATCTCCTCAAGATCCCTTCAGAGTCTCTTTCCTCCTTGGCTTTCATACTTGTAGTTGTAGATTCTAAGGGTAAATTGTACCCTGCTTTCGCAGTTCTTCCAAGGCAAAGTGTCACAGAGATTATATTACAAAGCGTTACGGTATACAGTAAGTTTCTAACCTCTTATATTTCATCTATTTCATCTATCTCTGCATCTTATAAATCAAAGACAATGAAAATAAAACGCTAAGTTTGACTCATTACTTGAAGCCCCCTTTTCTGCGAAATTTAAATCACAAATCTTACACCTCTTCCCTTTTCTCTCGCTTCCCCTGCTCCTTTTTGATCTCTCGCGTTACCTCTCAACTCACCACCGATACTGTATTTCCTCTTAATTCGTACTTCTCGCTCTATTTCCTCGGAAGTATAGTCGGGATTGGAAGTGGAAGTGGAAGTGCCCGAAGATGTGTCTCTGCATTTGTATTCACTTCTACTCCTACTCCCATTCCTTCCTTCATCATCGCGAGAAACATGAGACACACGTGGGAGATAATGTGTTGTTTTTCTTTTACTCGCACTCGGACTTCTACTTCTATCTTTATCTCTACCTCTCAACCTTGATCTTGATCGCGATCTTGACCTCGACCTCGACCGTGATAGTGACCCATATCGAGGAATATCAATTACTCTTGTTATATATCGAGTCTTTTCCTTGATGTTCCCTTTTTCGTCTTCTCCTGATTTCGATTTGGATCTAGATCGAGATCTGGATCTTCTTAGACTTCGATTTCGATTTTGATTTCGATTTAGACTCCCAAAATTCTGAGATCTTTCTCTCGGATGGTATATGTCGTGGATATCTGAGTTTTTCCATTTGTATTTATCTTGACTTCGACCAAGATCTATATATTCAACCACTCTTTCTGACTTCCTTTCTGACGCTCTTCCTCTCTGTCTTTCTCGTTCTCTCTCTCTTCCCCTTGATCTTGATCTTGAGTCTGCATCTCTGATGGGTATTGAAGTCGGAGAGATGTAATTATATTCCAGCACTCTCTTGCTTCCTACACCCCTGTCACAGCTTCTCCCTCTTCTTTCTTCTCTCCTTTCCCCTTTTATATACCCACTTCTCATCCTCCTACATCCACACCTAATAAACCCCTCATAATAAGGCGTAGGCGTTCGATTTCTTACACTTCTCCACTCTTCTCTCTCTCTTTCTCTTCCTCGCTCCCTTCCTCTACTGAAACTTCGTGCTCTACTCCTTCCTCTTCGCCTCTCTTCCACCCTGATCTCACCCGTACCCCTGCTACTACTCCTACTCCAACCCCTATCAATATCATACCAATCTTCCCCACTCCCACTATTTGAGATAGGATACGGTGCTGATCTATATCTATACGTCACCCTTGAGGCGCTCGGCCTTGGAGATCTGGGAGTGGTATACGAAATCGATGTTTTTAAGTCTCTTTTTAACTCATCCCAATCTCCATCTCCACGAGCTTGGCCATATCCTTGATTATAGCCAGGTCTAGGCTCAGTTCGTAGTATCGATACAGAGCGATTTCTGCGAAGACGTGGTGGAGAAGGGGAGGAAGATGAAGATGAAGATGAACTGGAAATACAACAATCCTTCCCCTTGCTTTTTCCTCCAACTTTCTCACTCACGTATCTTGGTCGATGAGAAGTGGTATCGATATATGTGTATTTATATCTAACTGGAGAGAGAGAGATGCCATTGACGATGAAGATGAGGATGAAAAGTAGTGCCGATCCGAGTCTTGCAATGTAGAGGGATAACGAGAGCGATATCGATGCGTTATGCGCGTTTTGGTTGTACGGGACATGGTTTCATCGAGTGGGAATTTGAGTTGAGAGTTGAGAGTTGAGGATTGACTGGGCCGTTTTGTTCTGGAAACTGGCATGGGCACTTGGGACCTGGATATTTATGCAAGTATCTTGCACTTCCGTCGTGCAGAAACTATCTCCTCCTATCAGAATATTTTCTATCTTCCACGAAAAAGAAGAGAAAAAGCTATTGTTAATCTACTTCGCGATAAATGGAAACAAAACAGAGTGAGGACAATAGCAGAGGAATAAGAAGGTATAATTGTATGCTCACTTTCCAAGTTACTAGCTAGGAATAGACTGATAGAAATTCTCAATGGTTCGATCAAAGGGAGTGAATGATCTCGGATCAGAAAGGGGGGTGAGATGAAAAAGGAGTTTGATGGTGGTGTGTGTATGTGTGCATGTATGCATTTTTCTACATATCTACAAAAAATAAAAACCTTTAACAGAAACAATATAACAATAAACGGAAAAAAGTTCCAATACCATAACAAATGAAAATCCATCTCGAACGTCTATAAACTCTCCCAATGAAACATATGAAAAATGATACATACGCGATGAATCTTCAAGAACTCCCTCGCTATGACATCCTATCCTTGATCTTTCCAAACAAAAATCCTCAATTGCACACGCCCATCTCCACCTCCATCTCTATCTCCATCACCCAAACATCATCTAAACATTGACTCTCTTCAACTTAACCCACAACTCTGGTTTCTTCCACAACGCATAAATCCTGTTCCTCTCCAACCAACTCCCACTATCCCTCGCCCCCTCCAAATCAAATCCTCATACCACATTCCCCAGCAAAACTCTCATTTCAGCATACGCCAAATTCTTCCCAATACAATTTGCGGGGCCCACACTAAACGGTTGACAAGCCTTCCGATCATCATTCTCAAAGATTTTCGGATCAAGGAGTTTCACATCCGGGAACGTTGATTTCAAATGCTCGACATCGGCAGTACTGAGCCATCTCTCATGATGGAATTCATACGGGAGATGGAAATACTCTGCAGACAGGTGGGAGCTGATGGGATTGACACCGACGGTTGTTCCGGCAGGGACGAATTGACCAGCGACTACACTTCCGCCTTTGGGAACTATACGGGGGAGAGTAGTTGGGACGGGGGAATAAATGCGGAAGCCTTCTTCGAGGACAGCGTTGATATATTTAGAGGAAGCGAGCGCGTGGAGTGTGAGATCTTCTTGGCTTTGGAAGGCAGTTCTCAATTCGATTGCGAGATTTTGGAGGACGGTAGGCAGTGTAGGCAATAGTATACTACAGTAAAACTATGGCGTGTATTGATATATTGATATTATAGCTAAGATATTTAGAAAGAAGGTTATATCACCCTTGTATATATTTATATATTTAAAAAATATTAGTAATATATTGAAATACTAGGATCCAATATAAACTATTCATTTCATATCAAATAAAACTAAAAATAAAGGATCTTAACTCGATTTGAAATAAGAAATAGAATTTTATTATTTAATATAAATAGGAATGCAAATTTTATATTAAATTCTAGTATTTCAGTATATTGCTAATAATATCGAAAGTTTAAATAATATTAAATATCTTCAGTAATATTAAATTCAATATTATATATATATATATATATTTCGAAAAGAATCGATATGTATTACTAAATTAGCCCGTATACGAAATACGGGAAATACTATTGTCTACACTGACGGTAGGTGTTTTGAGGAGATGGTATGTTATGCCGTTAAGAAGAGATGCAGTCTGAGTTGTGTTATTGAAATTCCTTGAGATAAATGAAATGGAGGGGTGAAATAACGTTTCACTACCAGCAATGATCAATATGCTTGCATTTTCTCCGATTTCCTCACGGGTCATTCCTTTATCCGTATCATTATGCTTAATGATATAGCTCATAAAATCGGGTATATCTCTCGGTGCATCCAGTCGTCGATATGCTTTTTCCCTTGCAAGTTTGTCATGATGTGCATATTTACCTAATAAATCTTTTGGAACAAAAAACAGCGCAAGAGCTCCTAGAATTGGGTATTTTTTTTTGGCCTCATTGACCAAACTGTTGATTTCAATGGTTTGAAAGATTAAGTCAATCCAAGAATTTGTTTCTCCAGTCTTGACGCAATCAAAAGATTCTCCGAATGCAAGGTCACCGATCAAATCGAAAGTAGCAAAGTTATACCATTTACCGATGTCAATGCTATTGTCTGAATTGAGAGAAGAAAACTTGACAAGTTCAGAGATAAATTGTCGAGCGTAATCTTGGATAAGAGGTTCCTGAGATGTGAGAGCTTTTTCGGAGAACATGTGTGATTGAATGCGACGAAATTTTCGATGATTTTCTTCGTCTGCTGTTATTCTTTCAATGACAAGGTTAGCTCTTACAAATCTAACATTCAATACATTGGAACGACGACTCACATATTTTTGATAGGATTTACCTTAACACCTCGTTCCATCAAATCCCTTGGGAAATTCTTTTTGTGATGAGCTTTCACAAAACCATAAATGTCTTCCCAAGCGACAGATGAATTGTAGTCTAAAAAGTTGGGAGCAACTCTAACCGCATCACCATATTGTTCATCAAGTTCTTTAAGCTTGTATGGAAGAACACCCTTGAATTTCCAGTATGAAAGGGGAATTCTGGAAGCCGCCTATAGTTTTGGTCCTGGGAAGGATTTCAAAGGGTGAAAGAATAGGTTATAAATGCAGGAACCGAGAAAGTGTAATAGGGGTGCTATGGCCACTGTGATGGCAATAACGATGAAATTCATTTTGTATTGCTCGAGCTGGATTTCCTTGAAATGTAATGTGATTCAACTATCTTATATTACAGGATATTCACTAACTTATATACACCACTGAATGATATGTCAATTATAGCCCCTGATTTCAACCCCGGATATGGAGTTTGTTGATATCGGCAGTTGTTCACCATTTGTAAGTCCGTGCCGACCTTTTAAATCCCGCGTCGCCGATTGACGAATTAAATATCAAATAAATAAGGTTGTAAAGACGGTTGTAATACAACATTCCGTCTCTTGTTGAGGGTGCATAGCCATGCAATTTCTGATATCTCACCGGCTTCTTTCATATCCAGCAGTGATTTATGCATTTATTGGGGCAATGTGCCTCAAGATAATGACGGATAGCCAACTTTGACTTACAATGCACATAATTATGCAAAAGTACTGCATTTCTCCGCTTGAACAATGACCAATGAGACAACAAACAAGAAAGGTATATACGACGATATGAGGACCACTTCATCGTACATTTCGGCATTGAAGGTTAATCCCACCTCCCCCATGTCCATAGGAACTTTCATCTGCATCCAATAATATTGGGACTTCCCGGCACTGGGCGCGCGAAAATAGATCGATGGTAAATGCTCCATCAAATACAAGATATTACCTAGTCTCGTATAATTCGTATACATTGTATCGTCATGGCATTAAACTTTTGTGCCTCATCCAATTTTACAGTATAAGCCTGGTATATGCCATGATGTCCTCCTAATGCCGATGCTTGTCAAATATGCAATTTATCATAAATGTTGAGAATTCCGATCTTCCCTGATCATAACTCCATATCTTCGTCCTCACTATCCCCATCGTCTCCACTTCCAGCACCTTCTTGTTCTTTTTCTCTCCTGGAAACTTCCCTGGAAGCTCCTAATTTTCGTAGTCCATCCATAACACCTGTAATGAATCCTCGTCCCTCACTAACCTCCATTGCGCCAACACCTTGTAGACTGGTGAGCCCACCCCCTTCTACCACCAAAGTACTGCTTCTCATTTTTGCCATCCTCACCTCCCGTAGATCTCTAAGTAATTCCCGAACTTTATCTGGATCTTGTATATCATCACTTGCAGCTTCCAGTAAAATTTCACCCATATCAATCCAATGGTATGGTAAATAATCAGGCTCTGAGTCTGCGGTGTTCGACGGTAGAAATGGTGGTGATACTGTAGATGACTTGCTATGGTCGAGTGGTGGAGGAGGAGAAAAGCTCTCAGGATTATCAGTCTCCATTTTGAGTATTCTATCAAGGGAATGAGGATGAAGCCATGGTGGCGGTATGATATTGGCACGACGTTGTCGTTTGAGAAGTAGAGCTAGCCATAATGGCAAGGGAGCGCGATGCGGTGGTCGTAGAGAAGTTGTCTTGCCCTACAGATGCCATATTGATATAAGCTTTAACTTTTGGGTACTGTTGTTGGAGGGGTAAATGGCGGGGTAGCTTACACCTAATAAATCGAGGCTCTCAAGTCGTTGCCGAGGAACAACTGTGACCATTTCCATTTCACATAGAAATGCAACCTCCATTGGCGTTAAGCCAGGCGGTAAAGGTAGAGCCATATCGAGTTACTTAGGAATGTTCCTCTTCTGACTTCATTGAGTTACAAACATTGCGATCAAAGCGGACGCGCCTTGAGCTTGAAGTGTTTGATGCCTCAGGCATGAAGTACTCTAGTTCCATCTTCAAGTCAGCTTGAGGACGTCACTACTTCGGAAGATCTTTCTCACCACGTCCACTTCAATTAAAAGTTCACAGATATAATTCGTTGCGTGCTTTCATCCCATCACCCTATCTTTAGATGCGTTATTTGTCTCTTTGAAAATGACAGTTCGATTGATCTCACAACTTTCCAAACATTCTTAATCACGAAGCAAGGGTGCAACAAGTGTCGCACAAACTGTCATCGGGACATGTCTTGAGATGAGTCACACATTAGATTCAAGCTGAACCTCTTGTTGTGTAGTAGTACCGTGGTGTGTATGGGCATTTCCAAACCACTTTTATCGCTACGATATCGATGGCTCCACTATGGTACTAGTATCTCACGTAGGACCCTTTTGATTTTCGTGGCGATCTGAAACCTGATGTCCTTCTTGTTTTGGGAGTTGACCGCTAGATACTCGCCCCATTTCAACGAGTTTATCTGCATCATGTCGTGCCAGCGGCTTGTTACGTCTATCGTTAAACATTTCATATCTCTGTCGCGTTGTATCCGAAAGCTTCCGTAATTGATTTTCTTCAGAAAAATCTCAAAACCAAATCTCTTCTCTATACCCTCGTGTCCACAAACACTATTCTTTGGTTCATGTGTTTGTTTTTCACAATAATCACCGACTAGCGTTGAATTCGCGGCTTCATGAGGGTTCATTTCATTAGCTCTTACATAAGGTGTCTATATTTTCAACTTCCGGGACTCGGTGGATACTAATGATGCAAGCGAAATACTCGCAGCGTATAAGGTCACGTCAAATGATGGATGATCTACCTGCATACTAATCCACGATGTTTACTTCATATTTCCCTTTTTCTACAATGACGTGCACATGCACTCTGTTGCGTTACATGCTACTATGTTTCATAACTTATTCTGAATTTTAAATTAACGTGGTTGGTAGAGGTCGCATATGTTCACTCAGTGCGCCCCCACGGTGTCACTTCATGCCATACAAGAACTCTACTAATACTCCATTAAAACCGTATGATACCGGAGAACTCATTCTATAGCTAAAATTTAATCTTCAACCATTGAGCAATATGTCGACTGCCCTTCACAGGATTAGTTCAGGCGTCCTTGCCGGAATACAATTTTACGATGAGGACGAAAGAATTTCAGAAGGACACAATAGAATAAGTTCTGGAGTGCCTGATAGAGTTCAAATTCATGAGGAAGAGAAGATATCTGAGTCCCATTCTGGTGACTCTATAGCTGCTACAGGATTTGATAATGCTGCGACGAAAAAGCTGATTCGAAAGCTTGATATACGTCTCATCCCAATTCTTGCTACTATATATCTGTATAATGATTTACCAATTCGTCTAGAATCACTGATTACTAACACTGGGCAGAGTATGCTTTCTTGATCGTGCCAATATTGGCAATGCACGACTTGAAGGGCTGGAAAAGGACCTTCACATGACCGGCCTCGACTACAACATCGCGTTGTCTGTATTCTTCCCTTTCTATGTTGCAGTCGGCGTTCCTAGCAATATGATAATCAAGAAAGTTCGACCAAATACATGGTTGACGGGAATTGTATTATTTTGGTCAATTGTTATGGTATGCACAGGCTTGGTGCACGACTATGCGGAATTTCTAGTTGCCAGATGCTTTTTGGGCGTCGCAGAAGGTGGGTTGTATCCAGGTGTAGTTTATTATATCACAATGTGGTATCCTAGAAATGAATGTGGCTTTCGCATAGCTCTATTCTTCTCTATGGCAACAGCAGCAGGAGCATTCGGTGGATTATTCGCCCGTGGAATTTCTGAAATGTCTGGAGTAGGTGGTAAAGATGGATGGTCATGGATATTCATCATTGAAGGGCTTCTTAGCTTCTTTGTTGGGTGCATATCATACTGGGCCATCGGGGATTACCCAAAAAAGTATATCAAAAGTTCCCACAACATTTTTCATACATGTCGTTGGGTATGAAACTTACGTGAACTTAGTGCAAAATTTCTATCGGAAACGGAGCGGAAAGAGGTTATGAGACGACTTGAGATTGATCGAAACCTTCTCTCCGATGACTGGAATTCAAAATACGTCTGGCAAGCTTTGAAAGACTGGAAAATATATGTCAACATGGTGTTGGGCTTCTGCTTGTCCACACCTGTATATTCATTGTCTTTGTTCTTGCCCACAATTGTGAGAGATATGGGATACACGAACAACGCTGCACAACTGATGACTGTTCCTCCTTACGTTGTCACTTGTTTCTTCACGATTTCTGCCAGCTTTCTTGCCGATAAAATGCAACATAGAGGTTGCTTCATTCTGGGATTCTTGGGTGTGGGAATAGCTGGATTAGCACTACTTATCACCAGTGATAAGACACCTGTTCAATATACGGGCGCTCTGTTTGCAGCGCTTGGTAAGCAAAGCACATTAACCATATAAAGCCACATACTCATCACACTAATTGAGTAGGTGTCTTTCCATCTCTTTCCCTTCTCACCACTTGGGTAGGAAATAATCTAAGTGGGAGTCTAAAGAGAGGAGTCGGTTTTGGTATGGTCGCTGGCTTTGCCAACTTCGGGGGTATCGTAGCAGCTTTCATCTATCGCTCTGCGGATGGTTCTAGGTAAGATTTCATCCAATTCCAGTGCATCAATTCTATTGGCAGCTTCTCTGTTCTCTAATGATCTAACTGTACTGAATAGCAATTTTAGATTCATTGAAGGACATACAATACTCATCAGTCTATTGTCTTTGGCTTTCGTTTTGACAGCTTTGATGATGACCTATTACAAGATGGAGAATAATCGCAGGGACACTAAAGATGCGGAACGAGGCCTAACAGCGGATACCTATACCCCGGAAATGAAGCTTCAGCAGAAAGATGATGGAGATGATGCAACATTTTGGAGATACACTATATAATATTGGAGACGAGCTAGACCATAAAGTTCTTGAAAATCCCCCCCAAGGAATTATGATGGTATCTGTATGATCTCGAAAGTACTTTAGCTTGCCTTTTGAGGTTTAATATCTCGTTCTTCTCGATACATGGATACAAACATGAGCGAATATAGGTGGACTGTGCAAATCTAGCTGAACATTAAAGATAATCTAAGCCAACTTAGCTAAGCATGCTAAGCGTCTATACTTTCAAAGTCTGATCCTAATTGGATGACACATTCGCGCTTATTCTTCTTCGACGTCTCCAATAAAACTCCAGCTGCTAGTACTCCACGTCATCGTCTCGGTTTACATATCGTTTCCATAGTCAAGTACTGAGTCTTGTCTTAATAACTTTAGTGACTACTGACTCAAATGCACAGACTGGCCCTGAACAGTATAGAATCAACCTTACCAGATACCTAAGGTTGACTATCTCTATATTTGTGTGGATAGTAAGAGTTGAGACCCTGGCTTATCGCACACCACCCATTTTTCAATCAAATTTTTTAAAATTTAATAATAAATCAATTATATAATATAATCTTATAAAGCTTGAATATTATATTAATAAATAATAATTAATCCTTATACTTCAATTATATCTTTAATCTTACAAATTAATCTTTTAATATATAACTTGAAATCTAAGGGATTTATTTTATTCTAAAAAGCTTATAATTTATATTTCAATTTCTTCATAAAAATAAATATAAATAATAGCTTTTTTAATTTCTTTTTTATTTATTATTAAATTTTTTTTAATTAAATTAAGATTTGGAAAAAAGAATAATTAATTAAAGTCTTGTATATTATACTTCAATTGAATTTTATAAATATACCCAGAATACATTTTAGAATTATTTTTTATAAATATATATTCAAATCCTAGTTTATTAAATAATAAGGATATAATAAACTTAAGAACTTATTATATATATACTTTGAAGGTGATATCTTTATTACTCTTAAATCTTTTTAAAAAAATCAATAAAGATTTATAATTCTAGTTAATTATATTCTATATCATCATTAATATTCTTTCTAATTGATATATTAATTTAATATAATTAATATATCTCTTTTTATTAATTTATTTAATAATTTATATTCTATCCACTTTTTCCAATTCAAAAATGCTTTTGTTTAATTATATAACTAGTCTTCAATTTTTCCCTTTTAATCTAACAATAATAATATTACTAATTCTCTATTAACAATACCTATATACAAAATCTAGCTTTTTTTTTTTTTTGCATTCTTGAGATAAAAAACCTAAAATATACTATATACTTTTTATACCCATATCAATATAATTCCTTTCGAATTATATATATTAAAGCCTTAATACTAAATATATTTTTAACCTATTCAAAAATTATTCTTCTTTTATTCTAATCTTTAATAATTATTTTTATAATTTAATAAATTTCTTTAATGATTATTATAAATTTTTAATAAACCTTCCCTTTCCGAATTTTTTTAATTGAATTAAACTTAATTATATTTCTTACAATAGATTATAATATATCTAAATTTGAAGTAATCTATCCCTAGGATTTTCTATCAATTTTAACTTAAATAATTTTAGAACACTAAAGAGTATACCAATTTTAATAAAATTTATAATTATTATCTTTATAATCATATTTAATATCTATTTTGAATTTGAATCGAAAATAATGAATTTTGGAATAATAATTGAATTTTTAAAATAAAGTATACAAAATTAAATGGCTACCCTAATCTCATTTAAATATGTGATAAGCCGGGGCCTCAACTCTTACAAGACTAATGATTAGCACTATACAATGCCTACAAGCGCGTTACTTCTGAGAAAAATGCAGAAATGAAGATCATACTACCATATATACAAAACTAATCTATTTACACCTGACAACCAATTGAAACCCTTCAGTGACAGTCTTTCTGGCCCATAATTTAATCTACAATCTAGGCTTGGGCACCATACCCCTCTCTTTAACAATCCTGGCTCCTTCGCTTCTCAACTCAAACTTTTTAACCTTTCCACTACCCGTCTTTGGGGTTTCCGTTTTCAATCCCTCTTCTCCAAACCAAAATACATGGTGAGGAGCTTTGTGCCATCCCAACTCTTTTCTTGTCCATTCTCGTATTTCTGCATCCGATAACTTCTTCTTGACGGCCGCTGAATCTTCCTCCATATCTAGAAATGCACCAACAACTTCTCCATATTTGGGGTCGGGAATGCCAACGACAATAGCTCGAGAGATGGTAGGATGGGCATCGAGACGGGTTTCAATTTCAAGGGGGTAGATATTTTCACCGCCTAGTTGATGGTCAGTTTGTAAAGAAATCGTACAATGGGAGGATAACTGACCTCGGATAATAATATCCTTGAACCGTCCAGTGATGGAGCAATATCCTCTCTCATCGAATGAAGCTTCATCTCCTGTCTTCAACCACAGGATTCCATCTTCATCTCTGACCATTACTTCTGCTGTCTTCTCTTCATTATTCCAATATCCTTTTTGTAGCGAGTATCCAGATATGCAGAGCTCTCCTCTTGCGCCTTGTGGGACGATATTTCCATCTCGGTCGATAATTTTAGCACGAAGATGTGGAAGGATCTGTCCAACGGTTGCCAGACGAGTGTCGATAGTATCATATGTATAGGCATTGAAGCAAGTGGGAGAGGTTTCCGTTAATCCTGTCAAACCTGTTAGTCATTTGCAATTTCATCATGATCGTTATAACCTACCATAACTAGATGTGTATTCTCTCATATTAAGTTCTGTCAACAATCTTTTCATTAAGGGTCTTGGTACTGGGGCACCAGCTATTATTCCCGTTCTCAGATTGTCACAGTTAAAGCCCTCTGGTCGTGGCAGACTCAAAATCTCCTCAAACATGGTTGGGACTCCATGGAGTGCAGTACACTTCTCATCTGATACCGCCCGCAGTACCGCAGAAGCATCGAATGTTTCCGCTGGGAGAATGATTTTTGCGCCATGTGTGATAACTGCCAATACTCCAAGTACAAGACCAAAGCAGTGAAAGAGCGGTGGTGGACAGCACAAGATATCTTGAGGTGTGAAGGCCAATCGGTCGCCGATTGAGTTGGCATTGTTAACTAAATTGCTGTGGAAAACTGTTAGGATCTTATTCTCAAATCCAGACAGAATTATACTCACAAGTGTGTAAGCATTGCCGCTTTTGGACTTCCGGTCGATCCGCTTGTGAATTGCAAGTTTACGATATCGTCTGGCTTTACCATACTTTTTACTCTCTCGAATTCTGCCATTGAACTTGCTCGACCTTGACGTTTCAGTCCATCGTAGTTCATAAATCCATCTCGAGCACCCCTCAACATCACGACCTTGTCCAAGAATTCAGAAGTGCCATTGTGCTTTGGCAATGGCCCTAAATCAGAGATAAGTCTTTCGGTACTCTGTTTTCCAATCTTTGGTACTGTAAACAAGACTCGACAACCTAACATTCATCAGCAGCAATACTCGGAAATCTGGAAAGCCGCCTTACCAGCATGTTTCAGCCCGTTCTTGGCCTCTTGAGTTGTGTATGTATTATTCAACACAACCAATATGCATCCCGTATAAGCCGCAGCAAAGAACACCGAAATATATTCCGCACAGTTACCAGCTAGTATTCCAATTCTGTCGCCCGATTTTATACCTAGAGACAACAATCCCCGAGCCACGGCAATACTCTCTTCCTGTAATGTTCCATAGGTCCATCTTGTTCCCAGTGTAGGGCAGACTAAACACTCATTTCCGGCACGAATTCTTGTTTGTTGATCAAGCAAATCTCCTAGAGTAAGTGCTAACAGCGGAGGACTTGACGCTCCCTGAACAATGGATAAACGAGGAGTTTCATTCTCAACTTCGTAGAGAGATTGCATGGTGAAAGAGAAGCTGAAAATCTACTAATTGAATTGCAAGTACAGAGGACACACGAAGAATAGATCGAAAAGATCAGATAAGATAATAAAACCAAGGCGCATACAGGAACCAAACAGCCGCTAAATGCATAGCTTGCCCCACGGGAAAGAACATACGGTATGAGTCGCGCATTGGCATGACTAAAACTTCGTCGAGGAGAATCTGGATGAGGATTCGGAGTTCCGCAAGAATCGGAACCATTGATCGTTGAGCGTTTTGCTGGAGCGGACAATATTTCCACATGTCAAATGGATATGCATTTTGTGACGTAACGAGGTAGAGATCCACTGCATCCGTAACTAACTTACACAAGGGTTTAACACGAGGATGGAGTTTCTGTGAAGTGCAACCATAGATAGTCGGCGTTTTCGAACCGAGCAGCTTCCTGAAATGGGAGAATGCAACAATGATTCGTATAACAACCATTCATCCCGAGGGGACCTTTCGTACGTCGGGAGTATGTATCCAACTCGGAATTCTCGAATGAAAAGCACAAAGGCCGCTCAAAACCCATCACATCATCCACGAAGAAAAAACATTTCTCCACCTCAAACTTGGCTCCATTGAAAATATCTCAGATCGTCACTCATGCAGTAATAAAAACTAGCCAGTGGGACCCAGATTCCATATGAACCCCGAAATATATCCCAATACTACTTTTTAATTCGTTCTATTAAGTCTCAGATACAAAAACCCCACCAGATCCCCATCGACTCCGTCATCTAAGCCCAATACGGCAGCTCAAATCCACCATATGCATTCAAACTCTGCATATGATATCCCGGACGTGAAAATTTTCATCTGATTAGATCGATTGATAAGATTAAGCGTTACGAAGCGATCCACTTTATTTGCGCTAGTTGGTTTTTGCCGGGAATATACCATAGAAATGATATTATCAGATTGAAAATTCCGGGCTCGGAGAAGAGATTATGAAAATGACGGGTGTTGATTTAGTGAGTGGGGATTTATCATGGAAGGCGGGCAAGGTTGCCCCTGATATTAGCCGGGGTGTCCTGCAAGATGATGTGGAGACTTGTTTTTTGAGATTTGTGTTGCGTGAGGTGTTGAGATATTGAGAGTGCGTTCAGCCTGGAAAGTATTTGGAAAGCTTGACAACTCTTGAAAGCTGTCAAGCTTCTCGGCTTTGGCACTTGGGTTTGATGCAAATTTGCAATATCACGTGAAGATGTAATTTTCCTTCTTTGGCTTCCAGCAAAATGTGGCGGAGAAGTCGCGTTTTGATACAAGCTATGTTGTGAAGAGTTTTAAATAGCATTATTGGAGGGGGCTTCAAAATCCTACCATTCAGCAAGATGATGTTGAGATATCTCGAGACAACAGTTGGGATTCGAGATATGGTGTAGAGCGTGCTTTGTGTACTACCTGTATGAGGCATGAAGCCTTTCCTTGTACTTGATCAATTTCATTCACATCTCTTTACGGGACCCAAGATACCTATGTGCTGTTCTCTCTGGGCAAGGCTCCTCTTAGGCATATTCTTCAATTCACTCTCCTTTTTGCTGGCTTATTTTGCACCGAGATCTCGATCTCTCTGACTCATGCTTGAGGTTCTCCTGCACAGCTAGCATTTTGCCGGTATCTCTCAAGAAATTGCTGGAAGAATGACTGGATAAATTTCAAAAGTTCTAAACAAGATGATTGGATGTTTACTAGATATCGAATATTCAACACTCCCTTTGCATCAACAAAAAACCCAAGAACTCTCATTGAGATCTTCCTCGGGATCATCCCCAGTATTTACGTCACACAGTAAGCATTGCATACATATAAATGAAACTACTCCACAGATACCACTGTCCTGGTACACGCCCCGGCATTCACATTGATTGAGCTTGCGTATTTACCCCCGCAAGATGTAGGGAGAGATTGTTCCCTTCTGTATTACCTGGCTCGATGACTCAGGTCGTATTCAAGAGTTGCCGATCTCATGTAACCATTTATTCTTTGCAAGGATTGTGAGAATTACGCGGAGACATATGCGAGGCTTTAAACACAATCTGGTTGGAGAGGAGGAGAAAATCAAGTGCTATTGGCCCTTTCATTTAGATGATGATAAGCATGGAAATCAGCGCAACTTCAGTTTGAATAACAGTGAGTTATAGCCAAAACAGCGTGGCCAGGTATTTCTTCAAGAGTTGCTTATAGTACTTGGGTTAGATCAAAATCACATCCTGAAGCTTATCCGAATTCCATTCTTCTCCATCCATTATTCCATGCACATAGCAGTCTCCAATTATTTTATATTCCTTTTTACCTTCCATCCGACGTAATACATACGGTACTTTCCCGCCCTCGAGTAGGAACAACTGATCGTCAATCTGCGCATCCATTGGAATAAGACCTATCCACCTAGGCTCTTTGGCTATGAAGAATCTTCTCATGTGAGTAGCGAAGTAAACCAAAGTATGGAAGCGAATGATATTAGAGTTTCCGTTTTCGGCGTTCAGCAGTTGCTTCCCTCCAAGACGAGGAGTGCCCTCGATCTCTGATTCCCACCATGACTGGTAATTATTGTGCGCTTGCAAATCGTTCGAAACTCTTGTATATTGATACTCGCCTGAATTGTTGCTTTTGGATAATTCAAGGGCTATTGACATACAGAGAGTTTGAGAAGAAGCATCCGAGTAGGTCGTAGTTGGCGAGGAACTCGGATACGGCTGGTCGAATTGGATCTCACTCTGCGCCAATTGCCTCCACTCTCTATATGTCTCAGCCATTTCCTCGTCATTATCAACCTCAACATCGTTTGCTCTACCAAGAACCTCAAGAGAGTTCAAAAATATACCGCGTAGTGTGATTTCTGATTTTCGTCTTTCTTTCACAATGGCAGAGCTTTTGCCGGAGGCTGAAAATTTAGGGAACAATCTGTGACGCTCGCTTACAGTATTCACTAAAACATGAGGGGGTCTTTCTACTGTCCAGTCTCGGATCCAAGAAGGGCCTTTACCAGCCAAAATTCCCGTATGATGCCACTTTCTTGGCCACAACTGGCTGAGGATATCGAGATTCCCCGCCTCATTGATTATATTCACTACTGTATTTCCATACAATAGGGTAACATCAATGCCATAGTCTGGGTGGATAGAATTGACTTCTTTAGTCTCAAGAATACCTAGTAGGCCGTATATCTTGTCTCGCGGATCTGAGCAACACCGTTCTCCAAATATATTGAGAAGTTCTTCCAGACTACTTGATGCATTGCCATGTCGATATTCACGAAGAAACCTCATCTTCATGAATGAAGTCGTAATGAACCCACTTTTGCGCGAATTACAACCGTCTTTGGAATGTGCAAGTTGACTAGTGAAAATAGCTAACAGGTCATTTTGCAATATGCTTCTCCGTCCTGATATCAAGAGGGTATCTTTCCCCAAAAGAGCTTCTTGAACTGTCCACATTCGGTTCCACCAAGGGTTTTCGAAAAGTCGAATGATCCCGGCGCCTGTACGCAAGTTTTGAATTGAAAATGAGGCAACGTCATCGATATCACTTTCCCAGTGAGCTTCGAGATCTTGTAACATCATTTCAAATGTATCGAAAACCAAATCGTTGTCCCTGTCCTCGTCAATGACATCTCCTTCCGGTACCAACTTATTCATCCACTCATCTGTGAAGCTTGAAGTCAAGCATTTGTTCGTTTTTGGTTCCCCCAGCCAAGCAAGGACGAGCGATGATTTTGAGTAAATTGTACTCATGTATTTAACCTGTGAGTTACGCTCGGGTATATCATCTTGATTGATACAGATTGCGTCAATCCACAAAACTCTTGGTAGGTCGCGATACCTCAGATGCCGAAGTGCAGACTCCAAATTGGTGGTCACTGGAAAAGAATTGCCTTGAAGGTTGATGTCACATTTGTTCGTCGGATTCCCCCAAACATATGAGAGAGCCTCGTAGAATGGCTCATCTATCAAGGAGACTGTTGTGAGGGTACAATGAATATCGTCTGGAAGGTCTCCAGGTAGCAAAGTGACAAGTCTCACTTCTTTTTTGGAGACCTCGAGAGTATAATATAGCTGTGTTCCTTCCATCATGAGGGGAGCTCTCATGTTTTGAAAACTGGCCTTTCGATAAAAGTAAACCTCTTTCCTAAAGAAAGGGCGTCCAATTAAGGGAGATTCATCTCATGGTGTGGTAGCAGATGACTTACGATGACGAGAACTGTCGTGTTACCATATTCACGATGTGGTACAGTCATCAGCTTCTCGAGTAGCGTCTGGGCATTTATCACGGTCGACCAATCAAGCGCAGGCTGCTTTGCCTTCTAGATATTTTTGTATCTTGGCGACGACGCCCTCTTATATTGAGCCGGGCTTGTCGGAAGCAGCTCATTCCGAGAAAAAATTATATCGCAAAGTAAGCAGAAAATTAGAAACTGTGATAAGCATTATGAGCCATATCAGGAATCGTCGTTCCCACGCGTCTATAGCCGCCTCATTCAAGCATAACTACCAAGTGACTACCATGTTCACGACTTCCTTCTATAATGAGACTTTGCTCTTTATACAATTTGAGTATCTTTCAAGTACTGGTTGCAGTAAAACAAGATGAGAATAATAGACTGAAATAAAGCAAAACTGCCTTGATCCAAATATAAATTTAGTAATCACTCCCTCCGGTCATCAGTTTACGAAGGCGATTTGGAGGGAGAATATATACAGAAAATATATATTGCTGCGAAGCTTCTTTGATGTAGAGAATTGATCTCCTCTATAAGTTATTAAGATATCCATGAATTTGACTTTGCGGTTCCCACGCGGTCATCAAATCAGAGTCCACTTTAGCTCCCCTATTCACAAACTCATGCTGCGAGCATTCTAGCATCTACAATTACCTGATATTTTTGTTTTTAGTTTGTCAAATCGATGTCCATTGAATTTTGTTTCATTTTTCTCAATTGTATAGTCCATTTCTCCACGAACGCAACACCAATTAGGCTGGGATCTCTACTAAAAGTCGCAGTCCAAAGATTTCAGAGACCATTTTCCGTTGATCCATTCCCAATTTGAATTCGATTACCTCTCCAAGAAAATTTGCAACTATACCATGTGTGTCCAGCGCAACACTGTTTACTTGGGATGCGGCGATGCCACATTCCGTATCTATGGTTGCATTCGACAACTACAGGTACGATACAGTCCTCCAAATTGCCCTCGGTTTCAAATACAAGTGGTAGAAATTCCTGGAGTCTGTTCTGGCTGTAGTTATGGACGTCGTCGCCGTGCTCGTGAAAGTCGGGATTCTGCCTGAGGAATTGAATGTCTGGGCGAGAATGGAATTTTGACAGAAATTCTGAATGGGGAGATATTAGTTGATTTAGCCACGAAGTTTCTGGCAGGGGCGACTGGAACTGAATGGCTATGTATCTGCATGTAAAACAATGAAATTAAGATCTGAAATCACTATAGTATGATTGCGGCTCTTTCTTCATTTCTCTCGATAGATTCCTGTGTATATATTGATGAGTGTTTCCAGGGAAAATTAAAGAAGTAGAGCGACCTTCTCAGATTGCATATCATATTACGGTGTCGTTTTGCATTTTTCCTATGCGTGATATCTATGAAATGAATGCCAAGTGACATTGTAAGATTACATGAGCGGGTTATATACTTGGTAGTTCATCACATAACTGGCAAGACGATATTTCCATTAGTGTTATTGTTCATGTGAATCTTTTCTTGCTTTTCAAACTAGATTTTCCGGCACCATGTACCAATGGCCAGATTTGACTACTTATGTGAAGCTCGACTCAATATACATTCACTCGATATCGTATGAATGGTTTGTAAAGCCCACTCCAATCAAACTTTTATCACTCACTCCTATAAAATGGTACTTCTACACCAGATTTCTACATTTAAACTGCAAGAATCGTCTTACAAACAATATTTTCACAACCCCCGGACCCTAAACTTTCAAGTAATCAGCATCACTCTCGAAGCTCAGCAGCGATGTGCATAGAACAGTGGACAATCTTCCCATGTGGGCATAAAGCCATTCGAATACAAGGATGTCTTCAACAGCAGCAGACAAATTGCCATCCTCCTCTTTGTCCGTTCTACCAAGTGACTTTTCTCAATGCCCCGATGGTCTTTAAACCAAAGCCCGATCAACAAGATGAGGGACTAAGCCATGGGAGCTCATTATTCTCTGGATCTGGTGGAAATAAGATTGAGAGCGGATCTCAAGTTCAAGCACAAACTATTGAGAAGATGGCAAAGAATGGTTGGATGGAGATGTAATAGATGTGAGTCTTTTGACACTGGTGGCTGAATGTCTTGTATCGAACCGCCTTCTTTCGCGAGACTTCAAGATAGGCACCTACCCTGGTAGAATAAAAAACTTTGCATTTCCATCTCTGTAAACATGTGGTGTTAGTATTCGTGTGCTCGATCTTTCGCAAGATTCTCGCTCAGACAAAATATTCGTGATTCACTGAAATTTCTGTTGGATGACAATAATCTTGATTGCTAATTTCCGCGTGCTGTAGTAGATGAACACTAATTATCGAAATCAAAATCAAAATTAGAAATATTCACCTCAATTCTTGCAATTTCCCGTCCTAAATGACATACAGCTACCCCCCTCAGCCATCTCTATATCAAGGTTGTAATCCATTCCTGAATCACAATTTTTCATCTTCAAGAACCCAAATAGTCAACTCCACCAGAGTCAAGAAGTCCAAAGTCAAACTTCAACACCTTCAAACAACGCCTCTTCAAGTAAGAGTCTCGATCACTTCCTCAGCTTCGTCAATATCGGCACATCCAGGAACAGATAAATCGGCGAATATCTTAATTCAACCTACCTCATCATGTGTTCAAGCTTGTTGACACACTTCGCCTGCGGACACGCTGGCATGCGTAACACCGAGAAATGCCCAAAATTTAGTCAACTCCAGCTAAGCCATGTAGCAGCCTGCCCAGACTACAAGGCGTACCAGCAAAATCAAGCCGGAAAGTGTTTGGATGCCAAATACAATTGTCACTGAATGGATTCTGGTGATGGATCATGGGGAGTGTGGAGTAGATGCAGTCAAGAATGGGCGAGAGTTCAGATAAACATGACGAAGCTGGATGACAAGATGAAGAATGGGAAATGAAGAGGGAAATGGATGCTGATATGATTGATATTCACAAAAAGGGCTGGACCTGATAATTTTAGTGGAGAAACGAAGGGATGACAGGATCATGGGGTAGCTATTCATCTTCCGGTCACAGAGCAGAAACTCTACGAACCTGAAAGAAGGATCGAGAGTGAATCAAGAACCACACACTGCGAATACAAAACACATCCATTAAAAAGCAATAGCTCATAGACCACAAAGCAAGACAAGAAGTGATTTTAACGACCCCACAGTCCCCATACGTTGAGAATCCACTTCCCCACATCAAATAGGTTCACATCATTGTACTCGAATACTCTTTGTACATCTGTTTTTCTCATAATCGTCCTTGTACACTTGAACTTTGTCTACTTCAGCTACTCTAGAGGTAGGTGACAGATTACACTATAATCGTGACTTTCTTCTCTGCCTCTTCCCTCGCCCTTCTTGCCATTTACAAAGAGATTTTTTTTTTAGAAATGAAGAGCAAGGATTATTCTTGGGAGAGTTTGAGAAGGTGCGCAGTTAGTTTTGATCTCCCAAAATGTGCGAAATCAGCAAAAATGTATCATTAAAATGCCTACTACTGGAATCGAACCAATGATCTTAGCATCGCTGAAATATTTTCCATACAAGTGCTACGCGTTACCACTGCGCCAAGCAGGCTAAACCATTAATTTCCATGGCGTGAATTCGATATATCATACTGCTAGACAAGATGTTCTCCCAAACCGTTGCTAAAGTCACCGAGACAGGAAACTCATGAAGAATCACATCATTCCCTTTTACTACACCATGAGAAGCCGCATCGACATTTCCAAGTTTCTCACCGCTGAATGCGTAGCCCAGAGGTTTGTTTGTGCCGACAAGCGTGCATCGAAGTCAATGGATCATCATGCGATCCGGTACCATAAATTTCCCATTGAGATTGTAACGGCCCTCCGCGAGTTTACTATTCCAGGTACAGGGTTGCAATCCGGTAATGACAGAAACCGCCTATTCGAAACTGCAACCTTATTGAAGTCAGAAAACCCCAGACCTATTATGAAGCGGCGTCTGATATTCAAGCCTTCTGTATGCCAGGAATACAGAGACGAGGCCTCGAAATTCGAATTGAATTCTTCGTTCGAAGGACTTGCCAATACATCACAGTTTTCTCCCAACCCCAAAATTTCGACACTGACGTTCGTCACTTCACAAATTTTTGCCCATGATTGGAAGAAAATTCACCCATCACATCCAGCACAATTGCAATCTTAAATTCATAGGAATCAGCCCCGGGACGAAAGAAACCATCGAATTTCTTCGGTGTAACTGGCAAAAGTCTCTTCGGATTGGGGCTACCATTATCCCTGATGACGGTTTCTACCTTCCTTCTTTCTTTCGTCTTGAATCAAAACTCTTGACTCGGCAGTTTCACCCCACATAGAAGCAGGTGAGGAACGGAGCGATCCCACCTGCTCCACTTACAGCGGTATCGGGAAGGTGGGGGTTTGATACAGAGACACCCAGCTTCGAGCTTCCCAGCCAAGACTTTATTGCAGAATAAAGCTTTCAAGGACGGAGCTTGCTCGTCGGCTGTCTAAGCTGCATGCATGGCTTGATATGTGAATCGTTGTCATACATGATGCATCGTGTATCTTTTCCGGGTTTGTCGAAAACAAGTCGGCAGAATCTTTTTTTTCTCGAATACGAGACTTGTGTGTAATTGGTGGTTAGGATAATAGAGTGAAGAGAAAAGTAGTCCTAAATTATTAGGATGTAGACGTTTCAAAGCAAAGCTAAGCATCAGTAATTTTTATACTATGTACATTGATGTTTTCAAAATCTAAAAGTTCTACTGGTATTGTTACCAGAAAATGCGCCGAAAGGAATCAAATGAGGTCCCTGAACACCATCCGTCTATCATTCAACATCGTAATAATCGAGCCAGCCCGGATATCTACAACAATGCTCTGACCATTCTGCTTGCTTGTTCTTTCTCGTATTGCGATAGTAACTTCTCGTTTTGTGTTGTGAGTGCGGCTAGATTCTATTGGAGACATGTCAGGTACAATACGCAGAATATCTGGAGAAGGAAGAAGGTAAACATACAGAGGATGAAGCTGCCGCGCACAAGTTTTGCAACGCATCTGTAGCTTGGAGCATATCTAATACCTCGCTTTCATTTGCAAAGGTCATGGACTCTTCACTCCCACCCAAAATTATATCCGCCTTGAACATCTCTCCAGAAACCATAAGATCAATGGCTCTTCCATTTCCTCTCTGCTCGGCTCCCTCTACGCTACCTTCAGAGAAGTCAATCCATCCTTCTTCCCTAACAACCTTCACACACCATTTAACATATTCTGTCCACTCTTCCATACTTGGATTCATTTCCCCTTTGGCCATCCATTCTCCCAACATGCCCTCCTCACTTAGATAATTGAGGAATGTATATCGACAAGTTGGATCTAAGCTTGTAGCAAGATCTTGCATGAAGACAGCTTCATTTTTCAAGCCTCCAAGATCTAATTCAGGAGTTTGACTCAGGAATAAGATCGACAACGGACTCCGTTTCACCGTCGCGGTGATAGCGAGACTGAGTTGAGCGATGGAAAAGTTTGTCGATATAATGTCGTATGCGCGCGCGCGGTTTGTGAGATGAGGATGTGGCCGAGGAAGAGATGTTTGGGGAGGATCGTAGCTGGGGGTTTGGAGAGACATTATGCTTTTGTTCTTGTTTCTTGTTTCCTGTTTTTTTTTGCACTGATGGTGACTGAGTTGTAGAAGATGTTGGGGAGGTTTTTAAGGATTCCGAGGACAATGAGACTTGAAATGGGGTGTTGGAGGTGAGAGAGGTATAATGTTAGATGTTGAAACAGAAGAACAAACTAGCATAGCAGGAGAGTCGGTCGAGAAGAATTCTAGATTCAAGAAAAGTAATGTTGAAGATTGTTTGTCCGATCAGCAAGTCGGAATCGTGAAGGCGGTCAAAACATCAATTAGCTTTAGGTAATCTAACAATAAAGTTTGATAAAGCAGGGTACAGTCTTTCCGCTGGGAAAGGATGGGATTAGAGACGGAAGCAAGAGTCATGCCATTTTATCACATGAATGGCAACAGCTCCTCAAGATCCCTACCTGTTGAACTGTTAGTTGATGATGCAGTCGCCAGTATCGGGACCGATGCCTAATCCATCATGACTTTTCCAGGAAGACTAGATTTCAGGTGCTCACTGCGGTGATCATGCCATCGTGGTGGCTAAACTGACACTAACCGGACTACGTCCAATGATTTTCAATCTGATAACTTAACACGCTCCACAATTTTAGGGTTTCAAAACCTTGCAGGAGAATTACCATCTGATAAATATCCTTGGTTTTCTAGTCCACTTCCAGTATTCTACCGTTGTTTGTCCTGTCTTGACACTTGCTTTCCACCGAAACGATGCGGTCAGTACGATAGAAAGCTTGAGAGCTCGCCTGCGCCTGATTGAGTTCTATCTCCGAGATTCGAAAAATACATGTAAATTTTTCAATGGTTCTCATCTGATAAGATCAACTTCTGCTTGCGTTGCAGTGGTTGCACCACATTACCCACAGGCAAAATGCATGTTCCTTGTAGTTGCATCTGGCTCCGAAGCCTGCCAATAAGCAGTGGACCCGCCATCGGCCCGGTACTGAGGGAAAATCGCAACACAAAACCCCATAACATAAAACCCCATAACATAAAGCTGCTGTGCTTATGGAACTCGACATAAGAGAATGACAAGATCCGACAAACCTCGGGCCTAGCTTTTCTTAGAAAGAAACTTGTCCTCGACCTTCCTTTGCTAGGCTCTTGGTGCTTTAGGTTATACATTAGATAAATGATCACGTCCTGTTTGCCAGTACAAATATTGAATGAAGGGGTTGAACGCCATTTGTAGGTAGGCTCAATGTCTCCTCTCCAGGTTCGAGTAATATTGCCGCTGTGGCTGTCACGAAACATGGAAGCCGAGTTGGTCTGAAATTCTTCAAACAATCGACATTTGGAAATGTTCCAACTGAAAATAATAGTCACGAAATTGCTTTCCGATAAGATATGAGCGCGTGTCACGTGATTATATTTAGGGCTGAAATGTGCTGAGCTAGAATCGGTGCTCTGCGACGTTAATCTATCGCATTATTATTGGCCTTACCTATGCAATGAAATAACGAATACACCATCACGTTCAGATGGCTTCGTGATAATTATACGAGACTAAGAGATGGAACTGAACTGTTTGAGCGGATGAACGAACGTTATTCAAACACAAATTGTGATGGTCCAGGCAGCAGTGTACCGCAACAAGATCCGAGTAGTCTCGGGAGCGGCGACCACGATTGGTCCATAAATTCAGAATCTGCTGGCAGTTGTAGTGATAATCGTTCAGTGAACAGTATTACTGTTAGCCAAGGCTTCTCTACAGGATGGTCAAGTAACGGCACGAAGCAAAACGAGCCCTGCAGACCTCGCAAAGGGCACAAAAAGTCGAGACGTGGATGTTACAATTGCAAGAAACGTAAAGTTAAAGTGTGGTTCTCGCTTCACAACATGGAATCTATTTGTGTTAATAATTCTAGTGTCAAGAAACCCTACCTTCATGTCAAAATTGTGCACGACATCAGCTGTCTTGCAGCTACCCTACACTTCCACCTCCAAAGCTACCCGTAAAACCTCACCAAATCGCTATTGCAAGCCCAGTCCCGTATGGAAATCTGCAAGCTACACCCACTATATTCTCCTTAGATGAAATGTTTATTTTTCATCATTTTTTGATGTATGCTCACCCCTATTTGCCCGTAGGGAGCAAGGATAAGTGGGTTGGTCATATTCCAGTCCTGGCTCATCATGTGAGTGTTTTCGTTCTCGACGATTTAGAACATTAGAGGTCTAACAGACAATCTATCTCAAGAATTATTTCTTATTACACGCTATTCTTGGCTTATCGGCATCCCATATTGCGAGCAATTCACCTTTTCTTCCCTTCAATTCTACACTCAATCCAGGAAATCCTGCCAAAAGTTATCAGACACTGTCACTCCACCACCGCATACTCGCCATCTGCGGGCTGTCAGCGCTATTTGCCATACTCGATCCCTTGACCATGACGAAATTCCAAAGACAAACAATCCAAGCGACTCTCTACTTGCTGACCTTTCAATCTTGCTATATGTCTGATCTTTCAGGCTTCTTTGAACTCTTGCATTTTTTTCGTGGCTGCAGCATTCTACGTGATAGCCATCTCCTCAATAGGGAAGACAAAGGGATAGAAATGAGCTTTGATGGGGATGGAGATCATTGGCAACAGATGGAGGGGCGACTCGTTGATCTGCCTAACATTCCTAATCATTCCACCCAGGATGCTAAAGATCGTTGAATCTCGTTAAAGAGATATGCCAGAGAAGTAAAATCAATATGGAATTCTTTGGAATGCTTTCGGCCGTTGTCAAGCAATGGGAGATTTCTTCTCTATCTGGTATTCTTCTCCTCACTATACCTTCTACTTGTTACCTCTTGCATGGCATGTTATGACTGTCTAACACCTCAATAGTGTATTTCAAATTTGTTCAAATCTACCTTGCGATCAGTAAGATGAGTAGTAGTACCTTCTCTGCTTTTATAGATGAAACGAATCAAGCGGCGAGGGTATTAATGGCTCACTTTCTAGCAGTGCAGAAGACTATGGGACCTATTCTTTGTCGTGAAGCTGCAATCAGCAATCCTAGTGGTTTAAACGGTGGCCTTGGAGTCGGGGGTGAGATCAGAGGTCATGAGAAATGTGTGGAGGGAATTTGGAGTCAGTTGACCCGGGACAGTGAAGTGAAATGGAGGGAGTCAATGGAATGGCCAAGGAAAGTTTTCATCATTGAAAATTCGGATAACCTTGAATATTCAAAAGGTTTGTGATGTGTAACTCACATAAATTTCTAACTGTACTGTATCTGTGCATAGGCATACCTCGATAGATTATAACTCTCAGGGTTAGCAGGCGAACTATTCTAATACCGCTACTACGGAACTAGTAGAACATGGTCGGGTTATTTTACATACCATTAGCGGTTGTATCTGATTATTTCTCTCTCTAAAGACTATTTGACAATTCTATCTTGCGCAATTTTTTCGCTCCTACTTGCATTCCAGATTTCTCTTTAGCAACTTCGGTGAAATCAGAATTATACATCTATACATAAGACACACTGATGACTTCTAGTACCGACGCAATCAATTACTTTTGAATGATAGTCCTTGTACAATTCAAAAAGCCTATATCGCTTCCCTCAGCATAATAATGCCGTCAAACTCCGATGCCTAACAGGCGAAAAGATCAAGATTTAAGTAGAAGAAAACATGGGAATGCATGTAGTCGTGGATTGAGAACTCTGAAGGAATCTATTAGAATGTGCCTTCTTAAGCTCTCTTATATCATAATTAATAGCTACTTAAGTGTTATTAAATTAAGAGGTTTATGTCTATAGTCTCAAGTGCGAACCCTCTTTATTCTTACCTAGATAGTAGAGCTCTACTTATATCATGCAAGTAAGCTCAGATATCCAGCCTATAAGATGATTCATGCCGCTATTGAGATTATTGATCATGTTGATGCTGAACGGAAGTATTTTAGTATACGTTAGGTCAATTGGGTAAACCAAAACTTCTTTGCTCAAGTCTATTACTCACAAAAAATCACTGAATATTCAGTGCTGAGGATTCATCGTGCATACCTAGATATTGAATGTCTAGAATCAATAGTTTAACTAATCAAACCATTAAGGCTTTGTTGTTTCAGCCCGAAGAGTGTCTGAAGAAGACCATCATAAGTACTCCTAACGAATGCTACTCAACCCCCACAAACATCAGACAAGAACCCCTGAGTCTCGCTAATCCTGTCAAATATGCAACAATATCAAAAGCAATGATCATCAAATGAGAATCACTGCAACTTCCATCTCGGTAAGCTCCATATGTTCACTCCCGCAACTCACCTGCCTTGTCAATTCACCTGTTAGCCTTACTCACATGACTTCCCATGTCTGAGTTTTCAGGCAGGGAGGGGTTGCAACAATGGAATCTTCGAGGTCCGTGTAACTTCTTCAAAGATTACCTACTTTGTACCTGATCAATCTTGGTTTTAAATAATTCGAACAACAATTAACTGGTATGTCACCATATGTTTCATCAATTCATCAACCCTTCACGATCGTTTATCTGATTTGAAAGTTCTTTCATGCTAATGTGACTTTGCACAGTATAAAAGGCGCGCGTCTTATTGTAAAATACAATGGATGAATATTACCAGAACCCACACTATCCTGTTCCTGATGCTGGCGAGAATACAATGGATGAATACGACTATCCTCTTACTGGCGCTGGCGATAATACAATGGATGAATTCTACAATCCTGTTATTGACGCTGGCGACAATACAATGGATGAATATCACCAGAATCCGTACTATCCTATTACTGACCCCCAGCAGTACTCTTCTTTTCCTCTTGAGAACGCAGACATGTTTGCTGATCCTGACCAAGATATTGATTTCCATTTTCTTAGCCGTCAGCTTCAATTGCATAATGAACACCTCCAAAATGAAAATGATCAGCTTCAGTTGCAATACAACCAACTTCAAAGACAGCACAGTGATCTCCAAGACAAGCAAAACGATCTTCAAGACAAGCATGACGAGCTACAATCAAGGCATCGCCGACTTCAACTTCATATTCACGATGACCCAATTGCTGCTAAACGTCTTTTAGTCGCTGCGAGAAAAATCTACAGTGCCACTTTGGCTCAAGATGATGATGAGCATGAAGCGCCTGCTGAAAATGTTGCACCTGCTGGCGGCCATCGCTACATAACAAGAAGCACTCAAAAGACCCAACCTGCTGTCATGGGAAAACGTAAGGTTTCCGTTCAGCCCACCATTTGATTACCTTTGCTGATTTCTTGTAGCTGTTGAAGATGACGACTCCAATCTTACCTCTGATGTTGAATATGCTCCCGGCTCCGAAAGTGTCTCCGATGAAGAAAGTAAGACTATATTTTACATGATAATGGGAACTCTTTACTGATAAATTTCCATAGTGGAGAATGAAGATTACGAACCTACTACCAAATCAGTTGCTCCAGCTACTGCTGCACATCAAGAGGTTAGATTCGCCGTGAAGAAGGATCTTGAACAAAACATGCTAATATACCATCGTAAGCCGTCTGCATATCGCGTAGTCTTTATGACGAAAGAAGAGTTTTACCATGTTAGAGGCGGGACTCGTGTTGCTCCACGAACCTTTTCTACGCCAGACGAGAATGGTAATATTCAGGATTACGTGCGCATTCGAATCACCGAAGCTGAGAGTGAGAGACTTGATGCGTGAGTCTCATTTCATATTCGATCTAATCACTTATAATGCAAGCTAATACATCCAAGTTGGCGTGCCAGACACGGACGCAAGCCACATGAAATCCGCGAAGGTACCAAGGATGCTGCTGCCAGAGAGCTTTGAAGATTGAACCCCCCTCTTGCCATCCAGCCACGTAAGACTATCTAGTGGAACAAGGAAAGAGAAAACATTCCTGACCTTTGAATTGTCTCTACTGTCTGGTATGCCAGTTCTGGCCAAATTTCGAGATGATCGTTTGCGTGATCCCCAGGGAACAAACGAGAAAGTTTTTGAAAAAAGATAGAAGATCTCTTAGTGTTTTCTAATACTAATACTACTTCTATCCGCTTCAATTGCATATTACCTGCCGTGAAGCCTGTTCGATGAATCATACTTACTGTAGAACTACACACCTAAGCCCGAAAAAATCAGCAAATTATGTCACCGAAGAACACTTTGATTCTCGTCGTCTCGGACAGTACAAGAGGTGAGGGTGGTTAAGTGAGGCAAAGTACTTGTATACTGACCTATTACATATCCAATTCAAAGTAATGATTTTGTCTTCAAATGCTTGCTTGTTTCGTTTTCCTGCTCGAGAGACTTCCCCCAATAAAACTTTTACCTTTCCCCTGTGACTCTTGACGGTACAATTGGACTTTGTTACATCATCACACCGAGGTCTTCATATGTTTGTAATTAAGGTAATGAAAGATGAGATTCCTTCCTTCTTTTCACGATAGTAATCGAGCATCCATAATTTTCGATTTTGTCTCCAATCAAAGTTTATGCGACTGTATTTCTGGCTCCCAGAACGTCCTCTTTGCCTACAATGTCTTTTGCCTTGGATCTTAGGAAGTATCAATGAACTATTAATGATATTCTGATGTTTGAGGGGTATCAGCAACCTGACTACATCACAGAGAACTTGATTGGTTCTGTCACAGGAACAGGACAAGCATACAATTCTGGAAACCAGGACCTGGATCATTTGGCAAATTATGAGACTGTGTAAATTTGATGACCCTTTTGCTGGAGAGCGTTCATCAATCTATCTGATTTTTCGCTCTACAAATGTTAATTGTGATTGATAATCCAATTTGTGACCTCGGAATTCTTATGCTTTGGGGGCAAAATGGTCGTAGCGTTTGGTCTTCATCTTGAGCAACAAGTTCATCATATAGCGACAACTTCGGACGATCTTCTTTCGCATATTTCTAAGTCAAGTGCTTTCTCTCCTGTTGATCTAAAATCACCAATCATATGCAGTAATCTTGCACGGTGAGACTCTCGAAACCAGACCAAGAAAATTATTAGTTCTCTATGAAGAATTTCTAGCTTCCGAATCTTCCGGATAGGAGTTTTCGTTTCATTTGCCTTGCAGATATGTTCCGGGCATCGCCTGGTGTCTTTTCACTGTACGGGTGAATTGAATCGCATATCTAGATCCAGGATTGATCATGGTGTGTTGCTTTGGAGGAATAGTAAGCAAGCCACTGCTTACGCACCCCACTATTTATGCATGGCATATAAACTCCAAATTCCTTTAAATTCGTCGCGAAGGGCGAACGTAACATATATTCCAGCCTGATAGACATCTTGGTAAATATTCAAGGTCAAAAATCGACAATAATTAGGCTATTTATATATACCTTACGTGCATGTAAGGGGCAATCGACGCGCGAATTATATGATAATCCAGATATGGTAGATGACGCCTGGAAGTTAAATCGGTTTATGGTGCTTTCGCAACAATAATCTGGCAACGATGATCGCTCTACGGCGTCTCGTATTGGAGTATCGTAGACTGCTGAGAGATTAAATTAATGTTGTCTTCCACGCGAAACTCTCACCTCATTCGGAGAACGAATCGAGTAATCTTTAGTGTTGAGTAAACGTGGAAGTAAAAATAAGCTTTTGTCTTCCCTAATAAAATGTATCAGCATCCATACTAGACGGCTTGTATAATATTTCTGCGCTAGTATGGATTGAAGAATTTATAATCGGTGTTAATGTGGAACGATGATGCAAAGTTGTCATCCTCGACTGAAACCTCAGCTTACCCTCGAACAAGTGGAGTCGGGATCGTATACCTGTCAGATTATATCATCAGTCAATGCCCAGATTGAGAACAATCGCAAGTATTACAATCACTACATACCGAGGCAGTTCACATGAGCCATTGCGTGGGTACACCAAAAATCAATCTTTGTAAATCTGCTGTTCCTCAGATATCTCGATATTTATTCACCCAGCACCGATTTCAAATATCAATCGAACCAACAAGAAGCCACGAAAATGCTAGAACAATGTGGTTGACGTTAATATAAAGGAAATATCAACAATATTATATTTGAAGTAGACCTCCTTGCAATTGTAAGGATGACTAAGAGTGAAACAGGTGAAGAGTTACGATATTTGGTGTTTCTTGCCCAGGCTTCTTTCAATCGTTAGCCACTATGGGTAGCAACTTACACTTGGTAGTTTCTTTCTCTGAAGTCGATATTGTGAATGTGAAAAGGAATACGGTACGGCGACGGTACCATAGTTCGTATCAACTTCGAGTAATATCTTGCTGATCTTCATGGCCATGCTCTTGAGTGACTGGCCAATTCACCGGTGCTTATTAGTCTTGTACCAATATACCTTACTGACCGTGATTTGCAAGCCCGACAATCGTATACTTATGCTCCAATCGTGTTGACTAAACATTTACTGTGCCAACAGTACATCGCTAGCGTGTTGACATGTCAAGAAATACGGACGACACGCGATTTTCGATCCGCTGACACTTGCGGTAACTAACCTTGGAGAGGCAAAAGATTGATACGTATTCAACTTTTATCAATAATCAGATTGCATGAATGGGGTTGAAAGCAAAATTGCAAATTATCAAGACCCCTCATTCAAAGACCCAACAGCGAAAGCATCCAGTCTTAATATCTAGAGTTCTATAAAGAGGCCATAGAAGTCCCCCTCTAGAAAATCACTTCACCAACAGAACATCACATCTATACATCTCCAATCGATCAAGCCTCCCATAACAAGAAATCTTCAGATATATTTATACCAGTAGCTACTTTCAAAATGAAGCTCATTTATACTACCAGCATCATCACCGCCATCTTGGCTACTGTTGTACCAGCTCTCCCCGTCGCTGATGCCGAAGCTAATGCTGCCATGATTCTCGAGAAGAGAGGCAGTACTCAATTCGCAGTCTACACTGATTCTTGTACGTTGATCTCATAACAATTTTCTCCTTATTACTCTAACTAATTCTTGAATGGCAGCTTGCGGTGGTGGTGCCGTTATTTTCACTGATGGAGCTGCTACTACGAAAGGCAACTTTGGAGCCACTCAACACAGCATCAAGATCTTGAGCTTGACTCCAAACTACCACGTCACCTTTTATACTGGTCTCAACCAAGGAGGTGAAAAGTCCCAGTATGGAGCTGCTTCAGTTGGAAGCTGTGTTGCAAATGTCAACTTTCTGAGCTACGGATTCTACTCCGGAGCTTAAATGAAAGGTCAGAGAGGATGTCAATAAAGGCTAGGATCGGAATATGGTAGTGAAAGAAACTTGACGGAAAATGAAGGAAATAGAGGATCGAAGAAGTAGCGTTTTAATCAGTCATTCATTAATTTGGCTGAGAATGTCTGTCTCCGAACTGCAGCGGGGAGTCTGCAGACTTCTTGTGTCCATCTAGTCACTCTTTAACGAAATTATAAAACAGACGTTCACTCTATCTATCTCATTGCAAATAATTTTAGGAAAGGTGAGGTGTAGTTTAATTCTTCCTTTTATTATTCCTCTGCTTCTTCTTCTTCCTCTTCCTCATCTCCATTCTATTCATTATCTCTTCCCTCCTCATCTTCATCTTCCTCTTCCTCTTCATTCTCTTTCCCTTGATATTTAATCAATTTTCCAATCTCCAAATACAAATTTTCTTTATTTACAATTGAATCTAACTTTTCATTTTTATATTAATAATTTTTAAACAAAATTAAATCAAAATAACGATTATTTGATTAATATTGATATTCTTTTTATCAATATTTTTCTATCTTTTTTAATAAATTTCTTTATTAATTTAATAATTTCTTTGATTTCGTTTTTATGAAACCTGAGATAATCAAAAGTCTTTTCAGCACTTTTGAAACACTTAGTTTCTTATTTTTTTGAATAGTATTTGCCTTCACCAGGGCTAGCTCGCTTTTTGCTAGTATCTGCTCGAAGTCTATGGGAGATATTAGTCTTAATGCTGTTAAAAGAATGAGGTTTATATAATTGTATTGATATAGCTCCGCCTTTTCCCCAAGAGTTGGGAGGTATCCTCTAACATAGTACAAGTCTATCAATGGTTCCAGTGCTTTATGCCTGCACTCATTAGCTGTCTATCTACCTCAGCTTCCTAGTCGCATTAAAGTGAGAGCTCTGGGGTATGAATAGCTCTCGTTAGGCACTTGGTGGTTCTGTTCAGATCGCCACGAATCTATTAGTATTTCTTTTACGAGTCTTATGGAGCCAAAGCGGATGGCTTCATCACAATAGAAGCAATAGTCATAAGAGATCTCGACTTGTTACAATCGAGCACATCAAATTTTCATTGGCCTCCCTTGCTCTATACATGTTCTTCTAGCTTTATCCCTCTTATCCACTCCTCCACGCCTGTCAATGATTTACCCACAATTCCATATGCTAGCGCACAAAAGCCCCCACTAAGAATATTAGACCTCTTTCACTCTCATGCTATGCAGTGATCTGAATATAATTTATAAAAATTACATTATTCATATCTAATCGAAAATCTTTGATGGTCTAACGGTCATGATTTCCGCTTGTCATTAACCTGATAAGTCCGCGGGAGACCGGGGTTCGACTCCCCGTCAGAGAGTCACTCGTGATCCTGAGTTCATGTAGCTTTACTTTTTGATGTTTTTGCAAAATCTTTCTACAGAGTTTTGATTGAGTGAGCCCTTTTGGTTTTGCCCGGCAGGATAAATGAAGGGGTAAAATGGTCAAAGCGCCGGCAATTTTTTTTTCTCTTAGCGAAACGTTCGAAGGCGGTCAATGGAAAACGGCAAAAAGCGTACTCGTGATTATATAATCAAAGTCCATCAAATCACGACCAGCTCAGAAAATTGAGGCATGGCTCGAACCAGCGGATTACCTCAATGACTTCAGCGAATTAAATCGACATATAGCTTCACGAGCTCCTGGTACCGGTATTTGGGTTTGTGACACTCCTCAATATCAACAATAGCATAATAGAGACGATCATGGCAGTCTCTGGGTCAAAGGTGTACCTGGAGCTGGAAAGACGGTGATTTCTGCTTGCTTAGTGCATCATTTGAGGGCCACTGAAAACAATCCTGTTCTGTCAATCTTTCTTCATTATACAACTGAATCGAACAGAGGATCACGAAATCTCGTTTGTGATTGGCTGCTTTAGCTCTTACGATACAGCGTTGATCTCCAGGTCGCCCTAAACGCTATTGTGGACACCAAATTGGAGGGCTTTCCGGATGGGCAACTATGGACTATCTACTCCATGGTCTGTCTTCAGTTAAAAAGGTTTACTGCGTCGTTGATGCCTTGGACGAGGTTGATATCGTAGAAGAGAAGGATCTCTTACAAAGACTCAACAATTTAGCGACGTTTCGACTACAGTACGTCAAAATTCTCATGGCAAGTCGTCCAGTTCAACAATTGCAACTCAGACTGAAGGATGCTTCTATGATTCATATCAGTCTCGAAGACGATCGTGTTGGCAGAGATATAAATCTTCTTATCTCCGAATGTTTAAGAAACATGTTTGAAAGACATAATCCGGATTTAGAACTGACATTACATTCAATTATATTTGATGGATCTACCGGAGTCTTTCCGTACGCTCGCCTCCTTTTAGACTCGCTAATGTCAGCTCTGATCTCGAAACAACATTTGCCCAAGGTGTAATCGTGGACGTGATGAGTGTCGCTGTGATTGGTCAATAGCCACCCTTTACAGCATCGGTTTTCGGAAGGCAAAGCTTGATCACCTTTCCTTGACTACGCCATCCGAAACCGGACGTACCATAGGAATCGTTATGACATTGAGCACAAGTCTGTTTTCGATGCAGTATCGGCATTTTCAGATCCAAAAAGTATAGGCTTTAGAAGATGGCTATCACTTGATTGGGGCATTCGATTTATCACGAAAGACTCAGTAGTGCCATCGCCAGCGCACATGGCTCCATTCAGCGGAATGAGTAGCTATCTAAAATTACTCTTATCTAAAACTGAGGATATCAATTGAAAAGACACTCGAGACAGTACTATGCTACATTGAGCTTGTCAACGTGGCCATCTCCAAATAGTTGAGCTTTAACTACACTATCGTGTCATAGTTGACAACGAAGATGATTCTCATCAAAGAATCATTCATGAAGCTGCTCGCAGAGATTCCGCTCTCATTGTACTGGCTCTACTGAAAGCTGGTGTGAATCCAACCAGAAGTACCGATGATAATTCTCGGCCTGATTCGGAAGTGTGCGCTAGGAATAGAGAAGCTGAGTCTGGGACTACGCTGGATTATATGTGCGCAAATAGACATACAGGAATTATCCTTGTGATTGTACCTTTTCTCGACATGAGAGGCGTCGAGGAGTCATTATGGCGATGTTTAATCGATGTTTAATCAAAAGCAGTACTAGCCATACTTGCCAACACCAATGTCTAGATAAGTTGTTTATACAAAGGTACTACTTTGCTTTACGCTGCAACGATGGGTGAGTATCCAGGTTGATTAGAGCAAGTATTGATTAGGAATGCAGATCCAAATGCTTTTTCCGAACCACGAATGCCAGATCGTCGGCAGCATCCTCCAAAGACTCGAGTAGAAAGTATTTTCAGAGCACAGCGTTACACGTTCTTGCAGAAAGGTGGAGTGATGACAATCTAGTCCATGCTAGAGAGCAAATCCTCAACCTGCTCCTGAAGTATGGAGCGAATCTTGAGGCAAAGGATAGCAATGGGCGTACTCCTCTTTGGTTGTGTTTTACATCACATACAACCGTCGCAAAATTGGGCATAAGATGTTTCCTGAACGCAGGGACCAATGTGACGACGAAGGATGAAAAAGGACATGGTGCAATATACAATATTTTAGCCCAAACTAAGGATGTCGAATTACTAAAGCTACTCATCCATCATGGAGCCGATGTTTCGTAAGTCTACCCTCTGCTATTACCCCTCCGTCATGCCGTATCGTATCAAAATTCGGTTTAGTAACCTAATTGAAACCCCAAGTTTCCTAATTGACTTACAACAATTACAGTGCCATCTCTAAAGATGGTGAATCATCTCTTGAGGCCTTGTTCGCATACCGATTTACAACCAGAGATACCGATAGCTTTGATACCACTATTCAGTTCTTGGTCAAAAATGGCGCCAGATGTGATGTTCAACATGTGAAACGCGTGTCAATCATTGAGCGCGTAGCGAATTCCAAAAATTACAGCATTGAAACTTTCAGAATTCAGCTTCATTACTGCACAGACAAGGAGACGAAAAGGCGTTGTCTTTTATTATTGAATAAAGATGCCCAGGAAGATATGATGAAATTTGACTAAGAAATTTCATTTTCTGGTGTATCACTGGAAGAAAGGGACGAGAAAGGTTGCACTGCGTTGATTTAAGAAGATGAAAAGGGGACATCTGCTTTGGATGCAGCTGACGCATTTGAGAAGAAGGATATCCAAGGATTGCACAGGAAGATGTGCAGAAAGTGAAATGAGATCTTAAGTCAACTACCCCACTTTCCGACCACCCCCTATTTCCAACCACCTAAAAAAATCATATTATCTATACTTAAAATTTTAATAACTCAATAATTATTAAATTTCAATAAAATCGTTTATAGAATCATTTTCTATAATATTAAAATTATTATCTTCTTTAATTTTATAATCTCCTATTTTAATTTATATATATCTTATAACTCTAATCCCTATAAACTTTGAATTTGGAGATATTATAATCTTTTGTCTTTTTCTAAATAATATTTTATTTAATTGATATTCTAGTTTTTTAATTTTATTTTTTATTTTTAAAAATTTATAATTTTTAGTATTAAATTCTTTTATAATCTTGCGAAATAATAATTTTTGTATTAATAAATTAATCTTTTTTTCTTAAATTATTATATCTCTATATTTTCTAATATTAGCTTCTTTTCAAAAGGTTTTTTATTAAATAAACAATAAATATATATTCTATTAAAAAATAGAATTATTATTAGATTTAGAATTAAATAATAAAATCTCTCTATTACTATTTTTAAGCAAAAATTAATTTATAAAAGATTTAGTTATATTTTTAGATTAAGAATCACTAGCTTGCTACTCAAATTTGATATTTTGAATAATTAAACCTTCTATTCTAGCTTTTTAATAGCAAAAAAGGAAATTGTACTTTCTAATTAATAAGGAATTGGATAATAAACTTAATTTATTAAGTTCAATTCAATATATATTTTTTAGAAATGAAAATATAAATAAATTAAGTAATTGTAATATATATAATATATATAATAGAAGAAATAAGAGATATATATTGTTATTGACATATTTTAATATAAATATTATAGTTTTATAGCTTTTGTATTTATTCAAAATAAGAAATTTTAAATTTTTCAGTTAAATAAAAATAATTTGAGAAATATAGATCTTTTTCAGTCATTTTAAAGTTATAATATTTATAATCTATTTATTTTCTATAATAATAAAGTTTCAATTCTTAAATAGAATTAAATTAATTAGAAACTATTATTATTGAATTGATTTTTTTTTATATATTATAAAAGAAATAATGCTTTTTCTATTAATTAAAATATATTTTATAAAAAAAATCCAAATTCAAGATTCAGATTACTTTTTTTGAATAAATCTTTAATTAATACTTTTTATTATTAATTTATTAAAATCCTAACTTTTCATTATATCTACTTCATTCATATTCTATTTATTAGCTAATTTAATAATCTTGATTTTAGGGATTACAAGATTTCAGAATCATTTCTTAATAATATCAGATATAATACCTAAAATTTATATAGAATCGATTTGATATTACTTTTTAGTTTTAATATTAAAATATCTTTGAAAAAAACTATATATCCATTTCTTTTCAAATAAAGAATCCTTCTCTTATATAATAAGAAAATACTCTACTATCTTTTTAATTTAATAATATATAAAATTAATACCAAAAGCTTTTTATATTAATATTCATTCTGCTAATCAATTCTTCTAAATTAAAAATAATTTTTAAAGTATTTGAATACCTTTTTAATATAAAACTTTATTATATATTTAATTATAAAATATAATATATAGAATACTATAATCCAAGCTAATTTTTTATATACTTACTTTATTTGTAATTACTTTAAAAGCTTTTATGATATTATTTTCAATATATTTATTCTTTATATTACAATTATAATAATATCAAAATTTCAAATTAATTGATTAAAGTATTATTGAGTTATTCAAAATATAGATTTTATAATTATTCAAAGCAGTGTGGTTTTTGAGGTGGTTGAAAAGAGGGGGTGGTCGGAAAGTGGGGTAGTTGACTTAATTATATATCGCGGTTGAGGAAGGAGAGGAGCTCACCACTTGTAGGGAAAGGCGCGAATAGAGATGAGCCTTTTGTCAAGTTCTTTTAATATGACAAGGCTTAAAGGAGCATACTTGCTTGTCAATGAAGCTCGATTGTACAGAATGGGTTCTAGTAACTCAATAAATTTGATATACAGAGCCTGACGTGATGGGAAATAAAAACTGTAAGATCAAAGATTTATTGTTCAGTTTGTTTCGATCTTTAGTAGTCATTTATCCAATTTTAATGTGATGAAAAACCTCTGTATCTTCAATAACAAGGAAGATGTACATTGAAGGTGTTTCATATTCACAGAATCAAAGGCACTCTGCTCTGTTGGTGTGTCTGTTGGAGTGACTACTAATCGATTGACAAGCTAGCTTCTGGTTCTCCCACTCAGTCTTGTCCTTTGGCACTGGGCATCCTTATCCGAAGACCGAAAACACAATGCTGTCCTATCCAAATTGTCTTTCCATCAATCGATTAAGTCCGGAGATTGCCTTTGTAGCAAGAAGTGAATTCCTTCCAAAACTAAAGGAACTTCGCACTCACACACAAATTTAAATCTTCTTCATTCCAATTTTCTCCAAAACTATCTTAGGCTCAAGTCTTCGATCTTTTTTGCCTTGTCAGTTTCTTCTTTCGAGAATTCCAATTCCGAATGAACCAACACTTCTCAAGTATTTGCAACGCTCTGTTTCCAGTACGACAGAATTTAATAAGATTACCCAGACCTTTCGGTCAAGGAGAAGCTCATTGGCTCTATGAGCCGGCGATCCTCGTAAAAGACTTTCCCAAACTCCTCGTGCCAGCAAGTTCACGGTAAGATCCCCGACGCGGGGTTATTCAAGCTTCTGCTGATACAAAATAATTTCCGAAGACACAAGATGCACTTGCCATCAGATGACTTTCTTCACCAAAGCGCTCTTGGAGCATGGTCGACTCGTAAGTCATCATATTTTGAGTCAGTAAAAATCACCAACACTAGTCAGGAGTGCGTTTTATCGAACCTGCTATTAATCTGCGCTTGGCTGCATTGGCACCAGAAATGATTACTGGTTAGCTCATGGTGGTGGTTCTCGCGGCGCTCGCACTGTAGAGACTATCTCATTTGTATCGACATGTAAAAATACAAGTCAGCTCCGACTCAAACCACACAATTCATGTTTTGCTAACATCACCGAAGCAGATCCACACTTCATAGTATTTGAAAGGCTCAATACACTTGCAGAACGAGAAAGATGATGCTTGCTCCCTGCAGTGCCGGTCGACAGATTGATCGACTCAGAATGAGATTCTCCGCTCTGAGAACTCTTATTTACTAGCGCTGTGTAGACCGCCATTATACATTACAATTATTGTTTGCCGCTTCTGCTGTGGGGGGTATTGAATTTGTATCATTATTGTACTACCATTGACTATTCGTTCACAATGAATTAATATTGGAACTTTCTGCCTTGGCCCATCACAACGAGGTGTTCTCAATTTCAAGTGCTGGAAGGTACTTGCTTAAATATTTTGTGAAGCTACCAGATTGTTGAAATATAATAAGGATATTGATGAACTATGCACTATAGACAGCTGAGTGAACTAACAACCACCAGCACTTATTAGACAAACATCAAACAAAAAATCTTGTAGGGGCCCACGATGCGCAACAAATACTTATCATTTGACTTCATAATAAGCAGAATGCTAGGGGAAGAGCGACGCATAGGATAAAAGACTCAAATGCTAGCTATCAAAGAACATCCTACCTCGTCATTTTTAACTACCTCTTGCTTCAAAAAGTCAAAATCTGACGTCCACCCCAAATCTAAGGTTTCCGAGGCTCAGAAAAACCTGTGAGATATGAAACGTAAGCAGCTGGTGGACCGACTTGGTAGTCTTGAACAGTGGCTTTTTCTTATGTGAAGACAACTTGTCTCATCAAGACGATAGGTGATTTTTCATCGTGCGAGGATCGTATGTATCTTCCTCCTTAGCAATGTGTCTTCCTAAAAGTTGCTCCCAGATACCTCAATCTGAGCTATAAAAAGCCTGGAATTAGAGTATGAGTTCAAAAAAGAAGGAGATGATAGCCAAACTTAATGTTTGGGAGCCCATGTTAGGCAAGTGCAATCCTTTCAATCACCTAGGTGAAGAGTTTGTTCCTTTCCAGAATCCAATCTCCAGGATCCGAAACAACTTTTGCAAACAAGACTTCTGTTTGTGGCGACCATGTCTATGTGGGATTATATGCATCTTCCTCCATATGAGGATGGGGTTTCATCTTTTAGCCTCAGCAACGAAGAAGTAGTATTTCTAAGGCAGAAGAACATTATCTTGGGAAATGAATTTGAAGGACAGTGGAAAATTAACCCGGCCTTTTTAAGTAAGTTACGTCTCGTATATGCAAAAAATTGTGTACGCCGATTAATAAGTCCGTTTCAAATAGGTATGAGTTATTGTGAGAAGCAAAGAGAAGTTCCAGAAGGCTCGATACGAGCGAAGAAGCAATCAATCAAATATTTCGTCACCATCGTACCAGTTGATGCGTCCGCCCTTCCGCCCGTCATACTTCCAGAGAGCACGTTATGTATGGCTGCTCTGTTGAATATTGGTTGGACACACGAGGCAGCGGGGATGATCTTTGATTACTGGAAAGATAACTCCAAACCTAGGAAACTGACGGCATGTGATGATCGGGATCCCACTCTCATCGAGTAAGTACTTCTACCTTTAAAAGACATCAGGAATACACTGACGCTCTGTATCTATGATAGCTATGCAATATCCATGGTCCAAATGAGAATGGACCAAGTGGCTATTGCAAAGCAAGTGAAAGTCGATGCGAGAAAGGAAATGACTATCCTTGGACTGTCCACCGAATTCCAGGACGCTATGCTAGATCAAGACAGTGACCTTCTCGGTGGCCATGTCAATACGATGGATCTTTGTTTTTGGATAATAGATGCACTGGGCAAGCGATACAGGAACTTGGTATTAAGCTTGAGATATCTGAAGAATTTTGCGGCAACGGGCATAAAGGCGATGAATTGGTAATGGAATGCAGGTGAAACACGAAACAGACACGGTTGGATGAGGGAGTTGAATGCCGCTGGGCTCTCTGGGTTTTCAGGTTGGATTAATGCCGTTGCGTTACTTGAATGCTTGCAGTAAATATATGTTTAAACTCACATTCATGACCAAAGAAGACAAATGGTGTGCAATATGTTTCGTCCATGTGGGCTGCTCAGCCACACTTGCACTGCCACAATTTGAATATCATCCATCCCCGGGGCCATGGATGCAGGTGGATGTTTTAACAATTCGAGGGTCCAAAATCATAGTTATTTCTTACGACAACCAATATTGTCGTGAGTTTCATATCGTACTGGTTTCCATATTATGCTAATTATATCTGACCAGATAATCAAGTTTCAATTATGATACCAAGAACTTCACCATCTTCATAAGACAAATTAAAGCCACATCTCGCAAACGCCAAAAGGTGTCCTCATGGCTGGTGCTATCTCCACTCTCCTCGTGGGAGTTCTCACTGCCGTAGGCAGATCAGACCCAAGTTCACGGAGAGGACTAGGTCTCAAGAGCGCTCTTGCCGTTCCGTTGACTGTGGCTTCTCTTGCCGGGTTCTGGGAATATCAGGTGATCAAAAATGTCCCTGAGCCTTATTTGGTATGGTTCTCTTCATCTAAAACCTCTATTTGATGCACTGGCTCATATTATCCAGGATGAAGTATTTCATATACCACAAGCTCAAGCATACTGTAGATGGAACTATGGTACCTGGGATCCAAAACTTACCACACCACCTGGATTGTATGATTTCCTTCCAGGCAATATGTTATCCTAAACATCACTGACCAGGAACTAGATATTGGTGGAGCCATTTCTTGAGCATAGTCTCTGGATTCACAACATGCAATGTCCATTTTCTTCGGACAACAAATGTCATTGCCCTCACATCCATTATGATGCTTGCTTGGAAATGTCGAAATCTCATCATTCGGGCTGGGGCTGAAAACCGCACAGATGAAAGTCCTAAGTTGATATCCGCAGATTCATTACATACAGCTGCAAATATTGCCTTATTTCCTCCTCTGTTTTTCTTCTCGGGCTTGTATTATACGGATGTGCTGTCTACTTGTGTAGTTCTATACCTATATAAGCAATTCCTTGAGCAAGCAGAATCCAAGAATCACAAATCGTGGAAAAATGTTGCATGGTTTTACCTATGTGGTATATTCGCTCTTTGTATGAGGCAGACGAACATCTTCTGGGCCGCCGTGTTTTTAGGGGGGATGGAGGCTGTGAGAACAATGAAAGGGACGTATCTTCCTGCTGCTCCATCCTTGAGACATCACCACGCATCATCAATGGTGGAGTATCTGAAAGAAGTTGGTGAGCTTGTAAAATCAGAGCATCCACATGATCCACCTCTACATGCTGCTGGTCTAGAAGGTAATTCCATTACATTCCGATTTCCCCGTCAATATTCATATTTTCCGCCTTGTTAACAAGAGCTAACAACCTCCAGATTTCGTCCTCACACCCCTTTCAATCATCTGGAACGCTATAACCCGCCTCCCGACCATCCTCATCCAATTGATTCCCCACATCTCACTCCTCATCACATTTGGCGCTTTCGTCTTCATCAACGGCGGTGTTGTGCTCGGCGATAAATCAAACCACGTCGCTACCATTCACCTCTCACAACTCCTGTATCTCTGGCCCTTCATTGCATTCTTCTCATTCCCACTCCTCATCCCGACTCTCTTCTCATTTCTCCTGAACTCAATCGACAATATTCTCCACCCATCCAAATTTCTCACCTCCTCGCTCAACACCCAGATCCGGGCCCTCATAACCTTCTCTCTCATCCTCGCATCTCTCCTCGGCTCCCTCGCAATCATAAAATACAACACCATCATCCATCCATTCACCCTCGCCGACAATCGTCACTACATCTTCTACGTATTCCGATACAGCATCCTCCGCCATCCTCTCATCCGCTACCTCCTCGCACCCATCTACATCTTCTGCTTCTTTCTAATCTTCAAAACACTTTCTGGATCTTCACCCGAATACACATCACCAACCAAGAAAGAAACCCCAAAAAAACCCCACAGCCCCTCATCTCCTCCCACCCCAACCTCCTCCCCCCTCTCAACACTCTTCCTCCTCCTCCTCACCACCGCCCTCTCCCTCATCACCGCCCCCCTCGTTGAACCCCGCTACTTCATCCTCCCATTCATATTCCTGCGTTTACATTTGCCCACCCTCGCAATTTCCGCCTCCCTCTCCCCCTCTCCCAAGATCAATATCCGTTTATACGCCGAGACGATATGGTATCTATTGATCAATGGGGTTACAGGGTATATATTCTTGTATCGGGGCTTTGAGTGGACGCAGGAACCGGGGAGAGTGCAGAGGTTTATGTGGTAGACATGTTTTGAGGGAGGTGGGTGCTTTTGAAGTTTTGGGGGTGTGGAAGCTAGAGGGGAGAAGTTTGAGGACTTTGAGAGATTCGCTGGAAGAGGAATTCAAGGATAAATCGGGTTATTACGTGATATCATCAGTCGGTGATTTAGAGCGCGAACGTAAGCTGCTGTCGTGGAGCATGTACATATAGTTGTAAGATAGATATAGATAAATCTTAAAGGACATATTACTATCTTATATCATGTCACTCATCTACCTGCTTCACAAGACCATACCCGCATTTCCTTGTTTCCTGCGCTCACTCACTCTCCCACTTACTAACTCACTTCCCAGCCCATCCATACACAGTATTCATTTCAGGATTAATTTTTCATTTCGTTCCTATTTATTTATCTGGTTGGAGTCTTGCAAGTTCCATTCTGATATAATATCACCAACGCCCTACTCCCCATATTCCATTCTGCTCCATATGTTTATAATACTATGTAATATAATGTAACAAATCCGGTTCCAATAATCCAGCCCCCTTCCGTATCCCATCGCCAACGCCCGCTCATGAGCAGTAACCCTATTCCCAATCTTCTTGTGGTGCTGGGGTATACGTCGTCTTCGTGTGGTATTGTAACATTCTTCTTTCCAGATTCCCGATGCATTCGTCCATCGCTTCACTGAAGATACGCAGTTTCCCACGAGATTCCTCGTCGTCCAGACCGTAAACTAACAATAGGTGTCTTTTGTTTCTTGCATCCATTTTGAACGTTCAGATCATCCAAGTGACTGAGTCTACTTTGAATGTTGAATGATCTTCGGAAATCAGCGACACCTTGAGCGTCATACCACGTCGAGATTTTTATTTCATACCCATTTCCTTTCCTTATCTCACATCACACTCCATCACAAACTCAATCGATCCAAACTCATCTCTCCTCCACTCCTTCTCCTCTTTATCACTCCGAGCTGAAAATATCTCTCCTCTCCGCCCTGCGTGCGTCCCCCAATATACCATTTCTCCTTGCCCATTACATCTCGAAAGCCTTCCGAGCTACTATCGCTTCCTCTTCTATCTGCTGATGTTTTGAAGCCTGCATATTTGTTTGTGTGATACGGTGCATTTTGATTTGAAATCTGATTCGAACTTGAGGTTGGAGATGCGGGATTCGATATATTTGGATTCGCATTTGAATTTTGGTTCAGATAACTCGAGGCAGCGGGGCTAGGACTCGAATCGTAGCTTCCCACAGGACTACTTCCGCCGGTTGTTCCGCGATTTCGATCGATTCCTCTTAGAGCACTTGATGTAGCGTTCGATTTTGTGCTGGTAGTTATTTGGCGTGGTTGTGAAGGTGTGGATTGCGAATGTGAATGTGCGTGAGCAGGCTTTTGGTGCGAGGAAGAGCTATTGTTGCTTATGATGGGAGTAGAGGAGAGTTGGGAGGAGCGGAAGGAGGCGAGGAAAGTTGAGAGAAAGGGACGGGATTGTTGGGCTGGAGGTGGCATTCTGGATGAGGTGGGTTGTCTGACGTGATGTTGATGTTGATGTTAATGATGATGTTAATGTTGACGGCTCAAGGTCGTTGTGTGCCGTACGATCTATCAGTATTTATAGACAGGCGAGTGGCTGTCGTGTTATTGCTCGACCTTCGAGGAGTCCAAGACTATTGGTATTGTGAGATATCAGATGGAAGATTGTGGATCATGTATTTCATGCGTGGAGGGAAATCGTGGGACGATATAATGTATGGAGGCGGCTGTTGTTGATGTAGTGACCCGCTCAAGTACATTAGACCCGTCCAAGCGGATATGTCTCAAGGTGGTTTTTAGTGGATTCCTTTCCTGTTCTGAATCGTGTGTATGATCGATGAAGTGGCAGATGTGTTGGTAGGTTCGTTGTAGAAGTAAAATTGCTGTAAAACTCGATGGTAAAATGCTAATCTTCGCGGGTGATTTCGATGAATTAAAGTATGTTTGATGAGGTCGACCTTGCGGTTTTTTTTGGTGTTGTGATTGAACCTCGGGTGTACTCGGCTCTTGCACTTCCTTCCTGGTATTCCTTGTTTGATTGTGTTTATGGCTTAAGTCACGAAATTGAATAGGATTTGAATGTCAGACCCTCGTTATCTTGTCAAGGAATGGGAGACGGGATAACCAAAAAGAAAATGAGGGGAACACGGCATGATTAGTTTCTTGTCTAGCAACGACTGCTTTCTAACGGTAAATATGTTTATACTGCACAGACTTTTTGAATTTCGTGGATAACTAAATCGTAAATTGGTCTTTCCTAATAGAGAAAATGATCGAAGTCGGAAATAAGCGGAATAGGTTTCGTTCGACCGGATACATGTAGATTATGCGGGACGATTAGACGATTACTTATGACATAAAAAGTAATAACGCGGGGACAAATTAGAAGCCGTTGATTTGAAAAGTCAGGTACGTACCAGGTAGGTTGAAGTTAGTATGTTTATTAGGGAAAATATTAACTATTAGTTTATTGTTTTAATTGTCAATATTTCTTAACCTTAAATCCATGCGACGAGAACAATGACAAGTATCGTTGTACGAGCAAAAAGGACCGTAGAGTGGTTATGAGCACAATTCCTAATGAAGTGTAATGAAAGAACAATACGATTATAAAGAGGGATTTCTTTCTCTTTCAACAGTTGTAGACCCGAGCGTAAGGAAGCTGCGAAAGTATGCCAACCATCGAAAGTATTCATCCTACTTTCCGATATATAGAATTCGGGCCAACGCAGAACGTCAAAATGCACGTTCAATACCTAGGTAGGTAGGTAAGCTTCGCGGCAAAATAAGGCATACGGGAGTTATATATCGAAGTGGTAAAAGTTTGTTTGTCGGGCGAAAGGATTAGTGGTAATTGGAAGTATTGTGAAGAATAGATAGTCTACGCAAATAATTTGGCTGAAATATCACATGAAAATACAATAGAAAACAATCTGAATAGAAATTGCAGATGACTTTTATTACTCAACAAAGGCTTACGGAGGAGATCCCGAGTCAACATAAGCAATGATTCATGGCCACCAGGGTCAAGCTACACCACACTCCTATCAAAGCATATTACCCTGATATGTCGCTAAAGAAAATCGATTGCATCTTTAGACTTTAGGAGAATAATGGCCAGGGGGTGAATGAATAGCAACGAGGTGATGAATATCGGTATGCATATGGGAGGGAAATCTCTCATTCGAACATGTAGCTTCTCCTGGGATGTTTTTGGGAGCGAATCTCAAAACATTACTGATACTACCTAGGTAGGCAAATGTTCGCTTGTTGAGATAGGAGAAAAGCAGCAGCAAACATGCAAGAATTGAAGTACATCGCCCATCTGGTAATATAAAGCGAAGCACGGAAATACAATATCAGAATATATTCGAGCCATTTCTAAAACTTCTGATCTCTAATTATATTAAAATTTTGTAGATGAGTAAACACAACGCTAAATGTAACCATATTTTCTGAGATGTTCTGGAAATTTGAATTGAGGACGGTTTGGAAATCTCGAGAGATCATCGATGCTGAAAATGATTATGTAAAATGCCTGAGGCCAATAATAAATCTTCCGGCTACCGCCGACTAACATTCTCAATAACGAATATATTGTCGACCTCCAAGATTACCATTGAATTACCAACCACACATCCTCCTCTTCAAAATGGGCAGCAACGGCGATGTGAGTGTCTCCTGCCAGTGGAACCCGCTCCGCATATTTTGCTGACAAGATTTGCGCTTTCAGTTCCACGTTTCCACAGGTATCACTCCTCCAAAGGGACCTGTCTCATACTCGACATACAAATCTCCCTATGGACCTAAGTACGATGCGCGATTCTTCAAGGAAGAAATCAGAAGCTGATGGTCCCGCAGATACAAGATTCAACCAAACATCGCCGGATGGACCCCAAAGGCAGCTTCCAAGGTGTATGTAGATTTTTTCTAAACGGGCACGATGTTCATACGCTGGGCCGTGTGAATTCTGGAACTACGATAATATAGATTCAGACGATACGTTTCATGCTCTACATGGGAATGGCAGAATTGAGTTGGAAACCTCGCTAATATTGGCATTCAGTGGCCTTACTTTAGCTGGATTCGGTGCTACAGCTGGATTCTTCGCCCTTTTCTTCTTCTCCGACATCCCTAGAGTACGAAACGACATTATGGTTGTAAGTTGGAATACGATGGTATATTGCGGTATTTTGGCTCACAATTAAACAGAAAATCCCAATTATTGGTGACCGCTGGAGAAAGGAAGTCCCTGCATCCGACAACGTACGTTATTTTTATTTGTTTGACACCATTAGAATTGCCAGTTGGATCTTGGACTAGGAGAAAGAAGATCTTGACATGGCAAATTGTTTGGCTATAAAATTGCTATCTATAGCGTCAAGAAGCCGATGTCACAAGTGTACATCGGTTCCTTCCGCCTAGACTCCTTTCCTGAACCGAGTTCTTGACCAGAATAACCAGTCCATGCCAATGACATGTCATTCATTCGGCCACAAGCTGACATTATTTTCTTCTAGCCTTTTTAAACTTTGTGTCGCTGGTCCAGGGTTGGGAGGATGGAGTGAAGACAAGAAGTGCATGGTAGACAAAATATCGAATTGTACAAAAGATTATCTGAATTAGACTTCACATTCACACTCACCCTTGTCATATTTTCATGCCATTTATTACATGTAACATTTACCGCCCAAAATTGTATAAGATTTCGGTTTTCAGGTAGCTCTAGAAGTTTATAGCAAGGCTGTTCTCGAAGTTCTCGAACCTTCCAAATTTGGAATTACCAATCCAACTTCTCGCAAGGCTGACATTTACCATCTCCAATAATATTTACCATCTCCAATAATATTCAATGCCAACACTCATTGTGCACCACCTACTTTTCCTTCTTATCCCAAACTAATATCATTAAGTTTGCTCGTATTACAATCCTTCAGTACATTTCGTTCACTTCAGACTACGTTTCAATAATATCCTTAACAGCACAGCCCTCTTGTGTAACGAGGCTGAAATCAACCCCCATAATCTATTAACGCAAACAAATAATTTACACCGGCATATCGAACAAACATCTTTTCAGTAAATAAGCCGGACGGCCTAGCGTTTATACGTCCTAGGTCTATATCGCTTTAGTCGCAGACTCTCGAACTCACAGTCGGCCCAATCATCGTCTCCGCCGCAAAGTGGCATCATGGCAGGATCCGATCTACCTCACGATCCCAAAAAAGCTCTCGAATTCAAGAACAAGGGAAACGATCATTTTCAAAACAAAAACTATGAGGCCGCTGAACAATTTTATAGTAAAGCGTTAGTCTATATTCTTGATTGATTTCCCTTATCTTGCGCACTCCCTCAACCCATCTGCTTCCTACCCCTCACTGTCCACACACCCAACCTTATCATGTCAGATAACCCCATCTAACACGCCATTTCCCAGCATCTCCCTTGATCCCCTCAATCCGATTCTCCACACGAACCAGTCCAAAGCTCTCCTCAAACTTTCCCGCTACCCCGAAGCAATTGCCTCCTCTGAATCCGCTATCGCAGCTATCTCCTCCGCTCCCATAAATAGCGTATACATGAAAGCATACTATAACATCGCACAAGCATACCATGCGCTACGCGATTATGATTCCGCGCTCAAAGCGGCCGAAATGGCGAGAGAACATTGTATAAAGGATATGCCGATTGGAGGGAAGGGACTAGTGGGGAGTGGAAAGAGTTTGCCGCTTATCTTAGAGCTGGGGCTAAGGTGTAGAAAGGAGGGATGGGAGAAGAAGGAGGAGAGGAGGAGGAGGGATAGAGGTTATTTATTGGGAGAAGTGACGGGGTTGATGAGAAAGGAGATGGAGAGGGAGGGGGGAAGAAAGGAAGGATATGATGGGGAAGGGAATGGGGATGCGATGGATATTGATACTAGAGAAATCACAGAAGAATGGGAGAAAAAGATTGAGGAGGTAGAGAGGGTATTCAGACTTGTGGAAACGCAAGGAAAGGAAGGGAGGAAGAGAGAAATGCCCGATTGGGCGATTGACGGGATCAGTTTTAATGTTATGATCGATCCTGTTGTGGTATGTTCTTTTCATCTTCCGTATTTCATATCCTCGCCTGAGCTTTCCTTCATCGACCCTATCTATCATCACCATTAAAAGGATACTAACATGCTTCCTTCACAGACCAAAACTGGCCAATCCTACGAACGCACAAGTATTCTCCAACATCTCGAAAGAAGCTGTACCGATCCCCTAACAAGAGAACCCTTACTCCCAAGTGATCTAAGACCCAATCTGGGATTGAAGTATGCAATCGAAGAGTTTCTGGAAGAGAACGGGTGGGCTGTTGAATGGTAATTGGACATGAGACGAGGAAGCGAGGGAAAGGTGTAGGAAATGAAAGTGAAATTTGAAATTAAATGATATGTTAAGCGAGCGTTAGCATAGCTCTTCTACCTGTCTGCCTGCTTTCATCAAGTAGTGCATTTCTTGGATATTCTTCTCTCGATTAGCTTATTTGTGTGTTAGTTAACAGATGCGAAAATGCAAGGCGAGGAATATGGGGCACATGGAACTATGAAGTGGATTTGAGATAGTTATCTGGATCATTTCTAGAAAGTATGGGATGGAATTAAATTTTTACTCTCTTCCAACATCTTGTTAATTTGTGGATTACTTCAGGTTAGTGGTTGAATGAACATAAATTGAAGATTTAGTTCTTGTGTGATGTGTGTGTTCTTTTTGTTTTGAGTGTGGGGTTTGAGGAAAGGGGGAGATGAGGTTATGGATGGATGTAGGATGGATGTAACGATGAAGGGGTGGTTTATGAATATTTTCAGCTTTCCGTCGCGCTAAGTTAGTCCCCATCTTTTACCGGCTAGCTGAGATCACAATATCCCTATGATGCATTTTGATGGCAATTAAGGATTGAGCTTGCAGCTAGGTCAAAACAGGGGGTGTGCTTGAAAGTGGAAGCTGAATTTGTGGTTTTGTTATCGTATGAGTGGATGGGGTCTTCGGTATGCGGCTTGCATGAAGGTAGAGTATAGGCATCTAGGAGTTAGCAGGGCTTGATTGCATATCGTTTCGTTTCAAGGTTTTAGTTCTATCTAAAGACGTTTCAAATGGCAGAGGGTATCATTTCTTCACTGGGATATCAAATTTCAAATGTTGTTAGAGGAAGTGTGGTAATCAACATGCAGAAGTGTGAATTGTGTTACTAGCTAGACCCAGCGTAGAATACTCAAGAACTATAAATAGAAGGAAAGATCTCCCACGTAGCAAGTTTTCCTTTCAGTCACGGAAATCATCAGTTTCTGTTCTCATGTTGTCGGCTATAGAGCACCAAACGATATTCGGTGTACGTATTTAATAGTACTTAAGATGGAGAAAAATAGATAACGAGGCGAAACATGAAAAGATACAAGTGAAATGATTTCAAACTAGAAAGGAGCATCGAGAATAAAATATATCAGTATAGACTGCGCATGCGAGGGCATTTGAACAATTTTACACTTTTATTCTAGCAATAGAAGGTAGGTCATAAGCCATTTTCTTCGCAAGGAAACATTCGTACAAAGAAATTTTTTCTTCCCATTTAAGATCACAAAAGAAGATAATGAAAAATCCATTCCATTGATGAAGGCCATAATTAAAAGGTCTGCAGTAATCAGGACCTATTTCTCCGTGCGGGAATCCGTCTTGTTGGTTTTCAAGCGATAGTCGTTACCCAGGACACATCCCTATAGATCGCCGTCGGTAAATTGTGAATAATGTAGCTTGGTGCACCATGAAAATTTTGAATGAAGGAAATGAAAAGCAATAATAAATGAGACGTAACTGGAACAAGAGGTCTTATGGGGTTCATGATAGGACGAATGGGCGATATATTTATCACAAAACCTGTAACAAAACCTGCAAGTAGAGTGGGTTCCGAATAACTTACAGAACATGCAACTTGTGCTGGCCTCAGTCGACTTCTTTGGATATATCAGAGAACCAAATATGTTTCGATAATTCCAGAGCAGTGCTTCGTTCCTCAGGTAGGTATCTGAGGGTCTTTCGGAGTAAATCCTCGAGAATTATTGCTTCAGCAGTAGATATCTTGATGCCAGCTGGCTCAAGTTTACTTTGAGAATGTTCGGGGCCGCAATGTTCGACTTCAGTAGAAGCTGCCATATTCCGAGTTTCATTATCTTCTGAAATGGACACATTAGCAGAGGTTTTCGTTTTAGATTTCTCTGCTAGTACGGAAAATTTGGTGAAACTCTTTTTAGGGGATCGGCCTGTCGATAGTCCCTCTGAAGATGGTGTCTTCTCCGAGCTTTTAGCATCTGAACTCTTGGATTTCGAACTCTGGAACTCCGAACTCTTGTCTTCGGAACTTTTTGGGTTTGACAAAAATCCCACAGCAGAACCATTTTCTGCTTCGTTGGAACATGAAACAGATATTTCTCGTTCAATAGCATTCACTGACTTGAGAATGGCCTCCGCCTCGCTAGTTCTCAACTTCTCTGCCATCTCCACGAGTTCATCTGTTCCATCAAGCATGTCATCCCGAGGAGGCTCCTTGAATTTCTCGATGAATTCCAACGCTTCGTTTCTAAGCTTTTGTCTATGAGGAGGAGCATCACCATCGTGTGTACCGGTCTGCAAAATTTGATCAAGTATATTTCCTGCTGATTTTGCATCAATTTCTGTTTGTTGTTTGTACCATTCTAGACCTTCTTTCCAAGCAGCCCACCATTCATCAGGGAATGTGCCTAGAAGTCTCACTGCAGCTATTAACATCTCGTCCCTTTTCGGAATGCCATCATATTTGAACAACCGAGATCCGGTACGAATTTCAAAAATTGTACACCCTAAAGCCCATATATCTGAAGCGACACTTCTGTAACAACCAAATAAGAATTCAGGTGCACAATAGCTTTTAGGCGTGCCAAGGTCAAACGATGGGACTGTTTGGAGGAAGGCGATACCAAAATCGATTATTATGATGTCATTTGCTATCCACTTAGGATTTACCTCCTTCATGTTGATTGGGGCAACGGTATAATCCGGAAATGAAGAATCAGTTGCTGGAAGCTTGGAGCGAGCATATATGATCTCTTCTTTCTGAGGAACACCCAGTCTTTCATAGATTTGTGCCTCGGTCCACTCATCGATGTTGGCAAGCTGTAACAGAATATTGGCAGGGGTAAGATCTAATTTTGTGGTAAGCTGATCGAACAGTAGGAAGAATTTTATATGGCATTGCAAACCTCCGTGAACGACACCGGTGCTATGAATATAATTCAAGCCATGTATGGCCTGCAAGCAAACATTCCTTGCCACAGACGCTTCCAATCGTCGGCTTCCTTTGTATTCACCTGGACAAGAATTGAACTGTTTGATGCTAGGTCCTCCAACTTCAGAGACCAAGCATAAATGGTCTCCGTTTGGGCCCTTGTGGGTGAAATGATCTAGCAAAGACATGACGTAAAATCTTCCGTCATGCTCGGGACTGATACGATGAAAAATTAGTCAACGCAAGCAAAATTCTTGAATGCGAAACTGGATTTTGAGTACGGAATCACATAGAGCACCAATAAGAAATTTTCCGTTGAAACTTTGGGTTTCGCAATGCGAATTGACATTCTTCATTGAATTCAAGAAGACTTTACTCGCCTCGACTTCATCCGACGTAACATGTCAACCTCTTTTGAAGTACTTGACAATCGTGCTGCAAGAACTTTTAGGGCAACATATCTTTCTCGTTTCGTATCTCGCGCAAGCCATGCCGTCGCGAATCCTCCATGTCCTAGTTTGTGTATGACCTTGTAACGATCATGCTTGAAGGTATCTTCGAGATGTATGGGATGGAAGCCACCTTTGCCATAGTTTGTTTCGATAGGCTGTACTCGAAGTTTGACATCATCCATAGGTTTGGCATGCTTTGGTTTGGAATGATCATTAGCATCGTCCGTAGATTCAGCATGCTTCACTTGAATATTGGCATTGTCCATCGTGATACTTTGGATTTCAATTCTTATCTTGGTTTTGTTTCAAGTAGGATGAAATGAAGTAAGTAAGATTGTTATTTCGATATAACTGTTCATTGGTGTTAATGTATAAGATTGTCTAAGTATGGATTAATTATTATTGTGTTGAGGTCAATGAGCGGTGTCTGAGGTCGTACTTAATTAAGTTCGCTTCAATTAAGTCCGTTCCACTAGTAGGTGCACAGACTCACGGGACAACGTGATAGGAAAGCACAATTTCACATTCAAATTTATTAACTTCAAAACTCAATCAAAATTCCAAATTTTATTTAATATCATTTAAATTAAGATGTATGATTTATAAATATAAGATTTATATAACATATAAAGATTGAATCTTAAAAATAAATATTGAATTTAAAAATCAAATAGTATGTTTTCCTATCAATTTTTTTTGGTGGGATATTATATAATTGATTGTATAAACTTGAATTTTGTTTTATTTTGAAATAAAATTCTTATTATATAAAATTCTTATGTTTGAGAATAATAATTCTTAATTTCAAAGTCAAATATCAATTTTTTGAATTTTAATTGAATTATCAAAATAGCTCTTTTTGGTGTGAAATTGTGCTTTTCCTCTTAAGTGTCCCGTGAGTCTGTGCACCCACTGGTGTTCCAAGATTTGTGCTGACAAAGCATCAATCGGTTGATCATTCTTCCGTGACCAAACTTAACGTCCTCTTCAATATCAAAGTGTTTGATCATCACGACGATGAGATATTGTTCACTTGAACTCGATATTGATATTGCAGCAATATAGGTAAGTATTAAGTCTAGATGAATGAACATATGTAGTAGTCTATCATTCCAACTCACTTTTGGGGTCGGGGGCCTATTACTAGTGAAGTTTAGAAGAAGGGCATTTCAAGAAGAAAAAACGAGCAGCAATTGATGGCCCAGCAGTACTCTTCCGCAATCAACTGAGCCTCTTTTCATTCTCCTTCACAGATATCTTACATGTTATACTGGAGGAACGATTTTTCATGCTTTCAAAATCAGTCGTTATGCTAGCAATCAATTTATCAGTATATTTTGGATGAATTCGGCCTGTTCACTCCCCCCCAAATAAGATGGATAATGATTCACTATCTATTATTTTCCCTGGCAGTGATCTTCGCCTCAAATTTCTTTGATTTATTTTCATTTTACCTTACTGCTACCACACTTCACTTTCTTCGCGGTATGCTTTATTAGCTTGGAATACTGTACAAGAGATAATTTATCCCTTCGAGTTTACTTCGTTTGCCAACTTATCTGAAAATTTCTTTACTTTTTATCTCAAGCACAAACAAATTTCCTTTTGCCGAAAAGCGCATTTTGTAGTTCTGGTGATTCCATTTTCATCGGACAACGATTTCAAAATCAATAGTATGGTCTGGAAGCTTAAGGAGCTGCGTAAAGATGACGACGAAGCACGGAAAGAGTGAGCTCGTTCTCTGTGATTTTGCCTCATCTCTGCTAACATAACTCCCTTCAGAATCTGGCATGCTAAGCTTTCTTATTCTACGTACCGACCAATTTACACACTTCGTCAAGGAGTATTCTAGTGTTATCGACACTCTTTCGAACCTCCGTGCGAATGCTCAGAATATGTCCATCAATTTCTGTCTCAAGAAGCTCAGAAGCACAAAATGACGACGTATAGTCTTGCACTCGCTGACGTTGAAGCTCGAAAGAAGGCTGCGGGATTTGCCACAGAAATAAGTAAAAATCTAGTCTATCTGCGACAACAATGCCAAAACAATGGAGATGCCATAATTAAGAGATGGAAGAAGAAGAGTCGCAATAAACGCGAGGGCCTCTTACGCGATATCGATTCCAACTTGTATCCGCATCGGTGGCCTCTTGTACACCTGAATGAAGCGTTTCAGGCTACAGTTCCTCCCGATGACTGGATCAGCGCAGACATCACGCTAAGTAGGTTTATGCGAGGGAAGGATTAGTCGAAAACCCTGTGATGTTGTTGAGTCTGTTGCAAAATCGCATCCAATATTCCCCTGAGCAGTGGGCTCCGTATGATAATTCCATTCTTGACAAACATTGGGATATTGGCTCTCTAGCTCTCGATTACAATAGCAATAGTATAATTCTGGCGGGGTCGGCATATAGAACGCTGACGCAGTGGAAAATTGAAGAAGCACATAGATGGACATCTGTCGGGTTTCCAAGTGCTATCCTCATCCTCGAAGCACAAGCACATCTTCTTTCATTCCTTCGATCCATGGTTGGGCGAATTCTTGGTTCCACAATTGGATCTTCTATGGAAAGTCAAATAAGCTCATTCAATGAAATCTCCAAATGTGGCCCAATGACCTTGATAGGACGATTTGATCACATACCGGGAGCCGCTTCCTGTTATTTGGGCCCGTCATTCTCGGCGCCGCCAATTTTACATCAATTTTCTGTTGAATACCGCCAAGACAAGAGAAGCTCTCCAGGGTGACCATCTCCGGTTTCTACAGACCAATCCTTTATACGCTAGGCGCTATATTAAACTCGCCATGACCAGTAACTTAGGGAAAGAGCTTGAGAATTATCATAAGTTTATTATCGCATCGTCAATTCTACTCATTCAGGATGTAGTAATGTTCTGGTTCTGGGGTTGGATTGTAGACGAAGTTGAAAAACTAAAGAGCTTGCAAATTTCTTTGGATGAGAGCCGTGATCCACTCAAGCCTTTATCGAAAGCTTATGATGCAGCGTTAGGGTCTCTTGAAGCATTGTTGCTGGATCAAATCCACCGGCGTTCGAAATACCTCGGTTCTTTATTGCCTATGTATTTGCAAGAGTACAAGATGACCGCCATTTCCAGTAATCATGGCACGTTGTCTGGTTGGCAGCGAAAAGACACAGTCTCCTACCCCGAATATTCAAAAGACAGGTTGGAATTTTGCTTGGCATTATTGTTAATCGATATGCGCCCCGATTGTAAGCTCGAGGAAGTTTCTCCTCTTACGCCTGCAATGATATTTGCTATGCTCGGGGAGCATTTAGCCAAGTGCGATGAAACCAAGAATTTCAAAGAGCTCGCTAGACTGGATGAAACTATACATACAGCAATCTCTAGCCTTGCAGCAATGTATCAAATGCTTGAGATGGTCCGATTACATCGCCCTCGAGCAAAGAAACGAGAAGCCGAGGATATCGTCGAGCTCGAACATAGTCGTGGATGGCGCCACGCCAAAAAACATCTAGAAGATCAGTACATGTTGAGAGATCTCGATCGTGTGACCGGGATCCCTGATGAAAATATTCCCATGGGGGAAAGCCAGAGCGAAAGAATCAAGGCTGAAAAGTCATTGGCAGACCCCACCAAGAAATTTATGGAGACACCAAAACCAACCGGAATATGTCTCAGCCAGCAATGGCTCGATACTGATGCGCAACAGAGAAATGCTCTTAGCCAAATATGGGTGCAAGTTCGAGCCCGTCATGAATATACTCTCCGTCGTCTGGGATTTTGCCAAGAAGATATAGATCATGATCTCGCAACACTATCCGCGGATAGTGACCCAGAACACGTCGCAGCGATCGAGAAACGAAGTGCTGAAACCCACGCAGAGATAGCAGCCAGGTATGCGAAAAAGGTAGCAGCTTTTGAAAATTTTATCGATTAAGAGCAATGGGGCACTAAAGAGTCAGAGAAACTTGGCATTCCAACTCGCTCTAGAATCAAAACCAGAAAGCTCCCCAACACAGATGACGAAAAGAACACTGTCGAAACAATAAGTAAGCCGACCATAACTCCTGAAACATCTGCACTTATGTCATCGCCCAAAGTACTTGTCAGAAAGAGTTCATATGCAATATTCCAAACCATGTTCCCGACCCGAAATTTTGAGAAGCGCACCAAAACAGTACCCTGGGACTCCCTCGTTAATGCCATGGCTGAGGCCGGATTCATAGCAAGCCATGATGCAGGAGGATCGGCCGTTCAATTTGAGCCTGATACTAGCTCGCCTTGGTTTAGACAGGGTAAGATAGTCTTCCACAAACCCCACCCTGAGCGTGTTGTGGACGCAATCATGTTGGGAGCGATGGGAAAGTGGATGGAGAAGTGGTTTGGATGGAGCGATGAGACTTTTGAAGTGGGTAAGAAATAATAAAGTTTTATAGTCTGGATGTGATTCGCAAAGCTTGGTCTGGGTGGGACGATTGGACTCAGCGTAGGTGGTAACGCCCAGCCCCAAAAATTTAAACTGAACTCTTGTTTCGTACTTTAATATAGTCGAATGGCTGGAAACATTGAAAGGAATTGGAAGATAGGAAGAGATCACCGATTACGATAATACACAATCTGCACTTTATTCCTTAGATACCTGGTGTGAAAGTCTTTCCAGATAACACTGGAAATGACCACATTTGGGAAAACACAAAACTAATAGCCTTGACATCAAATAACTTGATTTTATATGGATGTATCTAGCTAGAAAACGATCATCCCACAAAACATAGAGATAGCCATGGGAACAGCATCCATTTTAGGGCCCAGTCACTACCATCGTTCACAATGTCACAATTTCATAAAACAGCCGCATTTTATTTAATTTATTATTATTCCTAAACAACTGAAGTAAGAAAAATACAAAAGTGAAATCTTGTGCCAACCATACCTTTCCCAAAAAAACAAAGTAAATCCTAAAGCATTTGTATTAAAAAAGCATTTTGTATTAACAAGGCAAGATTTGTCCCAAATAGCATTTTCATCTGCGATGCAGAGTAGTCGAGATCCCGACTCTGTTGGGAGTGCTGACTCTAGTATTCCGTATTTGTTTAACTTCGTAAGATCCCTTCGTCTGTACTGTGTTGAATTGTTGAAGAGTAGAATGAAACTTCGTCTTGCCCGAGCCTTCCTCCATTTGAATTGAATGTACTCGATCATTCAACATCAACAATTGAAATCTCAACATAGATCATCATTCTCCTTCTTAAGCCATTATCTTCATCAGTTGAGTACTTGTGAAAAACCTGCTGACCAAGACGCGGGCCATACTTCTTGCAGAGTGGATCGTAAACCCAGACAGTCTCCATGGTAGCAGTGAAAACGTCCTTTGCTTTTCTGCGTTCGGGGTTTCGCATTCTCTCAGTGACTGCTGGGGTATCATATGAGATAAAGCGATCCGGGTCGTCAAGGAACTGTCGTGCACGCTCGACCTGCGCTCTGTATGATGGCGGAAGTTCGTCTCTGTTGAAGCTCTTCTCGCAGCTATAGATTTTGAAGCCCGGCAATGCCTTATGTGTAAATATTTCCCTGGCAACATTTTCTGGCGAACAGGATCGGAAGAATGCTAATATCCTACCGAATTCAGTAGCAGGAAAACTGACGATACTACGATTTTGAACGTCTTGAGGGATGTATTCCGGGTAGAGCTACTCAATGTCAGCTGTTGATACTAGTGGGATTGTGAAAATGATGGACAAACTCTATTGAAAATCTTGTACATCTTTCGTAGCTCGTTACGACAAGCAATGTAAACGATTTCTTGTTTCTTACGCGCGACGTTCAAGTCGTCCAGAACGGTATTTTCAAAAGCCGCTTTCTGAAACTCAGCCAGCAAAGCTCTTGAAGCATTCGGGAAGTCCTTTTTGAAATTGGCCATATTATCCTCCTAAAAGAGACATATATTTAGCATTGAAATTCTCGAAGCTGGCCATATATTGATACTCACAATCAAAATACGATATTTAACATGAGCATCCTCCCTTGCAACATCGATGTCTGTCAGCTTTTGAAAATTTTCGAACCGAGTCATTGTAAGTGCGTGTATCTTTGATATCCACATTTCCACAGCTGGGTTCATGTCAACCGTAATTGTTGAATCTTTGTCCATCGTTGCGATTTGATCATTCTCTACTTTTTCCTTAGGTGTGTTCTCCATTGTGATGCCAGAGAGCTAATATGACCTGAGTTGATGCCTTGAATGGTTTGAGATGAAAAATGCTGAAAAAGTTGGTCTTTTGCACAGAATGAAACTTCAAAGTATTTGTGTTATAAAATAAGCCAAGAAGAGGATTTCTCGAAGCAAAGCCTCCCAGGTCCTTAAAGGATACTCGTGATACGGGGAGAAGTGAATGTGAGCGGGGTAGTTTCAATGAACTTCCAGCTGTTGTATTAGTGAATATCAAATTTTGTTGAGTTGAGTTTTGATTAGTTTTACACAGCTAGATGAGCAGTGTGAAGAATAGTATTGGACACACATACTAGGCAGGACAAGAAACAATAACAACTCTACTCTAGGCTCACATGATACATGAAAACAACATAAAACTGAATTTTTATTCACCATACTGAATTACGTTGATTGTATTAAAATAGATGAAAGAGTAACAAGAACTCATAGCTAAACATCTTGTGTGAGCCAAAAATCATGAAAGCTATGAACGTATCTTGAAAGAGAAAGGAATAATGCTCGAGTAGATCCAAATATGTAGGTAGCAGAGGGGGACCTAATTGTAAATTAGAGAGCACACAGAATAAAGCGCAATTGAATTTCCGAAGAAGAGAAGCAGGGGAAGGAGTCAAAGGAAGAAGTAAATAAGGAGAGACTTCTCCTCGAATTTCATCTCTATATCACTTATCTAAGAGAAACCAGCCAAAAGAGTAGGCTCTTGAGCTTTTCAAAATACATCACTTCGTTTTTCCTCCGATCTTGCAGCCAATTCAACAAAATAAAGCCAGCGTTCAATGAGAAGAATGGTTGAAAGCTTCAATCAAAATAGTGACAAGACAGAGTCTGGAACAATCTTGCTGTCTCCATCTCATTTAGACTCCTTTACGCCCAAGAGACTAAGCAAGAGAATGGAATAAAATTCATAATAATCTTAATCATAAAAGATAGAATGAATGAGTGTGAAATGGCGAGGTCTGGAATTGATATCGAATGTCACTGGGTAGGTGGTTCGTGACAGTCAGTATTCAGCAGTCAAATGGTGGCTAGAATGGCAATGCGAATCTACTAGCACTTGATCATTCGCAAGATCTTGATGCTATGAGAAATCTGTACAGAAACACTGTCTGTCGAATGTATGAAAACATGACCGTTGTGTTGACATGCTCGTGGTATAAACATCAAAAATCGTGGGGTTGAAGTGAAGTGGATAGCTTCGCACGGAACGGAATAACAACCCACCCGAAGCCAGATTAATTATTACGCATAGAACAACATTTTTAAACATCCCCGTTAGCAAGCAATCCGTCCCTCCATTTCCTTCGTACCCGGACAGACATTCGATATGTCGAGCCCTCTCTTACGCACTCTGCGTACATCGCGACCAATTCTCTCCTCTTCTCCATCCCGTATATCTACCAAACGCTTCGTATCAACCACTACCGAAACATCCCCAGTTCTTACCCGATCGAAGAATCTCCTCGTTGGAACCTCGATAGCTCTCGCTCTCGGCTTTGGCTATCTATACATTACCGATACCCGAGCTAGCATTCACCAATGGCTTGTGGTTCCCGCATTACGTGCCATATATCCCGATGCCGAAGAGGCCCATCATGTAGGAACTAAAGCTCTCAAAACGCTCTACTCATTCGGTCTCCATCCCCGCGATCGAAGCTTCAGAGAGGGGAATACAGATAAGGCAGATTTGAGCGTGGAAGTATGGGGTCAGAAATTACAAAATCCAGTTGGTACATCTGCGGGGCTTGACAAATTGGCAGAGGTTCCAGATGCCTTGTTTGCTTTGGGTCCTGCAATTGTCGAGGTCGGCGGATGTACACCACTTGCTCAAGATGGAAACCCAAAACCTAGAGTTTTTCGTATACCGAGTCAAAATGCTTTGATTAATCGATATGGACTTAATTCAAAGGGCGCAGATGATATGGCTATGCGATTGAGGGAACGGGTTCGTTTATACGCATATCAAAATGGGCTGGGTGTAGGTGAAGATGCTGAGAAGATGGTCTTGAATGGAGAAGCTGGTGTTCCTCCAGGAAGTTTGTTGGACGGGAAGTTATTGGCGGTACAAGTTGCCAAGAATAAAAATACCAATGGTGATGACATTGATGCTGTCAAAAGAGACTACGTTCACTGTGTCGAGAGATTGGCTCCATATGCCGATATTTTGGTAGTCAATGTCAGTAGCCCAAACACCCCTGGTTTGAGGACATTACAAAAAGTTGAGCCATTATCCCGAATCTTAGAAGGAGTGGTCGGGGCCGCCAAGTCCGTAGATCGGAAAACAAAGCCTAGGGTTATGGTCAAGGTATCGCCCGATGAAGATCAAGACGAGCAAATTGAGGGTATTGTCGAAGCTGTTTGGAGAAGTGGTGTTGACGGTATAATTGTGGGTAATACTACAAACCGAAGAGACAAGCTCATCCCAGACGATATCAGAATTTCATCCAGAGAACGCAGGGTTCTTGAAGAACAAGGAGGGTTTTCCGGACCACCAATGTTCGAGAGAACACTGTCTTTGGTCAAGAGATATAGAGCTCTACTCGACCGAGGACCACCACAACAAGACACCACTACTGAATCAAACGACAATGGTCTTGTCTCCACTATCGCCGAAAAGGCAAAGTCTCTCCCGGGCAATAAGACAAATGATCAGAAAGTAATTTTCGCTACTGGTGGCATTACGAATGGAAAGCAAGCATTAGAGGTCTTGAATGCAGGTGCAAATGTCGCCCAGGTTTACACAGCGATGTAAGTCTCCCACCCCATTTTAACTATCCCCATGTGGAACAAAACAAGAGTGCGAATATCCTACAATGTATACTAATCTATCCAATAGGGTGTATGGAGGTGCCGGCACAATAACTCGTATAAAAACTGAGATGAGCAACGAGATTTCAAAAAAGTAAATAGAGTTAATAAATTAATAATATACCCAAAAATGTACATATCGTTGAAGCGATCAAATTCATCGAATTCAAGTTTCAATAATTTGCAGACAAAGTGCTCTTTCAATTGAATGTTCGGCGTCACAAATCTCGTTAGGTGTAGGCATAAATTCAATGCGTATTTGGAATTGTGTCATTTGATAGTCTTGATACTGGGTATATAATATTTAGTCAATAAAAGAGTAAAAACAGACCCGCTCAAACGCCAATACCCCTCATTTTCCCCATGAGACTTATTCAAGTCTGATTTGAACACATTCCAACTAAACCCATGCACTGTTGAACTAAAAGTTCAGACGACTTCCATTGCTTCCAGACAAGACAATGCCTTCATGCCCTCGGCCTCGAATGCTGCTACCATTCGCTCACATTCGTCAAGAAGCTTTCCTTGAGCAACTGTTGCTGTATGGTAAATCCATTGCTCCACCGACATTTGGCTCTCCGCTTTGGTTAGATTTCCTGTTCTGAGATTCGACATTGCTTCCAAGAAGTGTTCATGTTCTTCTTCACCGAAAAACATCTCAGCATCTACGGGCTCCCATTGCTTGGTGGTTTTGGGTGCTATAGAACCTTGATTTGGAGGAGTATTAGGTCTTTCAGGAAACTGGTTTTCCGCATCGGAGGATTGATGTTCTGTGTCTGAAAATTGGTTATCCGCGACTGAAGATTGGGGTGGCGACAAGGGGGGTGGAGATCCAGGCGGTGATTCCAGTGGAGATCCTTCGATCCAAAGCAAGTCCGAGGCTCCTGCCTGGTTCTGCAAGTCTGTAAAGGTGGGTGCTCGTAGTGGTGCAGCGGATGCTTGAGGGATAACAACTTGTGCCGTACTAGCCCTTGTAGTACGTTTTTTAGGTTGGGGATTTGGAAGATCAGGTTGAGACATCTCGTCGTCACTCTTCCTCTTTCTCCCACGATTGGAAGATGCTGTTGGGGCTTTAGGAGCCTCAATTGGTTCGACCCTCTTAGCGGCTGCCTTGCGACCCCTGAGCGCAGATGTCTTCACTTTTGTTGTGGCTGTAGACATGATACTGTCACCCTCTGCCTCATCTACATCATCTGCATCACTAGCAACGTCAATGGGGGGCTCTGTAGATAATTGAGCTAAAGCGGCCTTTTTGGCCGGGGCCTTTCGACCTTTGAGTGCAGATGTCTTCGCTTTCGTTGTTGCTGTAGACATGATACTGTCTCCCTCTTCGGCAGCTACATTGCTAACAACGTCAATAGCTGGCTGTGTAGATAATTGAGCTGGGGCTGCCTTTTTAGCCGATGGTTTTCGACCTCTGGGCCCAGATGCTTTGCCTTTTGTTGTGGCTGTAGACATGATACTATCCCCCTCTGCAACATCTGCGTCGCTAACAACACCTACATCACTAGCAACATCTGCATCACTAACTACATCAATAGCGGGTTGTGTAGATAACCGAGCTGGGGCTGCCTTTTTGGCCGATGGTTTTCGACCTCTGGTCCCAGATGCTTTGCCTTTTGTTGTGGCTATAGACATGATGCTATCCCCCTCTTCAACATCTGCATCACTAGCAATAGTAACAGCGGATTGTGTAGATAGTCGCGATGCTTTTGATGTTCTGCCTCTCTTGGTAGTTGATTTCTTTAAGGCAAGTTCAGAGTTATGCTCATCGATAAGTATGAAGAAAGGACATTCGGGTGATCGATTAAAATGTTCATCCCTAAGGTGAGTTAGCTTCTGTAGTCATTGGAGAGATTCTCAAACATACAATGGCTTGTCAGATGGCTCCCATCCATCTAATGCCAATGAACAATAAGTACAAGTCGCCATATCGTTCGATTCTTCGGTTGGAGTATATTTCCATCCAGCGTTGACCAACTATTACTTTGTCAATATAAATGTTGTCATGGGTAACAGACAGTCCATACCTGTTTAGTCTTGCATTTCCAGCCCCTCTTTGCTTCGTGAGGCCATTTTCCTGCAAATGTCGCAGTCCTAGCCTCGACCATTCTCAAACTGGCGGGAAATTCCCTGCTCAATTCTTCATCTTGTGCCTCAATCGAGGCAACAATCGCCCATCCACAATTTGGTGAATGCTTCAAATGTTCTTTTAATGGGTCATCACCTTCCTCCCAGGCATCAATAGATCTATGGCAGAGAAAACAAGCGCAATTGTCGGGATTGGATTGCGAAGGATAGTAAAAGAAACCTGCTTTTGCAAGCTTTGCGTAAGGTCAGCGAGCGAAAAGCAAACAAAGATAGAATACTTCATACTTCTTCTGGTAGCAAAGATTTGTGCGGCCATTTAAGACTTTTTGGAGCTTTGGATCCAGTGGTCGACGTCCTACGACCAGTAAGGGGTTGTGCATTACGGTAAGATGCCACTCTACTTTCGAGGGTAATGTAGCCCGGGGCAACATCGTGAACAGCCATTGTAGCAACACGCGTCGCGTCGATAGATGCTTTTGGATATTGCAATGCAGAAATTTCGTAATGCGAAGTGAGTCTCAATGTAGTGACCTTGAGCTGAAGTTTATCAGCAGTTGTAATTGACGCGTTGTATTATACGAAGCTTCAAGAATTGTTTATTGTCGTGGGGAGAAAAGGTTGGATTCGTTAATATGTTTATTGAATATATTCTGCCATTTCGAACAAAGGCGGTGTAAATAGTCAGCCGCCTCTATAGTTACTAAATTCTCCCTTGAACGATATTAACCGATATCCCTAATAACATGATTTATCATTGAGTGGGCCACCAGTGGGTGCACGGACTCACAGGACACGCGTTTTTTGAAAATAGCCTCAAAATAAACAATTCAAAATATATACAAACAATTCAATTTCAAAATACCACTTAATATATAATCAATTAAATATAAGACTATTCCTATTAATAGAGAATTATATAAAGAATATAATTCATTGAAAAAATCATACTTTTTTGGTGAATTCAATTAATACTATACAAAAAAAAGTATATATTCCATTTCCATTTGGTTAGATATATTAAACTCTACAAATTATTAATAACTTTAAGAAAAAAATATATTAAAAAGGCGAATCTATAAATAAATTTGTAAACTTTCAAAGAATCTAGAAGGATCTATATTAATTGATAAGGTTACTTACAAAATACTTATTTCATTTTTCTGAAATAAACTATAAACTGAATCTTATAAAGTGATAATTGAATACTTCAAATTAAGGATTAAATAATACTTTTTACAAAAAAATTTGAAGAAATTTATAAATTAAAATTAATACTATAAAGCTACCTATTCAGAAAAATATATTAATAGTCGATAGTATAGGAAATGCATTATATTTGGTAATATATATAAATATAATATTATAAAAAGATTTTGAAAATATATTATATATACAAATGAAATATATATAGATTTTGTTTCTATAAGAAAAGAAGAGATTCTAAAAGAAGCTAGAATTTGATATAAGTTAGAAAATATAATGGAATACTTTTTATTAAAAGATAATAAAATCTATTATAAAATATGGATTACTTTTAAGGAAAAAACTGAAAATCTTGAATTCTGTTATAATAAAAAGGAATATACAAATGAACTTAAGTCTGAATCTAAACCTAAAATATATTCCAAAACTGAAAATCGTAATTCCTATGAAGAGTATATCTATATATAAAAAACTAAAAAGTTGTATTCCAAGAATATCAAGTCTCAGGGTAATACTATAACCTAGGAATATTATATTAAATAACTACTCCCAATCTATATTATTGTTTTAATTAAAAATAATATAATATATATACCTTTTTAATAGCATTCAATCTAATATTAGTATATAATCAGATCACATGATCGTCGCTTATAAGCTTACGAAAGCGACCATTAATCCGAAAACAATCATTAAGCCGAAAACGGCTATAAATCCGAAAACGGATATAAAATAAAGAATATGAAAAAGGGCTTTATTTCAAAAGAATGAATGGATTAGGAAGAGATTTATAAGAGATTTATAAAAACAAAAATATTGAATTAAAAGGAAAAAGCATAAAAAGAGGACTTTTCCTTTTGAATATAAAATAAAAGCTAAAAATATAAAATACAGATTCTTTAATATCACGTGTCACACTGCTTATATAATCCATTTTAGTCGTTAACCTGAGCCAGCTTCCATACTATATTACTAGCCTATGACCTACGATATATATAAAAACAATTGAAAAACTACAAGCAAAATATTTTATATATAAATAGCTTTTAATAGAGGATAATAACAATTCCTATAATTTTATTAAATATAATTTTATACAAAAGCTTAAGGATATATACAATATCGAAAATTTATTTCACCTCTCTAATTTACCTAATCTGAATCCAATAAAAAGTATTTGGAATATATTAAAACAATAAGTTTAAAAAAAATAATAGAAAATGTTAAATAAATTAAAGAAGATTATATAGAATAAATAAAGCAAAATTATATAAAAAAAAATTCAAAAAAGATATATAAAATTACTCAATAGATATAGAATTATAATTGATACAAATGGGAACCATATATAATCAAAATTATAATAATTATTAGTTATTTAGTTGTAATATTATCTCATTTTGGGTTTTTTGAAGCTATACAGACTGTCCCGTGAGTCCGTGCACCCACTGGTGGGCTATTTTCAAAATACACCAAAATTAATGCTTTTTTAATATTTTTATTTTAACAATTAATTATTATTTTGAAAAAAAAAAGAATTAAAAAGAATAATAAAAAGTAAGTTTTTTATAAATCTAATATTTATATAAAAAAATGAAATTTATTACAATTTTCATTATAAAAAAAATTTATAATAATTATTATAATAACTTAAATTTTCAGTAAATAATTAGATTTTTATATTATTTATATAATTAAAATTTATAATTTTAATTTTTAGAAAATTCTATTAATAAATAAAGAAAGTGTATAATTATATATAAACAAATTTTATATATAAAAATGATGATCTATTTAATGATATAGTTTATTTGATGATAAATCATATTATATATAATATAGTTTAATATTGAGTGGCTTATATTATTAAATGACCCACTTCAAAATACATATAAAATTCATCTGTATATAATTGTGCACTTTATTTATTTATTAATAGAATTTTTCAAAAATTGAAATTAGAATATTTAATTATATAAATATTATAAAAATCTAATTTGTTTTGGAAAATTCAAATTGATATATGAGTTATTATTAAAATAAAAATTTTACCACGAAAATTGTAACAATTTTGATTTTTTTAAAAATATAATGGAAATATTTATATAAAAACTAGATTTTTTATTATTATTTAATATCTTTTTCTTTTATAAAAATAATATTTAATTATTAAAATATAAATATTAAAAAAGCTTAATATTGGTGTATTTTGAAGTGGGCCACTCGATAATATAGGCCACTCGGTGTTAAACTACGTTATGCATTCTTTTATTATATACACTGCTTACTCAGTAAGTCATCTGTCTTCTCATGACCATACACTTAGAATCCCACTATCAGGATGACCAAGCTAGACAGGATTCTCGATAGAGCTTCGTTTTGAAAGGAATAGACTGATCCTCATAGGAAAGTAGCGAAAGTCGAAGGATAAAGGTGACCGGGTTATGGCCGAAGCATGTAATAACTTGTTAAGGCATAATTCAGAGGCTCAGAGAAGTCATTCATTGTACCCTCCCAAGCTCTGCTTGGGAGAGCAGAGGTTGCTGTTCAAAAAACATTTAGTCCACAAGATTTCATAAAGCATTTCAAGCGGAAACTTTTAGCCCGCAACAAAGAATGACGTTGGCTCTGATGCAGGGTCTATTGAATAGGATTGCAGCACAAGCAGAATCTCCATAATCACGTGAAGGGCATTTTCAGGACGGCTCCTTGACTAACACATGAATTTGGAACCAGTGGAGTCAAAGGGCGATGTGATAGAACACTGCTATAAGAGTCTCAGTCCCTATGGGAGCAAGAAATCCAACGATTTCCACAGAACTGTCAATTTCAAGTGCAGTCTTCGTCAGAATCATTAGCTTTCCTCACCACTACGTTTCAATTTGAAGTTTTAAAATCTAGTAAGTGACGGTTCTATCATGACTTCTAACGGTATTGGTTGGTTTTGACAAAAAGTCCCAATCAGATTGACCGATCCCTGACTATTAGTTCTTGATACAGTGGAGTCTCGACAAGACGATACTCGATAGCGCGATATTCGCGTTAAGACGATACTTTTTGCTGGTCCAAATCTCCTGACCCCGAACAAATCAGACTCATTAAGACAGTTAATCTACGTCTTAATTTTCTGAACTTGTTCTAAGGCGGGTGCCATCTCAGTGACGTACTTCATACTATTTTCGGTTGTCTGGACTCCTTGAGTATCGCAATCAGAAAAGGCTATGATGAGTAATGATAGGTATAATATAATACTGCTAAAATATCTTAGATCAAATTCCCGACCATCTGAAAATCCTCCTCTAGCTTAATACCACGGTACATGATCTCGTCCTTGGGATCTGCACTCCTGCCAACAATGATGCGATAGGTCCCCTTCTATGAGAGCCACCCCCCACGCACTTCATTCCAGAAAGATATAGCGTACTTGTCAAGGCTGAAGGTGACAGGTTCCGAGGTGCCCGTCCGAATCCAAACTCTCGGAAACGCCTCCAATTCTTTCTTGGGCCTTGCTACTCGACTCTCGTTGCTAGAGATGTATATCTGAACCACTTCCCAGCCGTCACGATCACCGGTGTTCGTGATGTCTAGCGACGCCTAGAATGTCAGGTCCCGCTCGAGTTGAACAGCGCTAGGTGCAAGAAGGTTTGACTGCCTTGCTATGTGGCTCCTAATCTCACTACAATTGTTGCCTAGAAGACGTATACGTATTCTCATCCGAGTAATCGAGACACCTTCCATAAGACTGCAAAGGCTGAAAAGCCAGTCTCTTCGTCTCAGTCACGACATAACCTTGGAATTCTCTGACCGTATGCTGAGGATTCCAACCGGTACTCTTTGCTCTATCACCTGTTGCTTGAATACTTGCGCCCCAGAAACCGATCTGATTCTATGTTAGTATAACAAGGGTTGTGTATAAGGGAGAAGGTTATTACTTTGTACTTGTCTAGTTCTTCTTCGGTGTAAGTATTTGGAGACGGTTCCTCGGATAACCCTATTGAATAGAGAGTCTCTGCCATAACTCTGAAGACATCGCGGGCTAGAACGGAACCTCCATCAGCAAAATAGAAGCCGTCTTTTCCGTATCCCTTTGTAGTATCTTCAATTAACGCCATGAACAGATCCGCTACTAAAAGAATCGTCAGCAAAATCCGGCCGGAATCGTTTCCTAGAATAAAATTGAGTTTGGGAGACCAACCATCATTGACGTGCGATATCATCCATGGGTTCTCACCAGGTCCAATCTGTCCCACGGCTCTTCTATCCACAGAAACATGAATGAGTCGTGGAACAGGCATAGATGTTTGGTTACCAAGCTTGTGTTCGTGGATTAACCCCGTAGCGGTGCCATACACGGCAAATGGTACTATAATAAAGGATAGTAAATCACCAGCCTCATCGGCATTGGCAATACTGTGGTCGACAACGCGATCTTGGATTTCTCTTACTTATAAATGACAAATCTAAGAAGGATCTGCTTACGGGGTTTGCTTATGGGGATATCATTAATAAGGTCAGATTCCATGTCAGAAATGATTACATGGGACGAATAGCCATTCATTTTATCGTCAAAAAGAAACGCTAATAATGAATCAGCTTGAGCTACAAGGTAGTCGGAGAAAACTTACCTCCCCCTGACTAGATAAAAAAATACCGTTAGTAAACGCAGTTTGACTCTAAGACTAGCGGACTTACAGCATGATAGAGAACTGGCGGGTGTCCTGTTTTTTCTTTTCTCGTCTTCATTCCTTTCAAAATAGACTTGGTGCCTTCGAGGGCATCACAATCAACCTTCGCAGAATCAGCTGAATGTATCTATTTCCCCAAAAAGTATTAAGACGTGCGAAGACTGACTAGTTGGATTATAATGTCATGTTTCTCCACCTCCCTTTCAAGCTTTACACCATCATCAAGCGTAACATCCGTCGTCTCGATATTTTCCAATAAGTCCCTTAGTCTTCTAGCTTTCTCAGGACTTAGAGTTGATGCTGTAAGTTTATATCGTGGTGATGGAGATTTAAGATATTTGTTGCTAAAGCGGGACAGAAACGCTGCTCCAATGTAACCCGTGGCTCCAAATAAGAGCACCGAGGTGGACGCCATGCTCGCAATATTAGCAGTCTGTAAGATTTTCGTCTCCCAGTCTTGATCGAAAAACCAGGCGTTACAAATGATGAACAGGAACTAATTCAGAAAGACCGAAAATGCGAGCTCATAAGGTGCGTGCACCCTTTCGCTTCGTTAGAAACATAAGCAAGCTGCAGCTTTCGGTTAAGTCTTAGCTACGACGTGGATATCTCCCTGCAAGTTAGAGTTTCCGAGCTAATGCAGCCTGCTTATTCCTCAGAAATATCCACTCGGTACCTGACTTCGCTACCTGACTTACTGTGTATATTAGCCAGTATGTGAGATGCTACGTACGGAAGGTGGTTTCAAGTGGAAATCGCGCACCCCATGTATTCTGCTTATCATTTAAGGGAAGTCTGCTTACATTTTTATCTTGCCATTGGGGAATACCTCTCGCCACAGCCATGGGGTGCGCGAACCCCACTTGAAAGCCTCTTCCGTACCAAGGCCACCGGATCCTTATTGCCCTTATACAGGAGGTGGTCCCAAGTACCGGCAGGACTTCGTTACTTTCCCTAACCGGTGAGGTTTTTGAGTGAATCGGATATATTGAAATATGGAGATAGCCTCACTTGAAACTCCCGTTATACTATATGCCACAATTCGGCCGATAAGCTCACCGGATATTGCTTAATGATACATTAATGTCATTCCCGGTAATGTGGGACTAAGCATGGCACACATACTTTTCTGGCGATATAAATAACGAGAGCATTAGCCAGAAAAGACTATTATTCTTCCATTAGGTAAGTCTCCTCACACAATCCAAGAAACATACAACATCTATTCTACCCTAAAACTCTCAGCATGAAGGCCTCTATTTCTCTTGTCGTTTTCGCCATCGCTACTCTTGGCATGGGCTCTGTTATTGAAAACCGCCAGAATAGCTGGGGTCCTTATACCTGTCCCACTAAGGCGCAATGCGAAGCTTCGTGCGAAGCTGCTGGACTTGCAAGTATTTCTGTTGATATAGCATAAGACTCTTCAAACTAAAAAGTACTAGGTATACGCTGCCAACGACTGTAACAATGCATGGGTCAACTGTGCTTGCGATTACAGTTAGGCAAACGAGGGGCATACATTGAGAACGGGAGGAGGATTAGAGACAAGGTTTTGGATGAACGAGCTATTTTTGGTTGATGAAGGAGAAAGGAGGGAGATAGTTTGTGGAAAGCTGAGGGAGAGAAGGGATGGCTGGGGTAGTGTAGAATGGAATATTGGAGTAGAATAATAGAAAGTCATATATGCGTGCTTGCCCTTCATATCAACTTTATGTGACGTAGTAGATGAGCTCGTTCTATTCTATTCGTAGATCTGCTTTCTCTTGTCCCTTATCAAGCATATGAACATTCCCAAGGCTCTGCTGCAAGTTAGCTTAAGAACTCGGCTGCCGCCTGCCTATAAAACTATGATACATGACGCTGAGAATCTTTCTCCTATGACTGGCTTTCTTACATCTTCTATGCAAATAATAACGCAATGAAATAAGAAAGAACTCACAAAGTGAATGGTATAGTTAGTACCATACTATAGAGTGCAGTTGATATAATACGGCATTTCAGTGATGTTGTATCATACACACATCATCCTTTCTATATCCAACAGTTAAGCCGTCTTTGTTGCGATGCTCAACCCCAAGCATTCATTATCATTGTGAAGGAAACTATACCATGTACTATTCTCTTGATCACCAAAAACAGTCTTGTCTATGCACATACCTGTGAAAAATAACGCACCAGATTCTCATCAAAAGTATCTACATCGAAATCCGAAACATCAGGTACACATGTTCCTCTGCCGCATTCTTCATCTCTTGAGCGAACTACGAAATGATTTGCCCGCCTTGATTTAGTCTTCAAGTTCTCCCTAGAATATCGAAATGTTAAGAAACTTCCCATCGAAGAAAAAATGTTTCGTGGAATGAGAATTTAGTGATAAGCTGAAGCCCTTTTCAAGCTTGCCACATGGCATAATTTGACTGAAAATATCTACACCTACCGTTTCGTTTGATCTCCTTCTTTAGACGTGGAAATTTTAGAAACTCGGAAGCTCCCCTATTCCATTCACTCAGTGGCCTGTGATATCCGACCTCTCAGAGACAACTGAGCCTGGTGCTAAAAGCAAGAGAGTTTATATCAACCGGATGATCAACCAATTTCACAATCAAAATTGAAAAGTATCTGGCCAAAGTGAAGTTCATTGAGAAACTATGGCCCTGAAGGAATACCATTGACTGAAATCCATCGCAATCCGAATATCTCCGCATCCCAGCATCAAATTCAGAATTCACATATGAATTGGATAAATAAAAGTCTCCACATCTCTGATATCTTCGCGCCCGCATGTACTGGTACCCCAGATGATTGAGCAGAATTAAAATCATCGCTTCTCAGACAAACTCTGCGTGGGTGAATAAATCCACAGCGCAATCCCCGCAAAAGCTAAAGAGAAGATCTCATCCTCAATGATCGTCGCATCCTCAAAATATCACCATTCATTTCAGTTTTTATGGAACAATTCTTTCGCCTTTTCCAAGCCCTTCTTCAATGCAGACTTGCTCTGGTCATCATCACCATATCTACTGGAGATTGTCTGATGATTGTTATCATAATCTCCCTCTCCATAACCAGACTTGGCGGCTCCATAACCACTGGAGGTTTGGTTGTCATCATCACCATAGCCTCCAGATATAGTATTATCACCACTTCCACCCAAACCTTGAGAATCACTCTTGTCTCTACCATATCCACCTGAGACGTCAGAGTCAGCAGTAACATCACCGTATTCAGAAGAGCTAGCCTTGACTCCTCCAAATCCACCAATCTTGTCATCATTATATGAACTACTTCCGGCACCAGTGGTAGAGCCAAATGCATCATCCGTGGATGTGACATCATTATTGTAGCTGCTGCTTGCGTCATCCTTCCTGGTGCTGCCATATGCATCACCAAATGATGTATTATCTCTTCCAGTGCTACCATATGTATCTCCGGATGAGATGTTGTCATCACTCAAGCCACTTCTTGCATTGTTGTTTCCGATGCTACCATACCTATCATCAGATTGTGAATTGTCTCCTGCAGTGTCTCTTCCAGTACCGTCATACGCACCTCCAGATGAGGTAACGTCTTGAACATATCCACTTGTCGTACCATAGCTCTTGGTGCTGCCGTAAGCATCTCCAGACGATACACCATCATCATTCAAGCCGCCACTCGTATTCTCATTCCAAGTGCTACCATAGCTATCACCAGATACTGTATCATCTTGACAAAAGCCACTGTTCGTGTCATCCTTCCTGGTACTACTATAACCATCCTCTCTAGTGGTACCATGAGCATCACCCGACTCATTATCATCATCTTCACCTAGAACACCGCTCGTATTATCTCTTCCTGTACCACCATATCCTGCATCTTGAAAATCAGCCTCACTTCATGCCACAATATGATACCATATCCAAATTTTCATCAAAACGGAAAGTGGACAGAAGAGAAAAATACACACCACCAGATTGATTATCATCTTCTCTACCTTCATAACCTGCTACAACTCAGTAAGTGAAAGGGAAGCTCAAGGATTAATAAAACTATCATACCAGTCTTCTGCTTCTCACCGTAGGTCTCGGATTGCTCGCCGTGATTGTCAGATTGCTCTTCGTTTCCGTAGATGGACATGATTGCTTGTATATGACTGGATTTGGTAATGGGATTGAAAGGTTGGAAGTAGTATGTATGGAGGGGTGTGAGGGATTGTTGTTGTGGTGGTAGAAAGTTGTAGGAAGTTGTAAGAGGTTGAAGAAGTTGTAAGTAAGAGAAAATTACGGATCTTTCTCTCGATAATAATCAAGCTCTACAAAGTACATCCAGATTCCAGAGCGGGGTAATATAATCCAATTCCAAATTCCATATCACAAACCCAGAAGGAGCAACGAGGGCAGTGACGTAGGTAATTCCAAATTCCATATCCATTCCCAAATGTTACAAACATACATAAACACATACACCATCTCACCACAAATTTCTCCGAGAAACTCCAGTATCACAAAATCGCCATATTAACCCCTCATTGCGAAATCGTGTAATAGTTCTATGATTCCCAATTCGTATCTATCTATTTAGTTAGTATTCATCACAACCACAATGGCAACCACACTTTCTCCGATCAGAAGACTCACCATGCTACCTGAGAGATATCACAGCCCATCCCATCCCATCTCATTCCCCCACCCCTCTTTCTACTCCCCTCCTTCCCCAGCATAACTCACTGCACCTCCTTCCATCCTGATTTCTCATCCCACCTCAAGAACCACCCCAGCCACCCCAACCACCTAAACCCATTAGCCCTCACCCCCACCCCAAATCAACCAATCCCCCCACCATCCTGCTCTATCAGCACAACCTCGAAACAAAATCAAACCCTACACCCACCTAACACATACACATACACACACAACTCAATTCCCAGCATCGCCAACTCTTCAACTCTGCAACCCCAAATCTTTGAATTCTCAGCAGAACAAGGATCATCGCCCCTCCCCATCGCTACCACCCTCACACGGAACCCTCGAATAAAACACACGGTCATCAAACCACAGCTCTCCCATCCCTTCACACTCTATTCTCTCAATTCTCAAACCCAAAGCTGAAAACTTCCTTCCCCAAACGAAAGCTCAATGCCATCCCACGTGCAATATCACTACAATGTCGTTTTAAAAGAAGGAAATGTGATGCATATCACGAAGAAAGACCACTGGGATGTGAACATAATATCGATCACTTCATAATCACGACTTGAATGAACAAAACAAATAGACAAAAATATTCATGTCATAATCTCAAACAAGCTGGTTATTGAGTATATACATACATCCACATACTACACTACAAGAAGAAAAAGAAAAAGAATAGCGTGAAACGCTAGGTATCAACTCAAAGAAACGCTTCCACCATGCTCCAACCATTACACTTCCACTATGCTTTGAACCCTCCTGTGTGCACCTATGTACTTTTCAAATACTCTTTAAGAGCATGCAAAAAAATGGAAGAAAAAAACTCCTGAAAAGAACTCCATTCTTTCCTGAGTCCTCAACCTTCAATCCTATCCCATTTTTCATGCTGTGTTTTATCTTGCCTCATACACCCCGTTGGCAATCTTCCTGCTAGTCTCAATTTCCACCCAGTTACCTGCCGTTGGAGCCAACGATTCATCTGCAAATGGATCTGACTCTTCAGCACCTTTAGCTGCTTCCAGTCTTGAAATACTGATGCCACTACCAGAAATAGGGCGTTGAACTTCCCATCTGGCTTCCGCATGACCTGGTTGCTGAACCGCGCCATCTGAACCGGAAAACAAGGCACTCATTTTATGCCATTCATGACCGAGAGTGACATCGCCAAGACGCCAGACAATAGCAGACTTGTCACGGTAATGGGTGCCAGAAGGTTTGGATTTACACACGGCAGCTCCAGCTCCTGTGTATTTACCTACGATAACAAGGTTGTTGAAAGTTATGGCATCCGAGGAGAAAGCTGGATTGAGTGCATACTCGATGATTAGACCGAGCTTATCACCAACCGGTTTCCACGCCGGTTTTAACAACAATGGCGAATAACCAGCCATGTCCTTGTCATCAATGTGCACTCGGTAAGTGAATGCGGGTGATGTTTTGTGCGATACCGACGCGAGGTCCACTGTAAATTCATCCGATTTCTCTGCTGATACTGGATGAATGAATGTTCTATTAGGACCAATAGCCTCTAGAGCGGGGAAGTTGTTGATTCTGATTGTTTCGGTTCCTATATACGTTAGACTTTGCAGCTGCATGTATTGAGGCTGACTTACCTGAAGCTGGCAACGAAGCATCGTTCGGTGACGAAATATAGCTTAAAGCAATCTCCCCACTAACCTTAACTGTCTTAACTACCCCATTTTCTAGTGTGGCGCTGACAGTCTCTATCATTGACGCATTGAGGCCAGGGTGATGCATATCAGCATGTTTAACCACAACATTATTGGAAAGAGAGTGTCCGGAACGAATCGAATTTGCATCAGATACACTTGGCGCAGCATGGCCATGCTCCGAAATAGCTGCAAATGCTGCCGCACGTGCCACTGCAGGCGAGAAAGCAGGAGAAGGAGGCAAGTTGTTCTCTATGCTACTAACGTCAAGATTGGGCGAAGGGACATAGACTGTGTTCCGAACATCTCTTCGACCTCGGACGGTACCAACTTTTCTACCAGGGGTGGTTAATTGAGATGAACGCAAAGTATTGGCAACACTTGATAACGCAGCTTGTGCATCTGCATCTTGCTCGGGAATCGGTTGATCTCGGATATCAAGCTTAAATTGAGGTTCATTTTGCTCCTGCGCTGCTTCATGAAGAGCTTGCGATATAGGATCGTTCATGGCTGCTGGCACTGAGAAGCCTTCAGAATCTGTTTGGGCTTCTTTGAAATGCGATGGAGGTGGACCTGATGGTGGTTCAACTTCTGACAGATCCATCATTCCCGGGCTTGGTACACCATTGGAAGTAGCTGGTCTAATTGCATCCGATGCGCTTAACGAATCTTGACCCATGCCATGAGAGTTGCCATTTGGTTGTAAAGTATCGCGATTAGATGGCGATTCAGGAAGAGCAGAAAGTCGGTTGTCTTGTGAAGAGGAGTCTCGCAAGTTGTTTGATGAAGTATGAGGTGAAAGGGTTGGCCGTCCTGAACTGCTGTTGGAATTGCGATTCAAACTCGCGAATCCCTTGTTTGGTGATGGGGCGCGAGCAAATCCTCCATGAATGCTTTGGCGTCGACGTTGAAGCATCGTGCCAAATCGGCTCTTCAGCTTCGACTCTAAATGACGTAGGTTAGCATAAATCACACGATTATGTAGAGTAGTGTTTTCTATAGGAATAGCAATGATTCAGGAACTTTAGCTTACCACTAGAACCTTCTTGCTTTGAAATATCACTAGCAGCTGCTGAATGTGTAGACCGTGGAGTAGGCGGAGGTAATGGCATTGCGCCACTTTCTCCAGCGCTCGAAAGTTGTCTAACAGGCCGTTCCATGACGGGTCTTCCCGCGGTAGATGCTTCAGACCAATTCCTAATTTCCTGGGCAGTATCTACCTCCAACAATGCGGTCAAGGTTTGCTCAACGGCCACTCTACTTCTCTCAATTCTATCGGCTTCATGTGTTTCGAATTGCGTGAGGATATCGCGGAGGTGGTTCAATCGCCTTTCATCTACTGCCTGAAGACTCTCGTATATGAATGGAGCTTGTGCTTGCCATTGTTGTTCCGCATTCTGTAATTTGGCAGCGGCACTCTCCACCTTTTGCGTACTTGCTTTCCCCCCCTTCTTACTGAGCTTGTCTGAAGCATGTTGCGCATCTTCCAACTCCTTAGCCATCGCCGCGAGGTTTCCTTGTATTGTTGTCATTCCCTGCATTTCTCGATTTTGGGTAGCAAATTGTCGCAATGGTTGTTCAACATCCTTGGCGATACGTTCAGCCAAATTGTGATGAGAATCTGCGATCGATTCGACCGAATTTACAATTTTTCTCCATGGTGTATCGAATACCCTACGTTCCGGTTAGTTCAAGCTAAAATCGAATATCCCAACATGCCATACCCCAAATCTCCCCCAGTTTCTTGTAAAGGTCTGCGCGCAAGCTTTCGGAGACCGGAAGCATATTGTTCTTCTACTTTGCGGCGCTCCTATTGAATGTGTAAATAATGTGCCATCGCAGCCATCCATCCGATAATATATGTACCTGCAACCAATCCGCGATTTCCGTATTCACTTTATTTATCCTCTTCACACGCTCATTAAGTTTTACTGCAGCTGGGCCTGGTTGTAATCGATCCTAGAATTAAAGAATTAAGACTCGGTGTGCAGTGATTCTGAGGAAAAAGGAATAACTTACCAGCATAGCCGGATACTCTTGTCGGTCTACTGCATCCATATTTGTGATTTGTTGTAATCCTAACTTCCCAATGAGTTGATCATCTAGTGTGACTAATGATTGTTCATGTTCTTCTTCTTTGTAGGTAAGCAGTTGTAGTTGCAGTTGCAGTTGTACTTATTGTAAAAAGGAATGAATGGAGAATTATTTCTTGTAAATATAAAATTGTATGTCAAGTACTCTCTCTTATAAAAGGTACTATGGAGTAGACAGTATAATATCAATATATGATAAATATCATGCGCTCTCGGAATTAGAAGTTCTCCACGATTCCAAGCTCGAAGGAGTGAAAGCGGCTCTTTCTCCTTCTGGCATTGATTGGTCGATGCTTTGTCGGTTGCTTCCATACATAATCCTTGTTGGAGAATCATGCAAAAACAAAATGAGCAATGCAAATACTTGCTGCATCCTCTCCTAGGTGAAATTGGGTGAGCACGTGATGTGTCACTTGTTCTTCTCACGAGAAATTATCAAACCTCAGATGCATTGAAGGAGGTAAAAGTAAAGCATGTCAGGTAGATAAAATCAGTCTGAAATGATAAGTCGAGCAATTAATTCGTATCAAAGTGGTTAGTTGCCCAACTACTTGAGATAGACAAAAGGGGAATAGTCTGGACTTTCTTGGTGCTCTACGTAGTAGGTATCCATAGTATCCATCATCTAATAATATTCACGTATTCACACATTCCCATATCCACTGCTTTTGATCTCCTCATTCACAAGAGACAAGACTTCTCATATTTCCAGTAAGACACATCCGAACTTTATCCGAAAACGAGAGAGATCATCTCCTGTCTAATACGAAGTAAAGTAATCACCTCGGATAAAGCATCTTTTTGTAGAGAAACACGACCTACAAGAGAACATTATCTATATCGAGTTTATCATTGTTGACATTTCCTCAGCTCTGCACCATGAGCGCTGTACCAGATTGGAAGCATGATTTGAAAGCTTCTGAACGATATGATAATATCTCAAAGTTGTAAAGTAGCACCACTCCCTTTCAACACATAAATTGTCAAGGCTAATCTTCCTAATTATAGAAAGAAATATCTCTCAGTTGGTGGGCTTGGCGGCAACACGCAGAAAACGGCATTTGAAATAGAAACAGAGGCTTATAATTCTTCGTCATCAAGAGTAAGTTCATAGTTTCAAATATAAGCATTTTGGTCACGTGATCAGTATATCTTTCCCCTTTTCTCGTAATACTCTCTGCTTCCATTTTCTGTTCTTTGTAGTTCGCCAGGAGAAACCCCCTTTACTCTTGAGTTAAGTGAGCTTTCAACTTCTTGTAGCTATCCTACTGATGCAATACATAGGCTGCCTACGACGATTTATGTAATCCTACCCAGCAAAATGGTGAAGCCTCTTTATCGACAATGTTGCCAACACCCAAAAGTCCTGGTATCATCATAGGATCTTATAAAAATTGTCACCATATATCCAGTGGTGCTGTCTCTCAAGTTTATAGGTGCGATACTGAAGAGGCTTCCTATGCTCTAAAAGTGATAACAGAAACTCATAACATGGAGCCACATTCTCCCACTCGTGAAATTGCTATCCTCAAAAAGCTCTCACACCCTTCAATAATATCACTTATCACAACAATATATGATCAAGAATCAAGATTAGTTCTGATATTGCCATATATGCCACACACATTAACAGATCTACTATCAAGAAGTAGCAATGGTCTCAACACACGCACAACCAAAAAGATCTTCAAACAAGTGTTGTCCGGGCTCGCATACCTTCATGCAGAACAAATTATTCACCGTGATATATCACCATCCAATATTCTTTTACCTCAGGATATCGATGGTCAAACTCCCGTTGTCATCACCGATTTTGGAACCGCATGGCACCCAACCATCTCCTCATCTGCTGAGCCATCCGACCAAAAATGTCTTGAGGTCGGTACTACATGCTATCGCTGCCCCGAAACTCTCTTTTCTAACACAGCTTACACTACGTCTCTTGATCTCTGGTCTACGGGTGTTCTTCTCGCTGAATGTCTCCGCTCGCCTCCTGCCCCACTCCTCGAAAGCCGACGCGGGGATGAGGATGGGAATCAATTGGGTTTGATTTTGAGTATGTTCAAAACCTTAGGGACACCAACTGCGGAGACATGGCCGGAAGCAATGAAGTGGAAAACGAATCCGTTTCAGTGGTGGAATATCTTCCCGAGCAAACCATGGGAAGAATTATTACCTAATGCAGAGGAAGATGGGAGGGATTTGGTCGCGAGTTTGGTTGTTTATGAAAGTGGTAACAGAATGACTGCGGATGAGGTAGGTTGCACCTGAAGAAAAGCAAAAGCAATTCGCTAACCCTTATTATCTAGGCATTGAAACATCCGTTTTTTCTTTGAATGATCTAACCAAAATATAAGCAACTTAGTTGCGGATTTACTTTCACAGATAAGATAGCTTCCGAACTGGGTTAAGTCATTCAATGCTTATTGCTTCTCTCAAACTACAACTCATGTCTCACATCTCATGTTTCACATTGACCAGATTCATCATTTTAATGCCCCAGAGATTGACAGACTAGTACCCCACAAATTTGTTCCATTGCTACCTAGTAAACCGATTATCCAAAAAGAAAGTGACATCGTCCAATCCCAAACAAAGCCAGAAGCACTACTTCGCATGCTCAAATCGAAATCAGTCGCCCAATTCCCTTATGATCCAAAGATCCCAACGAAATGGCCCAGCCAACACCCCTCTCAAAGCCATAATACCTCACCCCTGCTTCCACTCAACTCCGTCCCAAACCCACCATCCACTAACCAATTCACCTTTCCTCCCAAAGACCCGCCTCAATAACCAACCCACACTCATACCCACTGCGCAATCCCACAATACCTCCAAGCCCCTCACTATATAACCACAATCGGCGTCGTAAAGTAAGTTTGATCCTGACAATTCGTCTGATGGCAACACGTCATATTTGCTGCGTCCAACGCTGGATAACAATCGACACCGTATGGATACGGTGCGGTATTGTTTCTGCAGAGTGTGCCGGAGGTGGAGGGATCGTATTCGCAGCAGTTCCAGTGGCACTTTTTTTGGTTAGTTTTGTTTGTGGAGGATGGAGAAGGGGTGAGGAAGATGAGAGGTGTGAGGAGAGAGGAAAGAGGAGAGAGGAGACAGGGGAGAGGGGAAACTGGGAAAGAGGAATATTGAAACGTACAGTAGATTGATCACCACCGCCACTGCCATTGGGAGGGATACCCTGAGGAACCGAGAAAACCGCGCCTGCGAGGAATGCTGCAGCGATGAGTGTTTGAGTGAGGAAATGCATTTTCTTATCAAATATTTCTCAAACAGAAAATGTGTCTATATTCAAGATGGATATAATATCAAAGATGTACTTTCTCCAGAACAATGCGAGGGAATCTCTCTCTATATAAATAGCTAGAAAAACACTCTTCGACCGCTTCCTCCCTGGGTAAAAAAATCACAGGTGGTATATGTACATTCCTCCCCAGCAACCATTTTTCTCCTCCACCACCATGCACAATCGTTACTCGCCAGCGTAGGAATGTGGAAGGAGAATACCGAGAGCTGTTTCATTTCATATCTTTTCTACCTTTATTATTTTTTGTCCTCTTTCCCTAAAGTTGGGAAATCAGAATCAGATGAGCTGGAGAATGTATGGGTGTGGAATATGATGTAAGGGAGAGTAAATGATCGGGATAGACGGGCTAGTAGTCTCAATATTATCTTGTGTGGTATTTGGGGACGATCTTTGGATGCTAGAATCAAGGTTTTGTATCTGGGGTTCTAGGTGTTTGTATATGGATATGTTAGTAGAGGTACTTTGAATTTGTTTTTCTTAAAAATGCCATTTAAGGAAGACTTATCAATTAATTAATACATCTCATCACCGCCTCCCAAATTTATCACTCGCACATCTCTCACATACACATCTCACTCTCACTTCATCTTCCTTCCCCAAGATTCCTCGAATCTCTCATATCCCAAGTCCGACAAAAATCTCCAATTCATCCCCATCACCAGGAGAGCACACATCCTACAAGATCCAACACATCCACAAAGTAAGCCTCAAATCAACTCAACTCAACTCAACTCAACTCAACTCAACCCAATCACAACATCTCCATACTCCTCCTCATGACCATGCAACGAAAATGCATCGATGATCCAGCCCGTTCTTCAATCATTAATTCCAAGCATCACAAGATCACATAGCATTGCAAAAGGAGGAGTGATATGCTAAAATATAGATCACCAGTCGATATATAGATTAATAGGATACTTCCCAATTTTCAATATTTTTTATAAATTTATTCTTTAATTGTCTAATATCAGAATTCATATTTTGATTGTTTCTTCTCTATTCAAGAATTTTAACAATTCCTAAAATAAACGATTCGATATATCAAAAGATATTCACAAGTTTATCTTTGTACTGTTCCGTGAGTCCATACACCCACTGGTGGATCTCCTGATACACTTTATATTCTAGATTTTTATCAATTTTTTGTCTTGTATATTCTTACAATACCGGAAAATACTGCGATGTATCACACCGTGGATTTTGATCATTTTATGTTAAGCTGACCTTACGTTCTTATCACTGAGTAGTCGTTATTCTATATGTCTCAGCCTGGCATCTCTCTGATCCCGTAGAAGTAGTCACTTGGAGATATCAAGATTCTCCTTCTTCTTTAGATCTAGACTTTCTTGCCGGCAGTGTTTAGAGCAGAATATCTATACTGCAGTTTTATCATATAGTACCGTCGTTGTTTTCAACAGCAACACTTGCAAAGGATGAAACACGTAGATGGAAATCTCCTGTTTTAATATTTCTATAATTCTAGAATCTCGCTGTACATCTGTTATATCACATCCCCAACTATCCACCACGTTCTAGTCAGAAATCACGACAACATGCACAGAAAGAAATCACATACACACATACACACATACACACATACACACATACACACATACACACATACACACATACACACATACACACATACACACATACACACATACAGACGCACAATCAACAGCACAATCAAAATCATAACACCATCGCATTAATTCCAGGACCAGCCCAGCTCTTAACATACAACTCCATAATGAGCATCTCTTCTATGCCTCCATGCTATGCCATGTATCCACAACGCCAACTACTCAGTATTTCATAACTGGAAGAATGATATCCACTACCCATTGCCCGTTGTCTATTACCATTATGCATTATCCATTTATCAATGACCACGTACCATTACCTATTAACTCATGAACGAAATATCTCCATGGAACTGATTATCTGCAGAAAAAAAGAAACGGAAAAAAGAGATCGAAAAATAATGCACCCGGTAACCGTCTCCTTATCCATAAGTCAGTCAGTCATCCATTCTCCATGATCCCGAAAACGCAGAGAAAAACAAAGGAAAGAAAATGAAATAAAAAAGGTCCAAAAATAAACGTCTGATGATATCAAGTCTTGTGTCTATGTCAGTTACAGTAATGGTCCAGCCATATGATAGGGTTCCGTTCTTCGTATCCATCTCGTAGTAATATTGTTCAATTCAAATAGCATCTAAGTCGTGTTCAATTGTATCTTCAACAGGTTCGCCAAAGTGGATTCCATCGGCGATGAAAGTATTGACCTCACTGAGGAGATCATCATCCCACATGTGATCTTGGGGTTGCATGAAGTCGCAACCGCTGGTACTAGCGTAGTCACCGAACTCGAGAAGTTCGGCAACGTCGCCGCTGATCTCAAAGTCCTCGAGATCTTCCTCTATTTGTTCAAGAGAGTTGTTGCTGCCTCTTGAGATCATCTTGTTAGCACCGTGGCTGAGATTGCGGTTTCGGTTACGGCGAGGCTTGGGATTGCGAATGGTAGTTGCTGTGGTAGTTGCTGGGCCATGTTGATCACCACTTAAACAGGTTGTAGATGTGGTGGGACTCGCATTGAAAACCATATTGCAACCGTCGAACGAGTAATTGACAGGAGTGACGGGACTCATCTTGATGTTGAAATTATTGTCGCAGACCGAGTAGTTGACAGGAGTGATGGGGCTCGTATTGAAAGTGGCATTATTGTCTCCATATGTAGATGATCCCTTTCTTGACGAACTTCCCATTTGACCAGAGGAGCTCGCATACCCGCTGTCATAGTCGGTTCCCAGTGTACCAGTATTCTCGGCACCATTGTCGAAAAGATGGTCTAAGATACTGACGTTCCAAATATCTCCATGGGTGGGGCACTTCCAAGCACTACATTGGTCGGCAGGAGCTGCCGTGTCTCTCAACTCCTGAATCCATCCCAACTGCTCAACTGCGCCTCCAGGCAAAACCTCCCAATACTTCTTCTTGCGGTTAATGATGTCACCAACAAAAAGTCGTACGACCGGATTCTCTCCCAACTTGTCGACCCTGTAGACCCGAGCTCCGGAAAGGAGAAGCATCGGAATGCGCTGATCTGGATTGCTTCTCTGTGGCAGAACACGCTTGCGACCACTGTACAATGGCTCTTCAATCGATTGTCGAGAGTAAAACAATGTAAATTGACGAGTCGCATACTTGTAGTCTGCTTTACACTCTCGTACACAGATTGGAGACTGGCAGCAAAATACAGCCACATGCTTCAGGTGCGCATGTGCATGCATAGGATCAACAAATGGCGCCTTTGTAGATGACTTTTGAGCCTCGACATGGTCGTTTGTATTGCCGAGTCGGAAAGATGAAGGGGCTCCAACGTTGTCAAGAGGAAATGAATTGCAATCGTTTGGATTGGGGATATAGTCAGCAAAGTCGCTACTTGAAGCATGCTGATTTGTCAAATTAATTGAATATGAATCTAGGACGGACTCAGGGAAATCTGAACCCAGATTGAATGAAGGATCAACTTCCAAAGAAAATTGATGATTGAGATCTTGGGCGTGAGAAGGATTGATGGCATTGTTCTGCATCAACTGTGGGTCAATTAATTCTTCGAGACTATGCTCAGCTTGAGGTTCGCCATTTTCTTCGAGGTTAGAATTGAAAGGAGAGGTGAGAAGAGAGTGCTGGAGAGGGGTGACGGGGCTTGAATGAACGATCGTGGGAAAGATATCCTCCTTCTCAATGAGTCCCTTACTATTTGAGGAGGAATTAGTTGCTTTAGCTCTTGGTGCCATTGTGTTGTTGATTCTAATAACTGTTAATGATTGTTGTGTAATGATTGTGGTTGTGAGTAAAAAGGAGAGGAAGCGAAGTCGCTGAAGGAGGTACAATATGTGGGCGATCGCTTAGATCAAACTTTATCAAGGTATCTAGAGGGTATTGCCTAGCCATGATGAGTGAATATTCAATGTCGTGAGGAATTGAAGTCACAAAAGATTCGGAGGTTGCCGTGCTCTGCACTCAGGTCCCAAAGTGTCATTCAAAATGCTTCATCTTTGCCCTTGATATGTCCATCTCCAATGATTTCTAACTATCCGGGACAGATCATACTTCGTGTGAACATAAACAATGGAGTCGTAAGTCTAGGGAAAAAAACCAGCCCAGTTTTGAGCACCCAGGCAATAAGAAATGCAGCATCAAATTCAAGCTCTGGAAGCTCAAATCATGCAAAATCAATGAGATTTGAAGTGCTTCAAAAAAAAGTCCAAGTGCCATTGTCATTGTACTAGCCTTACTGGTACTTTTGGAACTGAGGGATAGGCAGGCCAAGATGGTGATAAAACGTAACAATCAACTCATAACAAAGAAAGAATCATCATGAGAAGGTGAATATAAGAAGTGGTAGTCGAAGCTCGGGTAAAATAGCTTCAAGTGAATATTGAAGGTGGCTCGAGTATAACAATAGGCAGCTCTTGATAGGCTGTAGGTCATCTCATCCCTTTTGTGTGTTAGTCATATGTTCTGAATTGGAGCTTCTGTTCCATCAGGATAAATCCCTCAATAGGTACATCGTGCCTTCTTTATTGGATATGAATGCTCCTGGAAACTCATTGACGGCCGAACTTGACTACCAGTTATGTAATTGTAGCTTCCGAAACGAATCTAGTTCTTTGTTACCCCTGAATCTTCAGTATTCATTATTTGGAAGACCTACCGTTTTGTTTCGTATTAGTCAGAGTATAGAAAAGACTGACAAAATGAAGTCAAGCAAGAGACAGGTTCAACAATGGAATGGAAACGAAAGAAGAAAAACCTGAGATACTTTCAAGTAGATCTAAAATTACATTTCCAATGCCTAGAGCCTTATGCCGGTATAGTCCCTTTAGATTCTGTAATGCCAATCACAATTCCTTTACCAAAATTACCGCTGTTCCCCAGATTTCCGTTTTTGAAATAACCTTCCTTCAGGTTACTTTTCTTTAAATGAATCGATATGATTACCACCAAGATGTTCCTGCCTTCGACCAGGAACTACACCTAAATAGAGACTTATATCCCCAATCCACACACGCCCACTCCAACTCCTTCCCAACATTAGGAACAAACATACCCTGAAGCCATTCCGGCAACACCGCAGGTTCCAACGGACGACTTAAAAGGTGTCGGTCAATCTCTACGAAAACCAGACGGCCGTTGTCGTCAACGGACTGGACTAGGAATATGGCCCTGTAGCCAATCTCCACTCGAACCAAATACTGCGTTCTGCGCATAAGCGGCCCGAGACGTTCGAGAGCATATGGTGGTTTATGGACGATTCTTCTATGGAAAGCTGCGAATAGAAATGGAAACCAAGGGTCATCCATTTCTGGTAGATCTCCGTAATAGCGCACGAGAGGTAGTCTCTTTCTCATTTCTTCGACTTGCTCAATTCCTGGAGGAAGAATGTCGCGCGCCTGGTAGATCGTCTTAGTTAAGAATGAGTGTGCCGAGATACAATATACTTACTTCCTCAAAATGATGCAAAAATACCTTGCGAATTGCATCTAAGCGTGCTATATGATCACTATCTTTGACTTCAATCATGTTTGAAAGTCGAATTTCAGATCTGTGGAAATTGTACGTGTACGTGTTTCCAAGAGATACATGTGAGGTTGATGATTATATAAGGATAAAACGCGTCTGCTGGTCTTTTCCTAGCATCGTCACCAAAATACAAATTCGCACGCTAGATTTGACACTAACCCTCCACAAGGAAGATATTACATAGATCTTGGAGGTCTTAGTGTGAGTTCCGAAATCAAGATGGACACCATTCGACATTTCAGAATTATATAAAACTTCCATTCTCAATCGCTACGTTGCATCCTTATACAACTTCAACAATCACATAATTCTCTGGATTCGGTTGCTTTTGTCTACATGAAGATTACATCTGCTAAGATATCCATATCATCAAAAAGGGTGCCATAGTTAATCCATACACTAGTGCCTCAATGTCCCCGTACACCAGGTATCAATTATCTCATGGCATTGCCGATCCCCCAAGTCCCAACTATCTAGTGAAATTCCAGCCGACATTTGGTATTAAACACACTACAGATACCCATCTTACCTAATCAGTATTTCACTAAAGCAACCTTGGAATGAATGATCACATTCACCACATGCTCGAATACATAAGAGCCAGCAAGTGGGTCAGGTCACGCATTTCTTGTGCAGATATGATTTCTCTTCAGGATTCGAAAGGAAAAAAAGTTATTTTCCTCTTCAAGTGCCCCCAGAACAGTACATTCTGTGAGAAGTATCCGTCAAATTGACTTTAACTTACGCCCATCAAAATTTCGTTAGTTGAATACCTGCACACAAGATTGTGATAGTGAATCCTATTTCACAAAATCTCATCTAGATATCTACCAAGAATCTTCTCAACATCATCTCGCAGTCACTTTATGGGATACATATACACCAAATCACGCATGGAAAGGGTACGCAGCCTTACCACAAGAAGTCAGTACTCAAAATTGCAGAATCAATGGATTATAAAACGCGCTGTGTTATATTCTGACTAAGGCTGAAATACATTCAAATTCGCTCGCTATTATTCAAGTTTATTCCATCCATTAATTATTATTCTGAAGAGACAGGTCGAGTGCCTGAAGTAATCTCGTCTTGATGCCAGTTCATAAATTCGTTTGCCCATTCTGGAATGGCGTTTTGAGGAGACTCAGAGCCAGCAGCTAAAGTCCTCTCATCTTGACCTTCTGAAGATCGGGGTTCTTGGATTTGCTTTCCTCTGTCTGCATCTCTGTCTCTACCAGTCCCAGAGCCAGTTGTTAAAATGCTCTCATCTTGAGTTACGGAAGGTTGTGGTTCCCGGATTCTTTCTGATCCCTCTAAGCCGATGGCCTGAGAAGCTCCATAATCATCGAATGCAATATTTTCATTAAAATTTCCTGAAAATTTGACATTACTCACGAGTTCAGTCTGGGGTTTTGTGTTGGTCTCCTCCTTGATTCTTGGTAAGCCATTCTCGCCTTCCAGTGGCTTAGTATGATCTTCCTTATCCTTACTCTTCTTCGCTGTTCTATCAGCTTCTTCAATGACTAGTCTGGTGTCATCTGTTAAGGAATCAAATTGAAGACCAGGATTTGCCCACGAGCTCGACTCATAATTCTCCTTCAACTTCGCCCCCGACTTTCGATTGTCATTAGACTTGGTACCAGCCCACCTTTCCAGATCTCTCGCCTCTCTCTCCCTCCTCTTTTCTGTTTCCGACATTCGCTGATATAATCGTACATTCCAGCTCTGGTCAAGGCTATTTTTTCCTCCTCTAGTGCATCGGCATCTCATGTGAACATTAATCGAATCGACATTATGAAGGAGACGGAAGTCTTTTATAGCTGCTGTGCCCTCCACTGTTCTGCATGCATTGTGGCGATTTCTGATCTCATCCATTGGACAAAAGAAATGTCCCGGATAGACTTCAAAAGGTCCACCATAGTACCTCCAAAAGAGATTATTGCATATCCCAGAGCATGGCTTTGGGCTGTCTGGATCCCAATTTCTAGGAACCCAGAAATATGAGTGCCACCTTTTTCCGTTCTCAGTGTCTTGGTTTAAAGTTCGAATTTCGAATAAGTAATCCGCAGTGAGATTCTGATCTATATGTTGCCTCAATACTTGAGAGACAGGCCTCTTTCTCGCAACGGACTTCTCTATTATAGTGAAGTGTTTGCTCAAGAATTTCCGCAAGGATCGAAGCTTGTTAGGCAACTTATGTGTGCCACCGTCTCGCAAACGGTAATCCCCTACATGCTCGCCATTAGCACGCATTGTTAAGAATTTAACGCAATTCTTGAGCCTTCGATCACAATTTCGTGTTGCAGGGTCGATCTTCATTTTGGTTTTATGACACACTTCGCAATTCGACATAGTAGTAGGCTCTTCAATCTTCCCACGCTCTCTATTTTTAGGGACACTGAGTTTGCGGCCATTCTCTTCATTTTCAATCGAAACCGTGGTTTTAAATGAAACATTTCTTTTCGCATTATTAAAGGTGCTATTTTGCATGGCTGTAACATCTGTAATCGTTACTGAAGCTTTATCGCCATCTTCGGTTGAGTGCTCAACACGGTTCTCAACAGAAGGCGCAGCTGATGAAAGTGGTCTTTTAGGTTCCCCTTGTGATTCCTTTGATGGCTTAAAGAACCTAGTGAAGCGAACCATGGCTTTGATTTTGGGGCGGAACTCTATATACACAAGGTACTGGAGCACGAGGGTTAACTTTTGCAATGCTGGATTCCTGTTGCTGTTATATAGTAGATATCGTGGGATATAAATTTAAAGAGTCTTGTTTCTATTGGAACATTACAATTAGCAAGATGAGAAGTCATACTGAACAAGTAAGTCTTACCTATTTTAGAAGCATCATTAACGAATGGAGTTGGCGAATGAGTGGTAAGTATGCTATTGCAAGCTTATAATGAATGTGTTGAATGTTTGTTATGATGAGAAGTAAATTGTCAGAAGGAAACTTGTAAATAGAGAATGGGAAAATATGTATGGAACCTTTGATTGCACTCGCTCGAATTAGAAGGCTCACTTATCACTACTGAGTTATATCCCTTGAGCAACCACGCCCATTAACAAATGCTTCACGGCCATAATTGGCAACTACGAAACCATAACAAGCCCCTTCATACCCTCCAAAGAATAATTGATACCATGTGGCCTTGTGCCAATGAATATCATATTTGTGAAAACAATCGTGGGAGAAAATCATAGACTGATGTTCTTCCTTTGTCTTGGAATAAAATTTATGTTCCTCCCCATCATGCCATTTCTAGATCTCAAAGTTGTTGAAACCCATCCATACATATATCATGCCACTAACATGCAACTACAACTTCCGAATCAGTCGGACGATGCATAATACTTTCAGCCGGACAATCCATAATACATACTTCTTACAAGAGCAATCGATTACCTAGAATTTCGAGCATCGGCATGGCCAAGACACTCAACGAAGCAACCCTTCCCGTAACCCAACACCACGTTGGTATCATCCAAGCTCTCCGCAATCAATCTCTTCTCATATTTTGATACTACCTCGTCTCATGAAGCAGTATTATCTCACATTTTTCCAGTGGGATCTGGATAAAGGTGCCATTTTCGCCAATATATGATGTAACCTTTGAAGAGGTAAGGTATCCGCAAAAGTGCCGAGATATTCATTTATGAAGGATAATGAACTTCACCGATGAGTGCAAGGTAATCTCAAACTTCTTGTTGAACTTTTATAAGAATATTATCCTTCCGACGTTGTATCAGTGAACTCACAAATATACTGAAGCTTGCGTTTCGTATCTTGACCACAACTGATTGGCATCATACATCATCACGTCGATTCTCGTGCAGCCGAAAACCGTCGTCTGACCGCCTGACTAGTTCTAAATAGGCAGAATTATTTATCTTGTGGCTCTAAAAGCTCTAGGGCTGCATTAATCCCATTACAGCTAGATTACTAAGCACATTGCAACCAGATTATTGGTCAATTTCTATCTGAACAACCACCCCACCACCACTTCAATTCCGTCATTGATTGTTCCGCCTTTGAAATTTCTCCACTACCCGACTTGTAAACATATCTCTCCCCTCCATACAAAAACAAGAGCAGATAATCCTCATACTTCATACAGACTAATTTTGTAACCTTTTCTTCATTGAAACGTCTGCATAATATGGGCAAACGACAATTCAAATCGCAGGCTTCTAGCACTCGTGCTTCAACTGCCGCTGGCGCCGGCTTCGGGTTTGGCTTTACCACAAAAGCCACCAGATTATCATACCTTACAGAACCATCAGACTTCTCTTCCATCAGTAATGCAAACGTCATTCTGTCATTCAAGAATCTTTCAAAGAAAGACGCTACAACAAAGTCGAAAGCTCTCGAGGATTTGCGAGCGTTCGTTCAGAATCAGCCAAACGAGCAAGGAGGCACTGAAGAAGCAATTTTAGAAGCTTGGGTAGGATGCGCCGACAGAATCTTAGAGTGCTTCTGCTAACACAAAATACAGGTCGATGTCTATCCTAGGATTTCCATAGATAATTCACGTCGTGTTCGCGAGCTATCTCACAGCATACAGTATGAGCTTCTAAAATCAGCCCGGAAAAGAATGGAAAGATATATACCCAGAGTAGTAGGAAGTTGGCTGGCAGGAACATACGATAGAGACCGGGCAGTGGCACGATCAGCGATGGATGGTCTAACATCTTTCCTCGATACGGATGCTAAAATGAATCTATTTTGGAAGCGTTGCCAGAATGAGATCCTCGACTACACCGAAGAAGCCTTGAATGAGACTCCTAATACTTTGAGTGACGAAAGATCTGTCCCGACAGAAGAAGCAAACGAAAAGTACTTCCGTGTGAATAGCGCCAGTGTATCCCTTCTCGCCAATCTGCTAGCCAAGCTAGGTGATGATGATATGCTTAAGCATCAAGACAGGTATGAAAAGGTAATTTTCGGCAACAAAAAACTATGGACGCTGGCATCATGCGAAGACGCTTCCGCAAGAAAAAGTACCGATAAATTACTCGTGCTTTGCCTAGAGAAGCAAACTCAACTGGTCGAGAACAACCTTGAGACTATCAGTCGTGCATTCGTATCTGAGGCATTGAAATCTTCTCAATTAACATCTGCTTTGCAACTATTGGAGACTTTGCACCAACTAACCAAAAAATTTCCTCAAGTATGGACTTCTGCATATAAGGCTAAACGATCTACTGCTACAGGCGATCTGATCTCTTTTGTTCAAAAGGGCTCACAAGGCTCTTCCCCTGCTTATTGGCAAACATTGAGAGCTCTTGTGGCAATTTTACCAATAGATGTTCTGCCTCAAAACCCCAATTCTATCCTGGAGTTTTTGGATGTATTTCGCAAGAGTATCAACCAGAGGGAGGAGGGTAGGGCCAACTCTTCAGAAGCATGGCTTGCTTACAGAGAAACATCCAACATCTGCATCGTAAACCTGTCAAGTTCTCAGCAAGCGGAAATTGTCCAGAAATCTACATATCCCATGTTTGAGCAATATTTACATCCATCCCCAGAAACTTCCGAGTGGCTCATCAGAAACAATACGCCATCTTCAACTATATCTGCTTTTATCTCTAGCCTAGCGAAGAACTCCAACTTACAAAATTCCCTTGCCGAAGAATGGCAGAAGCTCGCCCAAAATTTTATTATAAGAATTCAAACATCAATGCCAGAGCAATCTAAAGACTATTCGTCTTCTCAAGATGCTGTCATGGCTGAAGGCCACCGGTGGTTTTCACTTCTGTCTGAAGTCTTCAAACTGAAGGATCTTACAGCTGATCAAAACCCACTCCTTCAACCGTCGAGCAATATCATAGATTGTACTCTCCAAGTAGTTATCAACAGGAACGGGAAACCGTACTCGGCTGGGGCAGTATTAGAATCAACACTGAGATACTCTCCGCAGCTATTGGAAGCTTCTCCCTCAGTTTTGGAAGCCGTTAAGTCGTTTATGGAAACCCATCTTCCTAAATTTCTTTTGTCGCCATCATCTTCATACTTATCTTCAGCTTTAGACCAATTTCGTTTAATTCCTGGGCAGCAAGACTCTTACAAGAGTATCTGGCAGACGGCTATTGATGCTCTGCTATCGACCCCCAGAAATTTACAGCGACAGAAAACGATCACAGCTCTGATATCTTTGAATGAAATTTCGGATTTGGTTCGTGATGACCAAGCTCTCCAAGATGTTCTTCTTGAGACTTCCTGTGATGTGGTTGAAGGTAATAATGAGGAATGGGCACTGTTCGAAGCGGCAGTAATATATAATGGCTTCTCCAAACCCACAGAAAAGTTATTGCTCCAAAGCCTGATTTCTGTACTAAATGCTTCTAACCCCAATGTAAATCTTGTCTTTCAGGCACTCGAATTACTATCCAAAAGACGACCTGAAGCTATTCGAGATGGAGAGGCGCACGTAGATTTAATCACGAAGCTTTTGGCATTGACAGAACTCTCAGATTCTGAGCTTGGTAAACGGGCTATGAATCTACGATCGGTAGTCGACAATGAAAGTGGTGTCACTACTTCTTCTGTAGTTCATATACTCAAGGAAAATCTGGAAAACGCAAGTCCTCAATCACTGACGTGAGTATAATCCTTGAAATCATTAACCGCAATTAGTAATTATTTGGGGGAGCAATGACTGATGTTTATTTTTAGTATCGATACACTTGTCCAACAGGCTGAAGCGGTTATCAGCACTTTAGACGATAGTTCGCACCATCCCGAACTCTTTCCAAGTGCAACTAAATGGTCTGAAGCTTTAGCCCCTCTATTGGATCAGGCACCAAATCCTACTTTGGGAGTGATGAGACCATTTGCGGGAGCTGTATTCTTGGCGCGTGCACAAAGTGGTAGTAATTGTATTCGCTCCGGCAGAGATCTAGATGGCTATTCTGTAGCTCTCAGAATGGCAATGTATTCGGCACATTTAATTCGAGACCATCCTGATCGCTTATCAAAGGATGCTCTTGTCGAGATTATATATCTCATGTGCTTGACTGTGGAACTTGCCAATGACCAGCTTGATCTACTAGAGAACAACAAGCTTTTCGTGTTATCATCGGAAAAAGCTATTGCTGGCGTGCGCGATTTTGTGGACCGGATATATCAAGATTCATGGTCATTCATCGTACTACACTCGAAAGCTTGGCAAGATGGTTTTGAGTCGAAGTCACCCCTTGAATTTTCGGGTGTTGTCCATATCCTTATTTCAAAGCTGATAAATGCTTCTTGCTGTGATACATCTACGTCGTTCTACTCGGCTCGTGTGTTGAGCCATCTACTACCCAAACTTGTTGAACAACATGGATGGCAAGTGGGAGGCGAAGAATGGATCTCCAGCCTTGAAATTTTCAAATCATCTACATCGAACATCCTAGGGGCTGTTGCCATCTTGACAGGGCTTCACGAGACCCTCAGTACTAGCCAGCTTGTCAGCAACCTTTGCAACCGGATCATCAGTGATGTTGCTAGTGCCGATGCTCAGTCTGAAAAAACTCTCGGTCGACTAGTTCTTCTGAACGCAACATTATCTGTGTACAACAATGATGATCTTCCTGTTGCACAAAATCGATTAGTGTTTGCGGTCAAGCAAATTCTTTCATGGACCCCGGAGATTTCAGACACGGATTATCAGCTCTCTTCTGAGTCTTGTCTTGCTCTACAAAAGTTGCTTCCGGCGATCAAATCAGTCTACGGATCGTACTGGGAGAAGACCCTCGAGTTCTGCATCAAAATTTGGAAATCGATGGAAAATGAAGATCATCAAGATCAAAAGCTCCCCATGATGGGGATGTCTTTAAAACTGTTCTCAAATTTACAAAGCTTGCAAGGTGCCAACGATGACCTTGAGGATGCCCGAGCTCAACATGGGGAGACTGCATCTCATTGTTTGATCAAACTCACCAAGTTACCCAGATCTAAATCAACGCAACCAGTCGAGTTTGTTGATAATATTTTGTCGCGGCTAGTAATTAATATACCTTCAAGTCACATTAATGACATCTCCGAGTTCTACCCCTTGGTAGCTTCAGAGAATAGGATGGTGCAATCTGCAGCATTTAGTGTTCTTCATCGGGCCATTCCTGCAGAGCAAGAGGAAATCTCGGTCAATGCCCTTCTTGAAAAGAAAGATGCGCAATTGCCAGAAGAATTACTATCTCTTCTGTTAGACGCACCATCTATTCGAAACTTTGATGACGAAGAGCTCGCAGAATTTCCTCCCTCGATTCGTAGCTATTTACTTTCGTGGCATTTAGTTTATGATGCGTTTAGTACAGCGTCTTGGAAAGTGCGCAAAGACTATTGCAATCACCTCCAGTCGGAAAACTGTCTTGGATCATTCTTAACGTTTTTGTTCGATGTGTTAGGCCATTCAGATGGTACGCCTCTCAACCTTGAAAAAGCACATTTTGATGAATCATATATTCGCGCATACGACACATCACTAGCAGACAGTGAAACAAACGAGCGAAATTTCCAATGGCTTCTCATTCATCTATATCATTTATGTCTTAGACACACTGGTGATCTTGCAAAGGCTTGGTTTTCTGACTGTCAATCCAAACAGACCCGTCAAGCAGTTGAGACATGGACAGAGAAATACTTCACTCCACTTCTGATTTCTGACAAACTTGATGAAATTGATGAATGGGCAACTTCAAAGGAGGCTAAAGAAGGAGGCGAGAAAGAGCTCGAGATAAAAACGTCGAAGAGCGCACGTTCCATCTTCGCCAGCTACGAAATCGATGATACTAGCATACAAATCGCCATTCGATTTCCATCCAATTATCCTTTCTACAATGTTAAAGTCGAGGGCATCAATCGTGTTGCTGTACCAGAAAAGAAATGGAGGAGTTGGCTACTCATCGTTCAGGGTGCTATCACATTCTCAAACGGTAGTCTGATCGATGGACTGACTACTTTCCGTCGTAATGTTGAGGGTAGTCTTAAAGGACACACCGAATGTGCTATCTGTTACAGTATCATATCGAGCGACAAGAAAACGCCGGATAAGAAGTGTGGAACTTGTAAGAACACATTCCATGGACAATGTCTGTTTAAATGGTTCGCGAGCAGTAACCAGAGCTCATGTCCATTGTGTCGTTGTGCTTTTAACTATGGTCGTTAGGTTGTTTGATGTGGGAAGAGGAAAATATAGACTAAAGAGATGGGTGAAAGTATGTTATGGTAGCTTATTAGGTTCTAGATGAGAGAAGAGGAATTTGAAATGTTTGGGTTTGGAAAAGAGAGATTAATGACGAGGAGATCTACTCTTCAATTTGTAATGAGAATAAATGATATTCAGATGACATATTCATATTTCCATTGTAAATATCCAATTCAAGTACTTATTAGTTGAATGTTCAACATCAGGAGAGAAATTGTAATATCAATCTTCCTACCAGCTTGGGCATGTGATCTCCAATGATGCCTCAGGCACATCACCCCACCAATAGCCAACAGCCAACCAACCAACTTTCTCCCGCGCGGGAAAGGCCGTGCACCAGCCAGACACAAGGGAAGCACCCTGGAACACCCTGACACTTCCTCCATCCAGCTCGGGAAACCTCGGGGTTAGCATCCATAGTGGATCCCCTAATCGTATTACCCCGCAACCAAAGTGCATGAATGGGTGGTGGACATACCCGCATGCTACCTATACCGAGCCATACTCAGCCTTTGAGCTATTCTCTTATTGATTAAGGTAGAGGTAGGTTATCAACTGATGCTTTCCTCTTCCTCCTCTTCTTCCTCTTCTTCTCACTCACGTCCTCACTTGCTTTCCTTTCTGGTATCGATATCGATATACTGAGGCCTCACTGCGAGTTAAACGAAGAAGAGAGATACATGAGAGAGTTTTTCCGTTGGCTATTTGCAATCGTATCATACGCGCTTACTTCATTTGTTGATTTGATTTGATTCGGTATCTAATCAGTTCATATTGGTCAATCAATCAATCAATCACAAGCAAAAGAAAGGAAACCAAAGTTTCCTTCCTTCCGTCCATCCATTCATCCATCCAACAAGCACCGGAATAAAGCAACCAATCTGGTAAGTTCTCAGCTCTTGGTTTAAATATCACTGCACTATCCTTTGTGTTTTTCCTTTTGACACTTCATTTCCATGTACAAAAGGGCTTTTGATATTCAGAGGTGATTTCCTTGTTTAAAGTTACTCCAATGGTCCGAAAGCTCTTATTGTTTTGTCAAAAGTCCCATTCCGATAAGTTCGCCATTCTAACTTAAATAGCATCATCTTTTGATTATAACATTTCACTTGAATTTACCTACTTCAACGCAACTCCTGCCAAATAGCCAACTTTAAAGGCTGAGTTGAATGAAACTTTATTCGTGAGTATAATTGTCCCTGAATGTATGTCATCTTGTTAAACCTTATTTAGGTCCCCGAGCATGATACGATCGGAATAATTCTTCGAGATGCTGTCCCAGCTCACCACCTCGGTCTCGCAGACCACGTCTCCTCTGATTCGATATGGATCTATTTCTACCTCTACCAATCTACTCCGAATCTCGAATCGTAGTTGGCACAACACACAAGGGTTATTGTCAAATCGAGGTCCGCACAATCAAACACGAGCATTTCGAATGGGTTATTGGTCTTCACACCTTGAACATGGGTTTGAAAAAGAGCTCAATCGCCGTCATCGACTCTTAAAGCAGAAATATGTCGAGGCCAAAAGTGTTAAGAGTGATGAGCGTGTTCCGGACTACAAACGTGCCATGCATAACTTTATGCGCAGCAAAACAATCTATTTTTCTCCCGCCCGCTCCAAGTACACATTCAAAGCGGATGTTGAAGGTACGGATGGTGGTGTGGAATCAATCCGATTATCGCAAGCTGACGAAGCATACTGGAAAAATCTCAAGTCCAAAAACCAATTAGACAATGAATTCGAGCTGGAAAATGAGAACTACCAGATAGACCCAATCACGAATCGAAAGGTGTTTAGAAATGAAAAGGCTGTAAAGATTCCGGTAACGAAGTTTAAGGGATATCGTCAGCGATTTCAAAATCTAGTTCCGCCAGATGATGCCACTCAGGCTGATATTGATGCCTATAACAAACCATTCATGTACAATGAACCTGATGGAAAATTTCCCGAGCAACCTGACTCTGTACGGGAATCTCTGAAGGAATACGAAAGCAAAGGATACAAGGCATTTTTTCATAACGAACCGGACGGACAACCGTCACAAAAGGCTGATCCAGTTCAAGAGGGACTCAGAGTTTATGACAGTTGTACGTCTTATAATGCTTTTCGATATAGAGAGCCTGACGGAAAGCTCCCAGAGCAACCAGATTGTGTCCAGGAATCATTGAAAGATTATGATTCACACACAACTTATGGTTTCTTCCGTCACAATGAACCTGATGGAAAGTTGCCCGAAAAGCCAGATTCGGTCCGAGAGAGTTTGAAAGATTATGATGCCGATACTTCTTACGGATCGTTTCGTTATAATGAGCCTGATGGAAAGTTTCCTGAGAAGCCAGATGCAGTGCAAGAATCGTTGAAGGAATATGATACAAGCAATTCATACGGATCCTTCCGATATAATGAGCCGGATGGAAAACTCTCCGAAAAACCAGATGCAGTTCGAGAAAGTTTGAAAGATTATGATGCGGATAATTCTTATGGATCGTTTCGTTATAATGAGCCCGATGGAAAGTTTCCCGAGAGCCCTGATCAGACACGTGAAGCATTGAAAGAGTATGATCAGAAGCAAGCAAAAATCACCCAACATCCTAGCTCCGAGTCCGAGATTTCTGGCACGAGTTCATCAGAAAATAATGTAGAGACAAAAACTTCGCTGTCCTCAAAATTCTCGCGCAAATACCCGGAGCCAGATACGAGAGAGGATCTTGACCTGCTTCGAGCAAGTGATATTCGCGCTGCTTCGGGTATAATCAAGAGTACAAAGAAAGAAACCCTTGAAGAGAAGTCCGCTAAGAGAGAGCAACTGGAAAAAGCTTTTGAGGAAGCTCATCAAAATGTAATCAAGTACGCTCAAGACATTGCCTCGGAGCAGAAATCGAAAGGACAGACACAAGCCAAGATACAGGAAACCCCCGACCTCTCTGCCTCCAAGGCTGTGGAAAGTTCAGAGACCCTTAGTCAAAAAGATCATGAGAATGTAGGACAAGTCGAGAAACGAAAAGTCACAGGAAACTTTGTTCGGGATTTTCCAGAAGAATTTGAAAAGTCTTGGTCACAACAAAAAGACGGCACAGGAGAACTGATGCCAACAGTGTCTAAAGATGCTTGGGGTTATGACAAATCACCCAAGGGACTAGAGCTCTCTTATTCAATGGAGGTCAAGCAATCTGTTCAAAATGCTGAGAAGGAATATATTGAAGGTTTTGGCTCGAAAGAAGCATTTTCTCGTAACCTAAACACACCAAGACTTCAAACATCCTTGGATCGATCTGCGACAAAGCCAAAATCTCTTCAGCCCAATTTGCCCAAAGCAATAGCAGAAACTGATCCGTACTCGAAGGTACCTCAAGGCTTAGAGACGTCATATAAAGAGGAATGCGCAAACCAAGGCGAAGGAGATTTATCGGTATATGTTTCATCTTATGGAAAGCCCAGAAAACAATCTGGTAAGGACAAAGATCTGGTTCGCGAAATCCGAGATATCTATGAAGATACTTATGGAAAGATTGGCTCCAAACATCGTCAAGTACCTACAAATGATGCACCAGCTGCAAGTTCACCCGGAGAAAAGCCCGCGTCGGGCCCTGAGCCAACTACTTATAAGGTTTTGGCTTACGATCCGACAATGCAGTCTATTAATATCGCTGAAACAACATCTATTGTGACTGATACGGCATCAGCTTTGACTCCTGCAGAGGTTCTCCTTCGATTGTCTAACCCCGCGAAGTTCTTCCCACACTTCCAACCATTGCAGGCTGAGGGTTACGAGATTGTATCCGGAAGTGGTGATGTTCTTGTATTCCGAAAAGTACGACCATCAAGACGCTCGTCCTCGCAGGCTGATCTGAAGAATAACACAACAAATCCAATAGATGGTATGCAGGTAGCAACTGCACGATTTGCCAGTCCTACTGGTTTTGTGAATCATGATTTGCCAGAATCAGCAGAAACACCGTTCAAATCAAACGTTGACGTTCGACGTGAGGAACCGGTATTCAGTGGTAAATCTTCCTGGAAAGATCACTCGGAAATTAAGAGCAAGAAGCCTGGCAAGGCAAAGAGAGTATTATTAGGCGGTGCCATTGTCGGCAGTGGATGCTATGCGATTGGCGTGGTAACAGAGTTCTTCAGAACTGGAGGCGTAGATGGAAAGGGACCGCAGGGGTTTTGAATCCCGAGTTGATATTGAGTTTTATTGGGGAGTTAATCTGGTGGCATATTAGCTTCATATTCTGTTTGATATGATGAAGGGGAGGGATAGGAGTTTTTGGTAACGGAGTTTTCGATGATATTCGAGTTGAAAAGCATTGGTGTTATTGGGAGGATGGATATGCATTGTAGGTTGCTAGCCAAATTACCTATTTTCCATTTACATGAGCCATTATTCCCTCCTTCCTAGCTGTATCTTTAGATCATATGCCACTCGATCTAATATTGATATCATTGTTTTATGTGACCATTGGACTTTGTATAGCAATATGAGTGTCCATCCTTTGAGTGTCTGATAGACAAGGATAATCTTGGGAATTTGTAGTTTGAAATGGTATTACCATATAAAAAAGGATTGTGTGCATGTGAGAGAGGAAAGTCTCTCCAATAAACAATTTTTAACTTTTTCTTTGCAGCAAGACCCCACTACCCCGGAGTGGGGGTACTGACTGTCCGATGCAAGGATACTGTGAATCACGTGCATTCTTTCTGCCCAGCAAAACACAATTGACCGCCTAGAATTTCTTAGTCATAATCATTAACTCCAACATTCCAATCACTCCGAACTGGTTTTAGTCTTTCATCATTCACTATCTGGTTTATGTACAGAATTATCAACTTGAAGTCTGAATCAATTCTATCATTATTTTGACAGATCATTGGATATTTGGTGAATTCCCTCTGTGTGGATAGAGGTGTCAGAAAGAGAAGGATTGCATTTGGGTAGTAGTGAAAGGTTGCCAAAATGACGGACAAAACGGCAAAGTACAAGACGGAGATCCAGCAGGTCAGTTGCTCCTTTGTTTGAACAGTCATGTTCGATTTCTTTATTGGCAATGCCTTGGGAATTGGCAATGGGTTTGGATTCGGAAGGGTGATTGTGAGGCTATATCAAGTGATTGCTGGCGGTGAGGTGTTCGCTTCTCAGTCATAGTGAATAAGATTTTGCGAGGTTTCTGCCTGTAGGCTCTTTTGGTGGATGGAATATCTTGATTTTTGTAAATAGCTGTGTCGAAAGCAAATTATCAATAATATGGCTTCGAAAATGGCTAACGTCAGGGTTCTTCGTTGGTTTGCACAGATGATGTATGTTTCTGGGGAAACAGCAGAAGCATCATCTGAGACTACTGGTATGATAGAGGAGATCGTTCGACAACAAGTTATTGAAATGGTTAGTAGAACTCTCTAGGCTTATTACTCCTCTCCTCTCTCGGAATTCTTGCACCTCTCCAATCAAATCACATGACCCTAACTTTTCCAGCTTCGTCAATGTACTGAACAAGCATCCCGCCGCGGGAGTCGTTCAATATCCACCGACGATTTAATTTTCCTGATTCGCCACGATCAAGCTAAGGTCTCTCGTCTCCGAACCTTTCTTTCCTGGAAAGACGTCCGTAAAAACGTCAAAGACTCGGACGAAAAGGGCGGCGACGCAGATATCGGAGCCGGTGACGAACCCGTCGGAGCCAATGCCCCCATCCCAGATACCACGAAGAAAAACAAGAAAGCCAAAGTCGGTCTCCCATGGGAAGTCCCCTCGTTATACAGCCAAGAGGTACCCGAGCGCGAAGACGAAGAAGATGAAGACGAGGAAGAAATGAATTACGCAACTTTACAGCGTCTCAAGAAAGCCGACGAACGCACCAAGGCCATGACGAAAGAAGAATATGTTACCTGGTCTGAATATCGTCAAGCTTCGTTTACCTTCCGTAAAGGAAAGCGATTCAAGGAATGGGCCGGCTTTGGCGTCGTCACGGATTCTAAACCTAACGATGATATTGTAGATATCCTCGGGTTCCTGACCTTTGAAATCGTGCAGACATTGACGGAAGAAGCTTTGAAGATCAAGGAACAAGAAGACTTGGGTAAGGAGAAGAGCGGTGGTGAACAAACAGGCAAGAAGAGAAAGGTGCAAGGATTGTTTGATCCGCCAAGTGAGGGAAGAACTCCGGTCGAGACGAGACATATCCAAGAGGCGTTTAGAAGATTACAGCAGAGGCCAACGAAACAGAGAGCGATGTGTAACTTTACTAGAGGTCTGAATAGGACGCCTTTGAAATTGGTAAGTCGGATTGACGACGAGTTTGGAAGTATGAGATTCTTCCACTAACACTCGATAGTTCTAAATGTATCATGAGGACTTCTACTTCGAGGCGCGGGCGTATGGACTCGGGAGCATTATGGATATTTGACATGGAGGCGTTCGTATAATACATCGGATTGGAGTAGCAAAGGTGTAACAAAGGTCGTTAGTTTTGGGTACTGAGTATTGGGGATGCATTGTTTGGTACACTGCATAGGATATCATAAGCGTGTCAGAAGGTATCATTGACATAATGTTAAGACAATATAATTTGAAAAGCTTTCTCGCATTGCAATTGATTAATTAATTGATAGCATTATTCGTAATACATCCCATCCCTAACCATAGGAATAGATAACTCATCTCCCAGTCACATCTACTGAACCATTCCCTGGCTAGTCCTCCAAGTCTGAATCTCACTCTCGCTAATCTCCCTCAACTTATTGACGCTCGCAGGCTTGCCTGTAATGATTCCCTGTGCAACTTCAGCTCCGCGTGCCAATATACTCTTGCGCACAACGGCATATGTAGCTGTCTTGGCCTCGACCTTGATAACACCGATACGGGGATCGTTGGGACCGCCATCGTGAGTTCCGTCGCCGAGATCGCCGAGCCAGGCTTTGAGGGCGGGGGAGTAGTATTTCTTGACGGTCTCGCGGTCGGTTTCGATGGAGGAGAGACCTGGGGTGGGAGTGGTGTTAGTTGAGATTGGAGTTTTGGGGGAGAGGGGAAGAGGAGGGGGGGAAAATACCGGAAACAGAAGCCCATTCGCCAGAGGAATTCAGGAATGAGATGTTGATGTGGGAATCGGTAGCCAAATCATCGGTCTTTCCAGATTCGGTATTGGTGTGGAAGAGAAGAGTAGTTCCTCCATTTTCCTGAGATAGGATTGTTAGTTTTTGTTTCTCGAGATGGCTATGCTAATACGGGGGACGGAGTGCAAAAGAAGAGTATCTGTCCAGGGGTTCAGGCTGGCAAATCATTATGTCTGATCTGAACTCGCGATATCTCAGATACTGCAACACCCCCAGTAGGCTTCACAGACATCCCAGCCCTTCTAAAATGTGTGAAAGACGACAAACAGAAGAAAACATATACCTTTGCAGCAACAGCCATACATCTGCTCACCAACGCGCCCGTCTTTCCATCTCGCGTAGTCATCATACCGAATTTACACGCATCGATAAATTCATTTAAGTCCTCAACCTTCTCTTTCAAAGTAGGAGTATCAATGTTCTTGGCCTTATATGGATCGGCCTCTTTGGAACCGGTATCTGCGTTGCTGAAAGACATTTTTGCGTGGGTGGTGGTGAAGTTGTGTTTGGCAATTGGGTATAAGTATTGGTATTGGGGTTTGGATTGTCTGGGAAGAGATGAGAGGATTAGTTTGTTGTTTTGGGGACGGGAAACTCTGGTGAGGAGACGGAGACGGAGTGAAGATTGCATTGTGTTTTGAGTTTGGGGTGTAAGATATATTGAGAGAGATTTGAGGAGGAAGGGATTACTTACAAAGCTTGTTTTCTTGACTAAAGGTAGGTAATTGTAGCTAAAAAGGCAGAAAGTATCTAGATGATGATAAAAGAGATTGAGCAGTAGATTCGTAGTAAAACAGTTTAAATAAACAAAGTCGTCATGTCATGGAACGCATATGTTGTTGTAAACAGGGTAACTGGTGCTCTGGGAGCTACCCCGCTTTAAGCATTGATCGGTTGAGGGGATCAACATCATGACATGACATGGGATCGGAAATCTCAATACGTCATGACAATCGCATTGCTTGACTAATCGATTTCTTGGAATTGCCATGCCTGCTCTACCGTGAGAGATCGAGGTTCATCGGATGGATGTACACGTGGATTTGTGGATATTAGTTGCAAGGGGTTTAGATTGAAAGATGGACGGGTCAAGAATCCAAGTCTTGTCTGCACAGTGTAATAGGAACGGGAAGAGGTTCGGGAGCGGTCCGGAATATCTGGCTTCATCCGCGTTCCTGAGGGCGGATATCTATGGGAGGTTATGTGCTTAGTGTGTTGTTTCAATTGACCCCTTGTTACTAGCAAAAGTATCTATTTCTATCTCGAACAGTTTTGACATCGATACATTGAGTCTGGACTCTGACTTGACCTTGTGTTCATCTGGCATGCGTTGAGGATCTACATGTGATGTCATTGTGGCTGTAGCTCAAGTGTGTGTGGCGCGGGATTGTCACGCACATCATAGCTTCTCAGACCTCACTGGGATAAAGCTATTGAAACATTACATTAACTACATAAAGTCGTTCATAAATCCACTTTGAGAAACATCAACATCCGGTAGGCATAGTAATTTAAGGAAAGCATGGATTTGATAATCTTAGCTACTTTGAACAGGTCAAAGGCTAGGAGCAGTACGTTTCGGAACTTCATTCATAATCGATTAGAGAAAGATAAGGTTACTTCACCACAACCCTCCTTCGCTTAGGTTATAGAATTATATCATTCTTCACGATATGACGAATTACCCCTTTGAATCGCTTCCTTCTTCTACGTCAATTCTCCACTTACGCACGATCTTCCTTCCAATCAAACTGGGAGTGTCGACTCCTTGGAGCCAAAGTATGTAGCAGCCAGGCCGGCAATGCTACCTACTATTTGCAAAATACAAATGCTGAGATACTTTTCACGATATCCGTCCGGAATCGACAATTACCTAGCTTAAGAGTGGAACGCAAACCCAATCCCTAGGAGTATATGAAGTTTCTCGGCCTGAAATAAGATAAAGTTATTGCAACATTCTTTGCCAGTTTGGTGTGTAGTCTATCGTTAATCAAGTCTATAAACAAGATATCGTGTGCAACTCAAGAAGCAAGACTGGGTGACAGACAGAGCTAATAGCTGTATTTTGATAATCTCCTGAGTCTTCTTCCATCACTCGATAGTGTTAGAATATATCGACCGGACCACTGCGGCACTTCGAAGTCCCAAGCAGCCATCGTTTTAGGTGGTAATGTTGACAAGTACTTGATTCCTTGGAGATGCAAGTCCCGTGTTTGGGTTGCAGTAATCTAGTAAAGGAGAAACCAGATATTTTCAGGAGCCATGAATCAAGCGGGCAACTTGTTTCGGCGGACTTCTCTCTGGGTTATGTATCCAACGTCACGAGCTCATTAATATAACACCCTCGCCATGTAAGATTACAACGCGACTTCGAGTGACGGTTTCTTGATAGAAATTACTCTCTAATTAATTTGCTTGTCCGTATGTAGCCACATCACTGTACTCTGGTAGCTTTTCAGAAGAAAAAGGCCTCGAGATTCTTGATTGTTGTTTCAGCCGTACACATGTTGAATTTTCTTTCCATGGGAGGGCTCAGGGCTACAGCATCTATCTGATGTAATACTGGAAGAAGATGCGAATGATTTCGTCGTCATATTTTCATCCCGATCTCAGTACCAAAAGTTCTTCCATTTCTACGCCATACACTCTCACAGACTGCATCTCACTCAAGAATGCATCGTCAAGTACGACGTATAAACCCTCAATGCCATTCTTTCTCGTGTGTAGTTGCAGTTTTGGAATTACAAGGCGCCCGTAGACTTCGGCGCCCAACTCCTTGAGTAAAGGTAAATTGCGTCGCAAATTCAGATGCCATCGAAACGGAATGCAGCAACATATCGAATCAAGGTCGAATCGAAATCTCAAAATCGAATTGAATGGTGCTAATGCGATAATTCATACGTGTAAGAAATAGAAATAAAGTTGAAGAAGTCGCATGTTGAGTTTGGGCGTTTTTTTTTTCGTTTTTTCCTGCTATTCATGTGCGAAAATATCTGGGCAGCTATAACATGAAAGGTAATAGGGGTGTAGCAGGAAAGCAACAACGAGGATTCATCGCCGTCAAATCTTCTAATCTTCCTGGAATTACGACAATATACTCAACTTTGTCGTCGAAACATCAGAAATCTTGCATTATCTCAATCATATAATCCACGTCTGCGTTGATACAATACTTCAATGCTGTATGGGACTCCAGAACTTCAAATCGCGAAAGAGGCGTAGTTATGCAGCTTGAATCCTTCTTGAAGGATCTCGCAGCTCGGCCTTTCGCTCTTACGCTATCAATCATCAATTCGCCTCAGCATACTTGGTTTGATCGTAAGATCTCACATGCGTATACCTAGGTAAGCACTTCGTAAATGGGATTCAGGTGGGGGCCAAATATTCTCATCGTCCTTCTTGTATCTCACGTACAGCTGTGGCACATCATCTTTAGGACTACCTTCGCTCTTTCGGCTTTCAGCTGATGAACTCTTCTTAATAATCATTGACGTAAATTCGGAGAATTGTTACAAGGTAGCAAAATTATGTAGTGACAGTATACACAGCAAGAGTTTTCGTATGTTTCGTGAATAGCTTCACATTTTGTATAAGTAGAATACCATTTCCTTGGCTTTTTTTATCATCAGCTTACATGTTCCTATTTTCACATACCAAGCTTCAACACAAGAAAAGCTTATCAAGACGATAAATTTCCAAACCATTCAAGAACGTCCTCAGATCTGTCCAATAGCAATAATAAAGCTGTCCCTGAAACCCAAACTCAACCTAGCACTACCATTTCCTCCAAATCTACTTCAGCAGCAATAATGTCTACTATTCCACCACCCCGCGCCGTAGTAACCTCGCACTCTGCCTCCGGCACCGCCATTATTTCCTCGGATTCTCAACTTCCCCTATTCAGTCCTTTTGGTCCTTCGGCCCCAGGTTTTACGACCATTCACTCTCTCCCCTCTCTCCCCGCCTCTTTAAATGCCCCTATCAACCCCGATGCCGAACAATCTATCCCTCAACCACCTCCGGCTGGTCTGGTAGTTTGCACAACTGATTATCCGCCCCATTGTGTTACCCCCACTCACCGAACTATCACCTGTGACTACATGATTGTCCTGAAAGGCGAACTTGTTCTACGTGTTGATGAGGGAAAGGAAACCATTTTGAAGGAAGGAGATATTTGTGTCCAGAGAGGCACAATGCATACTTGGGAAAACAGAACTGATGAATGGTGTCGTAAGTTTAATTTTGCTTATAATGCTTAGGATAACGACACTGATTGTGGGATAGGATGCCTGTTTGTTATGGCTGGCGGCGAAAAGATCGTCATGGCGGATGGAAAGACGTTGGAGCAAAGTTATACTCCACCAAAACCCAAGAATTAGGCGGACGATCTAGTTGGGGTTTATGTCAGGATGTACGGTGATGATTGGGCGGTGGTAGAGGAGAATAGTATCATAAAAGCATTACCGAGCACGATAGAAAGTTCTATCGATGGTGCCAGGGGAGTAGTTTTGTATTCTTAAGGTGCACACTATGCATCATTGCAATTGGCGCATTCAATAATCAAGCAATATCACTATGTATTTTTATCACATGTTTTTATTGCATTTCATTTTAGGATTCGACATCCCACGAGAGCGCATGATTGAGTAGAAATGTTTTTTTAACCATATGAGGTGTATGCAGTACCTTGCATACTATATTGACCTGCCCTACTACTTTTTTTGATCTCTGGAGCGAGTAGAATCGTTGGAACCATGCATAGAGATTCGTATTTTGAATGATATGGATGATTTCTTTCTGGTGTCGCATTGTAACCCAAATATGCGCAACATTAAGTAATGATGCAGATCCACAATATACACTTTCAAGCGAATGTTGGAAGCGAGATTGTAATGATACTGATATTTTGCGGATGTTTTCTTCCTTTGCATTTCGTAGAACGCGAGAATCTTAATATAAGGACTATTCCAAGTTGAGTGCACGATTCAGCACACCGTTCCACCGGTGCTTGGTGGTATCGAAGTCGTGATCAAGGCTTTTGCGAATTTGGGTCTTTTAAGGACATTTATACGTGTCTTGGCTGTGCAAGGCGATGACCTTCTGCGAGGAGTTCTTCTGCGATAAAGGGCCTTCTTTTAATTCGTTAGCCTGTCGAATCTTTGGTCCGTTCCGCGCGCTCCAACTCACTCTTCTTTCTCTTCTTCCTTAACGTCATCCTTCATCTCTTCGTCTTCGTCTTCGTCTTCGTCATCATCCTCTTTGTTATCCTCCACATCTTCATCTTTATCATCATCACCATCCTCATATGCAGTACTCTCTGTATCTTCCTCGATATCCTTCGTATCCTCTTCCGAACTACCCCCATTCTCTTCATCCGAGCTAGAATCTTCTACAAGAACAGCTTCATTCACGAGGTACTTTTTGAGATTTCTAGACTTCCACGGAGCCGCCATCGAAGTCTTGCCACGCGCAACTTCGACTGATAATTTGTGGATTTGCTCAGCAATATAGCCACCACTATTAATAAGTCTCCTAAAATTCGAATCCTTAAACCCCACAAACACGATCACATCCATGACAAACTTCAACATCTGTTTATTCCCCCAATACACCGTTCCATTTTCCACCGCGCACCCACGAGCCCTATCAAGCTCAAAATTCGTTTGATCCCAACATCTCTTCAACGTCGCCGCATCAAACCCCAAATACTTGATAATAATCAACGAAGGATTATTCTCCGACGCCTTCGCACACAGCGCTCTCATAACATCATTCTGATATCTCGGCGCCCCGAACGCTTCTCCAAACATCCACAAATCCCACACCATCCATCCCGCAATATCGATATTTCCAGTATACAGCCACTTTCCAAAATGATCCATGAGATCGCCTACAGTGCAGCGGAACATCTTGGTCTCGAACTTCGTCTGTGGCTCGCCGAGACAATCGAGGATGCTGATGGATTGGTTGGGGGCGTGTTTGTCGAGGGCTTTAAAGCGCGTGGAGATGGCTTTTAGGATGGTGATGGGCCACTGCGTGGTGATTGGGGTGTGGTTTTTGTTGTAGCTGATTGAGACCATGTTGCCGCGGAGGAGGTCGGAGAGGAACTCGGGAGGGTTTTCTTCGATTAGTTTGGAGAGGACCATTTTGGTGGGTGGGAGAGGGTTTGAGGTTCGAAGGTTGGGAATGGATCGAAGGATGAGGTTGCAGAAGGAAGAAGAAGAAGGAGGAAGAAAAGAAACGGTAAGAGAAGAAGAAGAAGAAGAAGAAGAAGAAGATCAATCCATAAACCCCGCGCTCAATTACCCCGCTTTGGAGGATCAGTAAATGGAGATGAATTTTCGAAAATTCACTTTACAAAACCGGGCTATTCACTGCTCGAATTGGGATTGGAGAACTGAAGTGAACAGAAAGTAATATTTTCTCATGTTGTTTATCATGTTAGTTTCCTTTCTCGAGGGTGGGGAGAGATGTTTGATTATCGTTTTTTGTGTTTCTGAGCTTGTGTTCGTTTTAGTTTTTGAAGGAGGGAGGTGCTTTTGTTGTATGTTGTTATTTTTCGTTTTGTTTGATTCATTGTGTCTGTATTGTAATTATTGAAATCTTTAAAGCTGTGATGAAATGCAGTCTGTTTCTCATATGGTGTTCGACCTGCTATTTATTTCCTTTGCTAGTAATCTGAATTCACATATTCACAATTTTTTCTCATTACTACTAGCTAAAAAACTTGTTTTTAAGCTATTGATAAATTCAACTTTATTGCCTAATATTCTTCAAGTCGTTAGTTATACTTCTCTTCTATGAATTAGTTTTAGGGCAATGATTACGTGTACTGATTTTATATTATTCTGTGTATCAGACTCTTCAAGACTACTCGGTTAATCTACTTCTGGTATTGACTACTCGCTTGAGATCTCTAATTTTTTCATTTCAATAAATTAAATAGACCACTCTACATATAATCAAACTCTTATAGTCTCGATAGTTCAGTTTTAACGTTTTGAAGTCTTTTGGCTCGATAACCATCTATTCATATCTATTCATACCTATTTAACCTATCAAACCTATTTTCTTCGCACTAATCAACATAATCAATTCTTCATATACATCCATCTTATACTTCATCTCCATAACTAACATCACATCACACTTCAACACAGAAATCGAAGTCGAATTGTAAGGTATGTTAGATATCAGACACAAGTTACACTATCCATAGCTTATGAATCAATCTGGTACACAACCGACACATATTTTCAAAGAAAAATGACCCTTAGCGAAAACCCATCGTGTGAATTCATGATTTCGGTAAATAAAAACAAAACTTCATGACATCACCTCTAAACTCCCAAACTCCTCAAACTCAGAGTATTTTCCTCTCTAACAACTTCATAAAGTCGAATATTATGATTCACAAACATAGACTCACTTATTGAACCTCAAGAAGAAGATCTTCTCAAACTACTTAGCGTGGATTATAATTTTTTCTTTTTCCATTGATGAGTTTTATGTAGAATCAAAATTTTCGGGGTTATATATGTGTATATGTGTATAAATAAAGTTAGTATATAAATACTAAAGTTGAAAAGACAGCAAGAGCTAAAGACATAAAACAAGATGATATCGTGACTAGCAATTTGATTTACGAAAGTATATGATCCTGAAGCTGTAGAGAATGGGAAGCCAACAGGGAAACTAGTGAGCTCCTATTTTCATTAGTAAGAAAACAGTACTGCACATTACAGATCATGGATGTTATAAAATCTGAAGTCGGTCAAATACTTGAAAGAGATAAGTTTCATTGTACTTGTATTAAAGTTTGTATGATCTACAATCTTTCTATATCATACATGTATGCTTTACTCTCAAAATAGGTTTTGAAGCTGATATGAAGCTAAGAGTAGTGAGATCTGTTAGGGGTATAGAGTTGAGTTAAGGATAGTTCCTGGCACTTCTGAATCTTTCTTTCGTGCTAATCTGTAGATCTTGATTGATAATCATCATATCGATCTCGAAATTAATAAGGAATTGAATCATCGCCAAATTAGATTAGCCCCGGTATATGGGCTTGTATTCAGACTAAATCTAAACTAAGCAAATAGTTTTCAATCAGCGTCTTGAAGAAATGAATACTTGTTTGATTCCTCATTCCTTCGGTTCATATATCTACGGCTCTGTTCTGAAATCGGATCACCATTTTCATCCAATGAAATGCCCCTCCATACGTGTGGTCTGCAAGCCGCGATATCTCCCGTGTCAACATTATATCGCAGAGTAACAAGCCCCGCCCGCTCGTACGTCCCATCAGCTACATGGTGGAGAACGACGATGTTATAGACATCTGGTTCTTTGTGGAACTGCCCACCGCTGGGTAGTACCAGGCCTAATCTGTGCAACTCTAAATTGTACCGGGATACCAAGAAATATACCGGGCCTTACAAGAAATGTTGGAACAATTTTGGACAGTAGCGGCCCAACGACTGCGTAGGATTGATAGCGTGGGATACTGATCCCTGGTAACCCATCACTAGCACTGCTACCGGAAGCTGCGATCATAGTGGCGTGGGCGTTGCTATAGACGAGATCCACCTGGTCGATCATAGACTGCATGTGAGGGGAGTCTGGCTTTTGGTCGATGCACTATGGTGAATATTCTATTAGTTCTGTTGTTCACTCTCGTGCATTGATTATATCATTCCATAGCTGTAGTGACTCACATATCAATCAACCCAGAGATAATGGTAGCTTAAGGCCTCAGTGACTGTGAAGGCATCTTGTACGACTGCTGGGAACTCCCCTTGAGTACTCTCGCAAGCAGAGTTGCCACACCAAACATAAGAGAGAGCGGTGTATTCACAATATGGTGGAGCCTGGCAAATCTTTTTCGTGGTGACCTCGATGACACGCAGTTTTGCAACTTCTACCTTCGGAGACTGGCACTGTTCATGATCCTTAAGGCATCCGTCCAACAATTGTCTAACAAAATCGAATTTGACTCTTAAGGGTTCTATGATGCGAATAACAGCGATCCCATTGTTCCTGGATTTGTGTGCTATGATGAAGCGAGGGTGGTCTTCGTAGCTATCTATCCTCTTTGAACCAGTTGCAGTAGATCGAACCGCCAGTTTCACACACGGATCTCGCTCTTCGGACCCCCATGTTTCAATCATATCCTCGCAAGCTTCTAAACATACATTCTGCGATTGGTCACTTAATTCTAGAGACTGATCAGGGGTTCGGATACCAGAGTTTGGATTGACAAGACTCCCAACCAGGCGACAGACGCGACAACTTGAGTTGAGCAGTTGGCTTCGGGAATTTCCCTCGAATGTTCGGACGAGTTTTGTGTTGCGTCCATTCGGGCAAACCATCGAAGATTCTGTCCCCTTGAACTTTTTCGGTTCTGTAATATTTGACCAATCTATCCCCCGACATGATTCGCAGAGAGATTTCAGGCTTGTGTCATGATCGTTATCATTATAGCGTGTGCTAGATGAAAGCTCAGCAACAGCTCTCTGTATCGGAGACGATTGATCGATAGGCATACTGTTAGACGGAAAGACTAAGAAAGTATCAAAGAAGTTTAACTATTGTGTCTTTCTCGACATATATAAATGCCCGGAAAACAATAGAAGAGTTGATGACACATTGCGCCTGAATCGAATTGCGGGGAGAGCTTGACCTGACACACCTTAGACAGTGTAACTACCGTCACATGATTATGCGATAATCTCAACCAGTATACACAGATATATACCTAGATTGTGAAGAGTATGTAGAGTATACCAATGGCACACTCTTATCAAGTCGAAGTCTTTCCAACATAGCAAGTTCTATGACTTAATAGTTCAGTTCCACGTTTAAATACAACGATCTGAGCTATCAAGTCTGCAAGATTCGATTACTACCTTACGGAGCCTCAGCCACTAGCGAAGTCGTTCAGCCAAGAAAACCATACCTATACCTAGGTAGGTATCTATCATATGGATCTTACGAACCCAGAGCGCGGGTAGGATTAAAATGCTAGCTTCCAAAAAGTGATTTTTCTGTGCCTGTTCTGTCCCACTTCGTCCCATGCCCTCACTTGGAAACCCCAACCCATTTTACTCATGCAAGATTCCAGAGGACCCATAGACAATGCATTTACATGTACATCTATATCCTCATTTTCATCTCCGTCTATATTCAAATTCTCCTCCTTATGCTCCTGCTCCTGCTCCCTCCCCACCCCAAATATAAATACAATCAAAGTTACCTACCTACCTACCCATCATCCCTCCCCTCTCCCTCCCCTCTCCCCATCAATCACACGCCACTCTCGAAGCCATCCCACCGCATCCTTTGAAATTCCTCAATCACCTACGAAACAACGTCTCCTTCCCCCCCCTCCCCCCCCCTCCCCTCCTTCCTCTCCTTCCTCTCCACCCCTTCCCAGCTCAGAGAACACACCATTACCTAATCCATCAAATAAATCCTACCCATTCATTCCCTATAGGGAAAATTCAACACCGAGATAGATAAGCTTAAAGAAACAAAATTCCCGCAAGATTAAGTATCATAGAAATCCATCCTGCTCCCTCTTTCAAAAGTGCCACATCCGGAACACAATAGATCCATAGATTTTTATTCAAAAAGCCCAGTTCCCCGATTATGTATATCTTTGTTTGATACGATTACCTACCTGCTAATCTCTTGGTTAGTACCCTTATTCACTATACACAAACACCTTCCAATCCTGAACCTAGCCCCTCTTCACCTCATATCATAACTCACGCACAGATGACACACTATATGAATTTCATGAAATCTTTATTATTAGACTTTGAATACACGCCACATAAAACAAGTGCACAAAAATAACTCCCTCGCTGCAGTAAAAACAAAAAGAAGGGAAGCAGCCCGGATACCAAGTACGCATACATCATCCATCCTCACTGCTCACTCCTCAATTTTTCAAGCTTTTCCTACTATCCGCAATAAGAGACCCTAGACAACTAATCATGATGTATAAACAACCCGGATGTATGAAGTTCCCTGACCCATTTGATTCATCATTGAATTGCTGACAACACTCGCTTTTGAGTATTCATATTTGTAATATCCTTCCCAGTCCAAAGATTATTCCTTTCGTGCTTCACCTACACTTCCAGAGATCTCTCGACTGGTGACCTTATCTTGTATTTGGATCGGCAATTTTCATTTATGAAGTCTTCTTTTGAGCTTGAGCACCGGCAACATACTTCCCGACGTCGGTAGCATCGTGGAAAGTTCTAGCACCACCCTTAACAGCTTCCCAAACTTGTCTTGCTGCTGGAGGAGTAGATTGAGCACCAACAAGGCTATCGATTCTTGCCTCTACTTGTCTGAATTGACCTTGAACAAATGCACTTTGTGCGAATCTTGAGCGAAGGAATGCAGTGTAGATAACAATCAAAATCCAGGAACCAGATTGGAATGCAATAGCGGAGAGGAAGATACGAGCCCAGAGAATGATTTCAAGAAGAGCGACAAGTCCCATGGATGTGTCATAGTATTCCTTGACGAACTTGCCAATGGTATCGGCCATAGCGTTTGGCTTTGGAGCAGCCTTGGGGTCGGTACCGGCTGGAGCTGGTTGGAGAGTTGGGATGAGGTTGGTACGGGTGTAAGTTGCAACGTGGAAGACAGAGTAAACACCGAATGGGAGCATGGCAAGAGGGTATTGCTTGGAGAAGAGCCAGACGAGTGCCATAGCTATCATTTGTTAGATTTTAATCATCAATCTGAGGAGAAAACCACATACCCAAGTATTGAACATTCTCATCAGCGATAAGAGAGATCAAACCAGCTTGATTTGCTTTTCCAGCTCTGGCGCGAGCACGGAATGCCTTGTAAACCACGATGCCGTAGGTAACAGCGGCGGAGATAAAGGCAGTACGATAAGAAAAGGTAGCCCATCTCGAGTAGTAGTTGAAGGTTATGTATGAAAGACCATATCTGATGATGCAGAAAAGGAGGGAGAGATGTCTATTATGAAGAGTTAGTATATATCACAGAATCGTATGCCATCATGTTGCGCAGATAGAATCTTGAGCTTTTGTTTATGAAGCTGTTTGGAAAACTGCGAGAAAAGACCACATATTATCCAAGCTCCAAAGAGCTGACAGCTCTCTTTGACGCGGGGAAGAAACAATGGGAAGTTCGACATACCCTACGAACCAAGCAACTGTAACAATGTCATAGTCAGTATATATCTTTATGCATATTTTGAGACAAGCTTCCACTTACACTGTAATGTTTGCGCGAGCTGTATGAGCCTTTGCTGAAGTGGAAGAGAGGCAGAAGGTGGGGGAGCCATCTTGAGGGTGTTGATGTAAGTTTTCTCCTTGAAGGAATCAAGTGTATTACACTTTTATCACGTTGATGGAAGGTGATTTGTAATGTGTGGATTGATGTGTGTAATGGTGATGGTGATTGTGATTATAATTGTGATGTAAAGTTGTTGATGGTTGTGAGGAAAGATTGGTAGTTTTTAATGTCGTTTTAGTTTAGTTGTAGTTGTAATTGTGTCAACAGGTTTCTTGGTTGATGGGAAGAAGCTACTGGAATATGGCTGAACTAGTTAAAAATCCCTGTAGTGCGTCACTTTTGTTCCTTCATTCATTCTCTAGTATTTATTACTCACTCAATAATTTGAGTAGCGATTGTGAATATAGAAATTAGGAATGATTTACATATACAATAAATATCATTTATATAGTTACTTATATTTACATTTGCTCAAAAACAAACAACTACCGGTACTCCATTCTGTGTATCTCTTGTAGATTATTGGTGGATACAGATAGTTCTCATATGTCCAATTCCTTTCCTTGATTCCAACTTTCCATCATACATACCATAGATATCATACATACCATAGATATCATACCTACAACCGTACAAACCTACCTACCTACCTACCTACCTACCTACCTACCTACATATGCTCAATCATCATCTAGACTCCATACCTCCATACAAGAAATCTTCACAAAATAGCTTGGTCTATCAATTGCAACCATTTGAAACTTGGCTTGCGCAAGAAATCGTCATAATCCACCCTTTTCAACCCTTCAACCCTTCAACCCTTCAACCCTTCAACCCTTGCCTTGGGCCCCGATGGTTTTTTGGTTTGGCTCCAAAATTGATCTTCACATGCTATTAATACCTACCTACCATGACATACCTTTCCTTCCTTCTCTTCCCTTCACTTAGAACACGGCTCGCGTGCCACCTAATAAGCACTCATAACGAATCAACGTAAAGTTATTATTTAATCCAATCATCTTGTTGAATTCAATTTCCATGATAACAATAAAAATTACAATTACAATAACAATCAATACCAATAACTTATCTATATCTTTAACTATTTCGCATGATAAATAATATGTTTCATTATCAAGCATTCATTGAAGTTGTACTAGAATTCTACATGCATTGATCCCTTATTGTACATTTAGACATATATACATCTACCTACTACTTAAAATACGTTGGTATCTTCCCTTTCGCTCCCGAAAACTCCCAAAACCTCCCATGAAGCATCCCTAACACTCCTATTATGCATTGATCTTTTGAAGATGTCCCCCTGTAACCGAACGCCATATTATACTTTCGAGTAATGATTCTATTTGATCATTTTCATCATCTTCGCATCCGTTTGTTAAAGTGTCGATAATCTCGTCCATGTCCATGGCCATGTCCGTGTCCATGCCCCCCATGATGTCGTCCATGATGCGGTTCTCTCGGGGTATGATGGGTAGGTATTGGCTCCACCGGCAGCGTCTCTTCCACTTCCACTTCATAACCCTCATATTCATCCCGAAAGTATGTATCGACTGTATCTCTCTCATTCTTGGCTTTAACCACATCCAACATATAACGTACCGTGCCACTTTGACCACGAATACCCGTGGGCGGTTTCGAACCTGAACTTACCGATTTGGGGCTCAGATTTGCCGGTGATGCAACATGACCATTAAATCGTAAGTCTGCTGGGCTGGCTGGTGTAACAGGAGTATTGGGTGCATGTCGCACGCCATTGTTTCGTGGTGCTTCGTGATGTTCGGTATGTCTTGGTAATCTCTTCTCTTCCAACTCTTGATTGATCTTAATCCGGATACCAATAAATTTCTCGATGTTGTGCAAAGGACCAACGATCGACTGCTTCTGATAATGTGTGTAAAGATCTAACAAATCTAACATCGTTTCCACAATTTCCGATCGACTAGTCCACCACTTTTTATAGCTTGGGCCTCTCCAACCCTTCTGCTTCTCACAAATTAATGTCGCTAGTTCAACACAAGCAAAGGACATGGTAGAACAGGTTTGCTTGAGGGGAGCAAATGTTCGGTAGAGATCTAACATGACTTGATAGGCGACTTCTGCAACATCACGTTGAATTCCACCGTTCTTGACAAGTTTAATGAGGTGTTTTTGTGGGTAACGAACACGAAAGTCGAAGCTAGATGCTTCGAGCATAAGACGTTCAAGGCCAATGACAACCTTAGAAGGAGCCTCAAAGATCTACTTCCATTAGTAGCCATCTATAATCAGAATGTGGTGAAACATACAGTATCGTCGGAGCTTAAGTGCTCTGCAGCTGAATGTTTTAAGTTGTGTGCGGCGCAAATAATATCCTTGGACTTCTTAAGGGTATCTTCAATCTTGCAAGCCGTTAAAAGTGCAGCAGCGGCTGCATCTTGGTATTGATATTCAGTATCTTTGTGAACAAGCCGAAATCGATGGAAATAAGTGGCAGCAGTACAAAAAGTTCGCACTGGTCTTGTAGAAGTTAATGATTTGTGTTTGCGCAAGTGAGGGTAATACTGACAACTGTAAAGCAACTCTAACGTCATTAATCCAAGTCACCCCCTGTAACCTAAACTGATCTTCACGCGTAGGATTTGCCCCAATGGTCATGAGTTTGGTATTGACATGTTGCTGGAACATATATGGTTTGGCGACTTGAATGAACGATGGGTGAGGGCCTGTAGGGTTGACCTGGGTAGGTTCTGGACCAGGCGCCATTGGTGCGGGTGCCATTGCAAGAGAATTGGAAATTGATGAAGTGATATGTGGAACAATAGTTGAGGTTTTCTGCGAAGAAGTCGACCAAGGAGCCCCTCGCATCTACGTTCGGTTTCCCGTCAGTCTCTGGTACAGACTTGTCTCAAAGTTTGTGCAAGAAATGACAAACGGTTGCAGTTATAGCTTTCCAGCTCTCCGAGTTTGACTGCGTAGAACTCGGGCGAACTCAAACTCGCGATAATCTGAACCTTTCGCACTGCAAGTAGTAACGCGCTTCAATCAATGCTTTCGTAGTCGAACTTCTATATTCAGCTCTCCGTCGCAAATCGATTTTGATGGTAAATTTTCTTTCGGTGCAGTTCTCGTTGATCGCCACTAAGATGCGGTTCCTTCAATAATCCAAGATCCCCAGCTCGTTCTTTGGTTTGATCGGAAGGAATATACGATGCGAGACTTTGATGCGAAATAATTCAATCAACTTGCGTACTGATAGAAGTGATAAATATAAGACGGATTTACTATCTTCCTCTGTACGGCAGAATATCGGTAAAATTGTATCTCAAGGTCTCTACTATAAAGCGGCTTTGTGGGGATGGCCCATCAAGGTCTCAAGTACTAAGCCCCCAACTTCAGCTGGAACATCAATAAGGTCATCTTCCTCAGCTGAACAAGCAGATTCTACCTGCTATATATATCATTCCATCACTTTGGCCCACAACATCCAAATAGTTTACAACTTCAGGTAAATTGTTACACTAATTAGTATCAAAACCATTATCTTCAGAGCTCCAACCTTTATACCCGCCACCAAAGCTCTTCAACATGGCGCCCATTACCAAAATCATCTCATTGCTCGGCAGCGCATCACTCATCAACGCTATCGTTTTGCCTGAAAGTATCCTTGAATTTCCCGTCGCGCATGATGAACATGCCTCTGTCTACGATAAAAATAGTCCCCTTCCGAGTATTTTCAACCTCACCTTATCCGGAAAGACTCGCCAAAGCACAAAATCATCCAGCGATGACGATGATACTCCACTACCCTTGATCATCTGGCATGGACTCGGTGATAACTACAAAGCGGATGGTCTTGCGCAAGTTGGAGAACTAGCTGAAGCTATTCATCCTGGAACTTTTGTCTATAATATTCATGTAGATGATGATGCATCTGCAGATAGGACGGCTACTTTCTTTGGAAATCTCACTCGTAAATACACCTTTTAGTTCTCCTAGAAATACGATGCTAACTCTCTTCCCAAGTTCAAATCGAAAAAGTCTGCGAAGACCTCGCCTCCCATCCTATTCTCTCTACCGCGCCCGCCGTCGACGCAATCGGATTCTCCCAAGGAGGCCAATTCTTGCGCGGCTACATATCCCGCTGCAATTCTCCGCCCATCCGCTCTCTCCTAACCTTCGGTTCCCAACATAACGGCATTTCTGCCTTCCAAGCCTGTGGTCCTACCGATTTCCTCTGTCGGGGTGCTCAAACCCTCTTACGTTCGAACACCTGGTCAACATTTGTCCAATCTCGTCTCATACCCGCCCAATACTTCAGAGATCCCGAAAATCTCGACTCCTACCTCGAATATTCTAATTTCCTCGCCGATATCAATAATGAGCGTGTTCTCAAGAATGAAACATATAAATCAAACATGGAAAAATTGGAACGATTCGTCATGTACGTCTTTGAAGACGATACAACCGTCATTCCTAAAGAGAGTGGATGGTGGGCTGAAGTCAACGGCACGGAAGTTACACCACTGAAAGAAAGAGCTATCTATAAAGAAGATTGGGTCGGTTTAAAGACATTAGATGAAGCCGGGAAATTAGTTTTCGAAACCATTCCAGGGGGTCATATGACATTAGGAGAGGAGATGTTAGCAAAGGCCTTTAAAGAGTACTTTGGTCCCGCAGAAAAAAAATTCGGGGAGAAGCAGACCGAGATGACCGGACATGAAGAGGAATTGTAAAGGGGCTCGGCTACGGCCATCTGGGCTAGATGGGATTGATTTGTTATTTTGGGAGAATTTGCAAACATGTTGATTATGGAGTGGAATGATAGCATTTGTAGTTTTAGATACCGGGCGTAGGCTATGGGATGCGGGCGTTTGTTCTCACGGACTAAATTGAGATTGGCAGATTGAGTCCTTTGAAGGATAATGATTTGGTATGCACAGAATTGATAAATATGCTTCCAAGCTTTTATCATATGTGGAAGTTTGCATCGTGTGAAATTCGATTGAAATTCGATTTGACGAGCAGAAAATCTCAAAGTTTAGATATTTTACGACATGTCTTTACTGCGTAGTTTGCCCTGGCTTAGTGTACAATTTTATTTCTCTCGTCTCTCTATCGATCGTGTCGACACCTCGCTCGCGTGCAGCAAGCAAGCATTATTATATATACATTTTCTCTTCTCCCCTAGCCTAGCGATCACATTACTTGAAACCTCACAGCCATTCAGAAAATGTCATCAAATCCCCAGTACCTAGGTAGGTATGCAATCCATTACAAGATTTACTTTCATTACGATAAGTCTAATCTACTAACAAACATACATTTGCGCCTCCAACGCCTTCTTATAAGATAAACCCATTTTCTTTTCCTCCGTTCTCGAGCCTGAAACGAGAAACGAGAAGTTGAATTTTTGACCTGAACAGAACAGAACGGAACTGAAGTGAAGTGAAGCTAAGCAGCAACCTTTTTGGTCTTCTTAGTCTTCTTCACCACGACGGGAACGGCATCCAATTCCTTCGCCGCATCCTCCTTCTGCTTCTTCAACATTTCCTTTCGTAGCGCGATCTCTTGATCTAACTTGTCATCGTTGCTCTCCAACAATTTTTGTTTCTTCTCCTCGCCTCCTTCAATCTCGCTTGCGTCCATACCCCTAGTCTTCCTCTTCTTGTTCTTCTTCTCCGAAACCCTCTCTTCAATCTCCCTCACCACGCTCTCATCCAAAACATCTTCCTCGTCTACCCACAACTCATCCGCCAACCAGATGGGGAGCGCCATGGTCTCTGGACCCTTGACGTGGATTGCACGCACGCCTCTCCATTTCTTAGGAACATACTTCTCAATCACAGTATCGACCACGACCTCCAAGTTCTCCGCCAGCTTCGCCGCATCCCAGCTCGCATACCCGATACGGATAGCCGAGTTCGTCGAGCTGCTCAATGTAACCAATGCGCTCGAAATAGCCTTTTCAATCTCCGCAGCAATCTTCTTAGGTTCAGCGGACTTAGGTGCATCTTCGCCCTTTGCGCGTGCGATTCTCTTGCCGTCGGTTTTAGGACGTTCGGCTTGGATGGCTACGGGGATGGGTCGTTTAGTGGTAGATTTGTAGAAGGACTTTCCGAGCAATTTGGGCAAGAGCGTGATGACTCGATCATCGGCGAGGAAGATGTCGTGCTCGGCGAAGAGTTTACGCTGGGCTTCGTATTGCTTGTATTTCTTCTTGAGTTTGTCGACGCCGACGACTTTGGTGATGCGCTTGGAGAGTTCGGCGGGGAAGGCGGCAGATGCAACGATATCTTTGTAGGTGCGTTGGGGATCGGCGACGATGAGACAGATGGTTGTGGTGGTCGAGGTATTGAGGGAGTGGGGGACGGTTACTTTGGCGGGCTTGAGCTTGGTCTTGTCGCTGATGTGTTTCTTGGTAGTGAGAGTGAGCCAGATGGGTGTGGATTCTGCGTCGTCGTCGTCGTTTTCAGCGAGGAGATTCTGAGCCCCTCCCTTTTTGGCTTTTTCGGCCTCGCTGGTAGAGATGTGTTTGAGGAGCGCAGTGGATGCTTTCAATACCTATCATAATTTGTGAGTATATGTCAATTGGATTGGGAGTGAAAATTCAAAATGTACCTGATCATGATTAAGTTGATATGGAGAACCACTCTCGACCTTTGTGGTCAAGGTAGTAGATTTAGGTGCCATTATTAAGAACTTTGAGGTGGTATAATAGATTCTTTTTCAATTGGCAGTTTCTTGATTATAAGAAATGACAGAAAGCGCAAATGTCAAATCTTTCTTGGAGTTGATAAAAAAAAAAGTTATTGTACAAATCTCGCAAGCTTCTTACGATAAGATTTTTTGCGATTTGATTTTGATAAATTTCTTTGGCGTCGGAATTTTCTTTACAACATCTCCGACGAGGCTTCGAAGTTGCGTTTGTGCTTTTCCTCGTTTGCCGTACCTTATCGCAAGGCTTTTAGATGTGTCAATGCAAGGCTACAATTTACGATAAGGAATTATGAATGAAGCTGCTATAGACAAATAATTATGAGAATGATATGAATAGATTCATTCCTACCTAGTACGGTCTCATTTGACCAAATCTACTCATATCTATGACAAATGTATTCAATCCCAGACACATCAACTTGTCAAAACCCCGAGTTGATATGCAGCTTGGGAATTCCCGCTATCCATTCATATGATCCTCCGCCCAAAATAAAAGCTCACACCGACTTCAACTCAACTCAATCTTTGAATTGTCTCAATTCATAGCCTACGCAGCGGTCTCCATCCGAATGATTCAAATGCATGTATCAAGTGACATGTATGTAGGTAGTAATTAAGTACATGAGAAATCTGCAGTCATGAGAAAGAGAGGTGTCCTTACATATCTTGTCTACCCCCATTTGCATCAAGTACCTTGCTCTGATTCAAATCTCGGAAACACATTCATTAACCTGTCTAGTACGGTGTATACTCGTATATATAATCTGACATAATATATAACATAAACTATCCTCCATACATAACCCTCTGCCAAAAGTATTTTCAGTCAATCAGCGCGTAGGAAAATCTTGCACCTCGCGTTGGGAACGCACCAAGCACAAGGTATGAAAGGCACGCACGCACGATTACACGAGCACGAAACGAAAGTAGATATTCAAAGGAGGCTGGAAGTGGAAGTAGGAACTGGGTTCTGTGTCGCGTGTGGTGGAGTGGTAAGGTATATGGGTATGGGATGCGTGTGATAAATGGCTTGATGGGATGGGATGGGATGAGATGGGATGGGATGAGATATGAAAATTTGCTGACTGAGCCTTGGAAACTCGTGGTTGGTGACGAGAACTGGAATGAATGGATGAGAGATGAGAAGAATGCAAAGTATAAAAAAGTTATGAAAGAGTATTATTGGACAGGACGGTGTAAAATCTAGTATAGATATAAACAAATACCTACCTATTAGGTATACATATAAATTTGTATATGAATAGGCTCGAGAGTATTGGCAGGTTTTGAGTTTTACATATAAAAACCTAGTCGTATTAGACGTGGATTATAGTGAGATATAAAAATAAGCTTTGGTAAAAGTTATTGCTTGAACTTGAGTTATACTAGGTAGACGTGGTAGAGAACTAGAATAGAGGACTAGAGTATTACCTACCTACCTACCTACCTACCTACCTACCTAGGTACCTAGTTATGAAGGTGGAATGTCTAGTATCTACTCTGTACTATACTTTCCAATTGACTGAAATGAAAGTCATCCAAGTCATTATTTAAATCATATCCATACAAGTGAATGACACATTGACATAAATCAATCAACTCATTATATAAATTCACCATCATTTTCTCAATTCAGAATTGTATTACCTATATCTCCAGCTCTATGTGAAAAATGCATGTGCAGTTCAATGAATGCAGGTTGTAGAAATAGCAGAATTCATAATCTTTTAAAGCGGCCAATGAACATTTTTAGACTCCAACGCGGGTCGCGTCTGGGTACCGATGGGTCTGGGAACCTTCTCAACCTCCTCTTCAACTTTCCCGATCCTCCATCTCTCAATCAGAGACCTGGTCGGAGGCCCATACAAAACTAAGTCTCGTCTTTCTACAATCTTTCCATTCTATTTCGTAGATTTTCAATTCTTCTAGTTCTGTCTTACCAAATACTTCTTCCAAAATCTTCTTTACCGTCCTCGGCATCTCTCAAAATCTTATGAGCCTCGCGTTAGAATCTCAACTCGCCCACCGCGTTTAGGTCGCGGTCTGAGATATCCACCTTGAAGAAAATTACTCTTACCTTTCATCATTCGTGATCAAAGGATATTTATCATGATGGACTCTTCACCAAGTAAGGCTAATGCTCAACCTGCCTTGCCAGCTCTGGCAGGTACAAAACGTCCAGCACCAACCTTACTTCCACCCTTCGAGCCACTTCCTTCTTCCTCTCCAAGTCTGCCAGGACGTAACAACAAGAGAGTTCGTACGTCACCATCTGCATTCGAATCAGCTTACACTAAGTATCCAACACCAATTCCTACCTCCGCAACTGGTATTCTTTCATCCTCCCCTCCTCCAGGGGTACACGCTCGAGCCGGTCTCCATCGAAGTCGATCCTCTGTTGAGAGGGCTCCCCTTTCAGCTGTGCCAACAATCACCCTACCTGAAGATGGAGATTCTCTTCTCATGGGTAGATCAAGCAATTCCTCCCACTATCAATTGTCCGCCAATCGTCTCATCTCTCGTGTCCATATCAAAGCTAGATATATTGCTGCTACGGTTCCTCTTGAGTCGAATAAGATTGAGATTATCTGTTGTGGATGGAACGGAGTAAAGTTACATTGTCAAGGTCGAACATGGGAGTTGGCAAAGGGAGATAGTTTCACCTCGGAAACTGAAAACGCTGAAATTATGTTGGATGTTCAGGATGCACGGGTTCTGGTTGCTTGGCCACAAGGTGATAATCTTGACTCCGCTGCTCCAACAGAGGTTCCTTCGTGGAGTGAAGATAGTTCTCCTAGGGGTAAAGTTACTGCCGTTACTGCTCAGGGTGACATTATTCATTCAAGTCCAATCCGTCGTGTTGAACATCATTCGTCACCAGTATCACCAACACCTGCTCGCCAAACCCTTTCCTCTGCCAATCTAGCCAACCTCTTTGCTGATGATGCAGAAAAGACCTTTATCCAAGTATATGAAGACAAATCAGAGCCAGCTCCAGCAATTGAGCCTAAAGATCCTGAGCCAGTATACTCACCAACAGTCGCTGCAACATCATTCAGTGCATCATTCCCAGCTAGTCAAGAGAGTGAGTTGAGTGAGCCAGATGAAGACCCTGATGAAGAAAATGATCCCATTGTTCACTCCTTCGGTCCATTTGGTGCAAATTTATCCTCGAGAATGGCAAAGTTCACAGCTGGACATGCCCCAGAAGGTCGTGGTCGTGATGGGCACAAATCTAAGACATCTATTGAAAAGCGATCGAGCTCTACATCCACTGATGAAGGTGCTATCACTCCTGTCATTAACCATGTAGCCAATCAACTCGCCTATTCTCGTCTTCAATCCATGCCATTGTCAACTATCCTCAGAAACCTTCCATCCAATCTCAGAGGTATTAGTCCTTCAAAGAAGGAGAACAAGGGCCTCACAAAGGACGATCTTCGCAAGATGCTGAACAGAACATCATTCATCGGCGAGATCCATCGAGAGGGCAAGGACGCTGCGGGAAAGCCACTTGAGAGTGAATATTACTATATCCCAGACGAAGATACCGATCAGTCAAGAAAGGAGACAGTCCAAGAAGGATTAAGGAAACCTAGTCTGAGAAACTGTAGAAAGCAGCACAAGGTAATACTCACCCATGAATTGATCAATTTCCTCTTATCTAACCTTTTCGCAGCAATATTATTGGAAGCGTCCAAGAACTCCATAGATGTGCTTAAATACGACGACTTGAGGATTGGCTCAAGGAAAGAATCGAATTGTCATAGGATGTAAAGGCTTCATAACTTCAACATCGATTCGCAAACTGTAACATAAACGACATTCATGATGATCGTGTCCCGGTATGGTTGGATTGCATAATGAGAAAAAAAACTGTTTGTATACGATGATGGATGGATGATAGATATCAGGCGATGTTCCGGTCCCCATACCCTTTTATTTGCATAGCGAGGCGTCAGTTAATCATTTCGCGTTTATATTCTGCTGGTTGCATATTTCTCGAGACGGTCTTGTACAGTCAGCGCATCGAGAGGTAAGAGTAACTTTGAAGAGTTTCAGACGAGGTTATCATGTATTAAAACATCAAAAAAGCATTTATGAAATCCGTTCCGTTGTTGCAAGTGAATGGCGCAAGTATATTGAGTACTAAAATATTGATATCTGATAAGACATAGAGAAGTAGAAGATATTGATGTAATGATCCGGTTTGCGACAACGAGTGAAAGGGAAAACAAACATAAAATATTGAGGAAGTCGCAAGGTTGCTGTTGTTGTTGTTGTTGTTGGGTGCACTGGGCAGCGAGTGGTTTAAAGTGGCGATAAGAAAATAAAAATGTTATCGATTAGATCCCCATAATTAAGGTTAAGCGACCCCGCATTGAGCTAGTACACGTGCCTCCAATTGAACCCGGACTTCGATTCAATCTCGAGACAATCCTGACGTGGATAGATGTGAAGCTTGTTTTCTGGAAACACATGTTTTGAGAAAGGGAGATGTCAGAAAGAGAACATGTCATACCGCTTATGCGCCAATGTATGAGGGAAGTCCGTTTTCCCATCAGGTCAAAGGATTTCTTTATTGGTGAATGAATGAATATTGATTGGATTTGAAGGATAGCTTGGGGAAGAGGGGTAAGATCAACAGTAGGAAGCTTATTTTACTGTTGAGAACTGGAGATCGTCATTACTATTTATCATCGTTCTTGCTTGGTGAGGTTGTATTGATATCTACTGGCTTACTGGCTTACTGATTGGATGTCTATATGTGAATAGGAAACGGGTATACTAAGTGGTGGCATGCTAATTGGTGGGATGCTAATTTATGGTATGATCAATGATGGTATGCTAGATGACGGTGTTGCTAATTGACCTTTCTCGTGATTTTAAATCCTCGGTCGAATGATTCTTGGAGGGGTATTTATATACGACTGGATAACTGACAATTGATTTCTATTTCTATCCACCATTTAACACTTTTACAATTACAAGCACGAAAAAACCAAAAGCTCAAAAGCTCATCGTAGTTTCCGTATTTTCATAGCATATCTTCTACAACTATTGACGTCATTCAAAAAATCAAATCATCACAAACAAAGCTATCCTGCCATTGCTCAGGTTCAATCACCCTCTTGCAATCAATCAATAGTGAACGAAGCTATTACCTCCTTCAACCATATACTCATTGATCAGTCTCTCGATTGAAAAATCGCAAACAAATCTATACTCTGCCTATCTACTGACCCATTCAATAACTTCAACACCTTCAACCTCAAAACCAACCTCAAACAAAACAACATGACATCAATCGCATCCCAGCAATCTAAGCCCAGTCACAGCGACGAAGCTTCTCTCCCCCACCATTCCAAACCCACCTCCGGCTCTACCGCCTCTCACCTTGCCGAGATCATCGAAGTATCCATCCCTGACGGACGTCGCAATTCTGGCGGCGAAACCCTGCCATCTTCAGTCGAGACCTGGAAACCCAATCTTGACAGACGTCAAAGTTGGAATCATCAGGACCTTAAGAGATTGCATGTGGAAGAGGGATTGAAGAAGGAGGATTGGGACAATGATGCTGGAGCAGAGGCGTTGGGATATAGTTACGAGGGGGGTGAGGGAGGGAAGAAGTGAGAGGATATCCGGGGAGTGTGTACGGAACGAAGGATGAGTGATGGATATATCGAAGGAGCATTGCTGGGAGTGATGGGGTTGAAAAATCATGATATTTGGAGTTGAAGCGATGAATCGCAATAAGGAGATGTGGGTTTTGCAGGCTCGAGCTAAATTGATATCATTGAGGAAGGAAAAAAACACATCTTGCATCGGCGATCGGTTTTTAATGAAAATGATCAACTGTGGTCTCGGTCTATGGCTATGGAGGAGATAATGCATTAGTGTAGCATACAATAATGAACACTGTTCTTCTCTGTTTAACTCTTTACTGGTAAAACAAAAAACATACCGTTATCGAAATTAGGTGTTCACTTTGTCAATATCTGACATTAGACTTGATGTCTGTGGCTCAAAAGTGGTGGATGGCGGAATACCTCAATCCCAATGTCACGAAGAGTTTCTCCGTTTAGTTTCAAAGATGAAGGGATCACTGGTACATATGATGCTTTAGACCCATGGTAATCCTTTTTCTAGACCTTCAAGGTTGAGATTCATCTCACTCCGCGATCGAAAGAACACAGAAGCCTGTGGTTTATCAAGTATGTAAGATAGCTTATCTCCTCAGTCCCTTCACTTTGTTTCGAAGAGCACATGTAGATAGATCAATTTCTCATAGCTAGAAAATCCTTCAGGTAAATTGTCGTCTGGAGACTTGGAGCAGGCGGCCACACCAAGGAAGTCAGTTTGGTTGTTTGTGGTCAGAAAACGCACAACTCTAGCACTGAGAAGACCAGATTATCCCCATAATGTCTGCTCATATGTGTATGTATAAAAGTGTCGAAAAAGAGACTCAACGAAGGCGGACGAAGACTCTCTTCTTACATGGGCAGTATTAGTTGGAGATGGGGCTAGCTACACTAGAGCAATATCACTTGAACGGCAATAAAGTAATGGGTTACAAGGGGCTTATAGTTTGACGCTTTTTTTTACCCTGTAATGCAGTGCTTGGAACGTTACACGTCATGTCACTCCATTTTTACTGAATGGTAGTCGAAACTCGTATAAAGTCATCAGAAGTAATAGCATATGTCCTTGTATTAATATATCCATCAGTCGCATCCTCCTGTCTTGCAAACATTCTGATAAAATCAACCTACTTAGATAAAGGAAATCCCACGCCAGCTAAAATAGCCGGCTCCTTAATATTGTGTTGTACATGACTCATGATACCAATCGCTCCCGGCTCCATCATCATCTGGAAGGGAAAGTCCATAGCATAGCGAAACCATCTCTTCGTGAACGCCCGTAAGATGTGACCGTGAGCAACCTGTTCAAAAGGTAATTAGCCACATCAAAACAAAAGTTCAACGAGACATCCAATCTTACTATCAAAACATCAGCAGGCTCGCCACTTTTTCTACATGAGGACTCTGCAGCTCATAAATCCGGTCGATGAGTCTATCCAGACGCGCGTGTACTTCTTCTCCCGATCTGGATCAAGCACCAAATGTTAATCTCTATGCGAAAACCAATCAGCACACCAACATGCGCACGACAGATTTTGCTCACTCTCCGCCCTCACAGCCTTGAGTCCAGATATCCCATTTTGGTAGGTCTCTCTTAAGTCTGCTTTCTATAAACTCATCCAGTTTCAAGCATTCATTATCCCCATAATCCCCCTCTACGATGTCCTCTGTGGTGGTGATTTTGTTCTCTTGATCAAGTCGATCTTTATATGCAGGCCCGAGCACCATCGATAACGTATCAACAGCCCGTTTACGAGGTGAAGTAAAAACATGTGTTAGTTTGGAAGGGTCGATGAGTTTGCCAGCACCGACGAGGACTTCGCCCGTGCCTTGAACATGAGCGATTCCGTTTGCGGTGAGGGGAATTTCAGCCTTGCCAGTGCAGCGGCCGTTGATGGTCCATTCTGTTTCACCTTGGATGTAATGGGAATATTAGAACTGGGCTATTCATTTTCCATTAGAAAGTGTAAACGTCAACTTACCGTGTCGAGCGATGAAGATTCGTGGTGTAGTTGCGTTTGCATTAGACATTGTTGTTGAATGCCTCAGTAGAATTTTTGGTCTTCGTATTCGTAGTAAGTATAATCGAGGAGCAAACGTTTGTGGAGAGATTTGACGCAGTTGAAGCATTCGGCAGTCACAATATGAATGGATAGCGTCAATTGTCGCTACATGATTTACTGATGCGAAATCGTTCCAAAAGATGGCTTTGAAATTCCAGCCCCAATATCATGCCCTATACTTCCTTTGCCTCTTGCTAAAATGTAACATTGATGATTGAAAACTTTGGGCATGACAATCTCTTGGAACTCCGATCGACCGAGGCAACCCTACATCTGTTAGTAAATTGCCAGAGTTTGTACTTGGAGAACATTGGCAAGGTATCACGACGAGGGGATGCTACTGTTGAAATCCACCTTATCCTGTGCAAACCCCACTGCTATACAAATAGCATTGTATTCCGCCTGATATGACGACATTTATCGAGTCGAACCAGAGCAATTCAAAGTCAAATAAGTGATCTGGAGCACCTCTGACTTCACACCCAAGTCGAAAGCTGCAGTTCCAATCCCTTCTTACTGTGTGTTAAGCAAGAATGTTAAAGTTTTGATCGGTACAACTTGTGTAGGTATAGAACACTTAGAAAACCTGATCTTCTTACATGGCAGTCAGTGGGTATGTGCTACCGACAAGAGTTCTGCTAGAACAAATCGTTTCGCACGCCATTCCTTCTTCCCGGCCGATTGGCTAGATACAACAAAAGACTCTTCTTTAACTATGAAAGTAACCAAGAAAGGAGATGTCTTACTTGTCAAAGAGGACGATATTACAGTTGTAAGGAGAGGGTCACTTACTTCTGAATTAATCCCTGGAGGTAGCAATCTTTTGGCGCCAGCTGTGAATTGATACTATGGATATTAAGATTTAACAACAGTAATTCAGATACGTGATGACAATATTGGAGTAAGCCCAACTTGATTGATGACATCGGATTAAGATAAGCTGCCTGTTAAAAGAACAATGGAAATGATAACAGTCATTCAAATGGAGGGTGCGTACTGAAAAGTAGGAAATGATCAAAGTTCACATATAAAATTAGATAGGGTAATAATGTCGGATACTATGCAAATCGGAGAAAGCAATTTGAAATTAAAGAACGATTGGGTTACAGGTGGGTGGAATTAATCAATGTCTATACATGTCCCGAGAAAGTTATTCTCATCCAAGGTGATACACTTCTTATGTCTTTTCAGAGAAGTAAAATAGCCACGATAGTGTAGGCAGGGTCTTTATCTCCACTTGCGTATGAATAATTGGTGCTTTCCCTCCGTCATCTGGCAATGAACAATGTCCAAGAAGAGCCCAAACGTGTTTCATATATGGAGTGGAGGACTAAATAAAGTTTGCAGAGCCCTTGATTAGTAACATAATATGTGTTATGACGCCGGCAAACTTCGAAGCTCGAGTGTAAGTTACCTAGCAGTTAGTATAGCACAAGACACTGTGAAATACTAATACAAACCGGAAACTTATCGCAAATGCAGGAAAGTTCTCAGATACGGAAGTCTCCTTCGAAGATCTTTGAAAATCAAGAATGCCAGTCCATACCGTGTGTGCGAAGAGTTCACAAACCAAAGAAAATTAGGCAAAGAAGAGACGTATTTTTTTATTGATGATAACAGAAAAATATTGCTAAAATCACTAGTTCGCGCTATTAAACACCACCCTTTAGACCGAATGTCGTCCAGAGATCCCGAAAGCAAACGATCATATTCTAGGAGTAATCACTTCTTGGAGAGAATGGGATCTTTCTGACGACGCGGAGCAAGTTGACCTGTAAATTTCCGACTCATTTTCAGCAACTCTTTACCGGTCTTGTTATCTCTAGCCACAAACGAGGTATCGCTTTCCGATGACTCTGTATCGGAAGGGACATGAATTGCATGAGTGGAAGCTTTGGAGTCTGCCTTCTTACGTGTCATATCGACTAGTGTTATCGAACAGGTAAAAGTTTCGAGGATATATGGAATTCAGAATAGAGTGTAGTGCTGTGATCCTTGAGCCTGATTGAGATAAGTGTAGTCAATCAAGATCTTGTGCTACTTATGGCATATACTTATACCAGAAAAGAACGCCGTATTCAAAATTTATTCGCAGATAAGGTCGTATTTACGGCGGTTTGGGTTGCTCTAGAACTCTTCCGGGCAAGAATTTCTTCCAAGAAGAATTGAAAAATAGACCGTATGCTGGCACTTCTCCGTAGAACAGTACCCAGCGCTCCGGTACCAATAAATTGCAGCCTAGCATAGCGATTAACATGTATAAAAAGAAACATAGAATGGTGTCATGTGTGATAAAAGACGGCTGTAACCATTCAAGGCAAGGTTTCAAGCCCAAAAGGCAATGTCTTTTTTTATGTAGGCCAATGTTAAGGCCTTTCAACAGAGACTCCGTCAAACCAACAACTCCGATCCTGAGATTATGTGTCGAATAGATATTTCAAAAGCACCGGACGTTGTGCATGGGGACAGAAATTCTCGGAAATCCTGACTGAAAAGAACGATATTAGCGACACCATCTCGTGCAATTCTGCTTGAATTTGCCTTGTTCCCACTTCTCCCGGATTATTGCGAAAGCTGTCACCAGAAGAAAAGCTTTCGGCGTGTGAACGCAATCTATGCGTTGATTGAATGAGATGACAAATTTTCTGATTGTCTGATTGTTATGTAATGAAGGGGCTGTTGCGATTTCGAACTTTGGCCAATGGCTTTCCCATGTTGAATGCAGCGATGTGACAAGTCAAATGGAAGGTATGTACGTTGAATCAATTTCTCTGAAGTCTCAATGATTTGAATAGAAGCATATTGCATGGACGGGATAACGAATCAAGGGGTCTACCGAGGAATGTCACTATGAAAATGCTCATAGTCGTCGAAGCAATCTGATAAAGTATGAACTCAAACAAGCAGAACTAAGGTTAGTGATGGACAATAGAGGAGTGGACATTTGGAGCGACGACTCGTTCGTTAACCTCCCCTGATCTTGAAGGATGGAGCACTCCGCCAGTCTTTCATCATTGTGGGCTGAATGGGGGAAACATCGGACGGAGTTTTTTTTAGCTTGTCGATCTCGTTTGAGCAAATTCCCGCAATATGTACATACCTCAAGAAGAACTAACGGTGAGAGCTCAGTTCCAGAAAATTCTCCGCTGTCAGATAGCCATGGTACAAATCATTATTATGTCTCGAAGCCTTGGCATTTGGGATCCAATGAGTATCGAACAGCCACGAGAGCAATTTATGTTGTGTTCAACAATCAAATCGAAATGAGAAGCCCGGCAACAAAATGTGGTTCTATTCAACTTCTCGTATTATAAGTTTGAATAATCAAAGATTTTTTCCAGTGATGATCTTGTATCAAAGAGACAACTTGACAAAACCTTGCTTACTTGGCTGAAGTTTCTGGTTCGAGATTTTTACCAAGTCAGGGATATTTATATTGGTGTGGTAAGGTCTACCACTGTCAGAATCCTTGCTTCTGTAATGATAGGGGGTCAACAAGGTTGTCCTTCCCCAATCCGTGGAAACATTTGATGGAATGATTGGACTGATAAGAACCGGACATCCGAAGCAACCGCTTATTCTTCGCATATCACAATCACAGAATGATGATCCGATCTCAGGAAACTTTTCGATGGTGGTTATGATTGTGATAGCGATGGTGTTGTTGACTCGGTGGCCAAGGAAGCTGTCAGCCTGCACACGATCTTTTGGCGTCGAAGGCGGCTCGACTGTCTAGATTAAGATGCGGTATCACAGAATCGATATTGTTGAATGCAAGTAAGCGCGCCTCTGAAGTTTAACCAAGTGAGATTCTAAAGAAAGAGTATTGATGGTGTATCCTGCGTATCTTGTCGTCATAATCTTGATATCTGGTTGGAACATTTCGAATGAAATATTTCGGCCTACTTTATAAATCGTCAATTCGAAACGTCGTTAATCAAATCCACTATATTAAACGATGAGGTTTAACCTATTTGGGACTAGCAGTGACGCATGTATCCTTGAATGTCATTAAGAAATCTAGAGCGAAAGTTTTCCCAACCTGTGCCAATCCACCCTAATCGAACATGAGATGATTTTCATATATTTCTACCAGTAAACTCCCTGGTTTTTCCCCTGAGGGATTGATAACACATGTCTTGCTGTTTTTCCAAAGAGATTGGTAACATTATAGTACAAATGAAGTCAATCTTATACGATTAATTATCAATGAAACACTTCAGCGGCGGTGAGATTGGTGAACGCGGCTGGCTACAGCTACAATCTTGCCAGGGGAAAAGAAAGAAAACAGCCAGCCAGTTTTCTTTTTACATATATCTCCAATACATTGCGATTGGTTGATAGCAAGTGCTGAAATATGTCCCGAGCTTTCAGTCAAGCTTCCTGATCCACCAGATCAATGTACCTTAAATTATGGAGGGGCGGTTGTTGAATCGACCCACACATTTCAAATGATCTGGAATCATCCACTATCATTTTGTTGCTGTTCAAATACTTCTTCGTCTCCGTGATTTTCAATTGATTTCTTCCCTCTTTACCAGCTTTCGAAGTATCTCACCTTCAGTCTCTCTTTCTTCAAAGATCTGCTCTTAACACAATCCCTTGGCTGTGCCATCTCTTACGTTCTTCTTATACATCAAGAATACACTAGTAGGCCAGATCCTCTGTACAAAACAAAAAATTAAAGATTTCGACAATCCTACCTCAACAAAAATGAAGTGCAACGCCGTTATCCTCGCCAGCTTCGCGCTCGGCCAATCTGTTATGGCAACAAACATCTATCGTCCTGGTGGCCAGTAAGTACAACATGCCTTTTATATCTAATCCCTACAATTTGCTAATTGTCGAAATAGTTACCAAGTCCGAGCCTTCAATGAATCGCAGCCAATCTTCCCATCTGGAACTGGAGCTTCATCTGGTTTCGCTGGCCCAACCAAAAAGCCATCCCACCACCACACCTCATCCAAGAAGCCTTGCAAGACCAAGTCATCTTCTGCAGTAGCAACTTCCGCCGCAGCAACAAGCTCCGAAGCTTCTGTCGTCACCTCCGCACCAGCAGTCAGCTCTGACCTTGCCACGCCAAGCACTGTCTTATACACAACCACCATTACAAACCACCTTTCTGAGACTGTCGTTGTCACTGTGACCCCAGTATCCGCAACATCTACTTCAGAAGCCTCCGCCTCGGCATCTACCACTGCCGCTGTTGTACCAACAACCTTGAAGAGTGCCGATGTGGACTCCTCTTCAACATTCGTTGCTCCATCTTCCAAGACCTCAGCCAACTCCCTTCCACCATACCCAACAACTTTGTCAACTGGCACTTCTTCAACTATTGCTTCTACTGGCTTTGCTTCAGGAACTGGCGGTGTTGCCTACCCAACCGGCAGCACTATCGCTGCTTACTACCAATGTGGAGGAATTGGTTATACCGGATCCACCACCTGTGTTGAGGGTACCCACTGCCAGGTCCAGAACCCATACTACTCTCAATGTATTTACCAGTCTTAAGTGTGCGGACTGGAGAGGAGTTTTCGTGAGTTTGATAATTGGTTGCGATAGAGTTTGTTTCACCTTGATGGATGACAGAGTAGACGTTCACTTCTTGTTCTATCTTACGATAGCCGTTTTTTTTACAAATATAAATGACTTTTCCCCATGATCATGAATTACTACCTCATCACGCTTTTGGTCCTGATCGAAATTGATTTATAATGTGAAAATGTCATATTCTAGAATTCTTTTGTTTCAAATGTCATTACGAAACCAGCCCATATATGATCTCATCAAGGTTCTCTAGTACGTTCCCAACCATGAATGTTAACTCTGAATTGTGAGACCTGATGATCATGTCCATATTTGTAGAACGTGTAGTAGAAACACAATATCTAGAGTAATCCCTAGTAAAACCTTTGAGAAAAGACTGAGTTTTCCAGTTCGTTACCAACTTGTTGAATTTTTTCCAACACAATCAAGTCATATCAAAATACCACCAGTTACATGTCCTCCCCAATATTTAATCCTCAATCCTCAACGTTTTTCATTTCTCCAAAAAAGAAAGATCGTACACGTACCTGCATATGCAATCCACGCCAAGCAAAAAGCAGAACGCAATCCAGATTATCACATCATCTTGCCCGTGCAAATTTCGGGAAAGAATATCCCAGCAATCTAGAAATTATTCCGAATTCCGAACCGTCCTGTCATTTCCCGTAGCCCTACCGGCCCCCACAATACTCCGCTTAATCATGACACTATGTATTTACCTATCCACCATTATGTGAGCAATAATATATATTCACATAACACCGTCCAATCATAACGAGTTCCTTCTAACCCTCATATCATCACTCAGCCGATCTTGTTTCATCAAGCCGGTTGGTGACGAGTGGGCTTATATAAAATGGTGGTGTGGTGTAATGGTAGCACGTGGTGTTGTGGTTTCTCCTCTAAAGGGTCTTCACGAAGATGAGCTATTACAAGCTCTACAATCCCCGCTTCAATCTGGGTTCGATTCCCAGCACCGCCAAAAGTATCTCTTTTGCCCTTCGGTCTCGAGTTTTGAGGCCGTTGTGATGCTTTATGGTGGTTGTAGTGAAGGTTTTGGGGAGGGGATGTTGATCACGTGGTCTCGCTTGGGCTTGTCTGTACTTTCGCTCTTCATTTCTGTCTCTGTTTTGCTGCGACTTGGGATGATATGAGGAGGTTATTTGGTTGCCCTGCAAAGACAGATGATTATCAAATGAACTAAGTAGAACACAAGCTGATCGATCACTTCTTAATCTCACATTATCACTTCCTTTCCTCTCCTTCGTTCCCACGCATCATACGGAAAAGCAAAGATCATAGTTGGTCAGCTCATCACATTTAACATGTGTTTTATTTTGGGAGCCTGAAGCGGCTCTGATTCATACTACAAGTTCTCTCGGACAGCTTAAAATCACCCTTCGAAGGCTGAGCCAAGGTATCAAATAGTCCAGATTGCAGTCCAACAATGAAGATTATCAAATCTCGAAACTAATTGGAACATTCAAGTCATTTGATATCTTAAATTTAACTAGAATATCAAACAATTGTTCAATTTTTAATTACTTTTAAATATTCACAAGCTTGTATCATTGGATTGTAGTTTGAACTATTGAATGCTCACTCTATTCGAAGCTGTGTACATTTCAACCATGTCAGTTTTATCTGTAGAATGAAAGGTTTGTAAATCTAACAAGTGTTCTGTCGATCTTCAGGATATAAATGTGGCCCTTGGAAAGGTTCTCTTCTTTGATCCAGGCTTTCCGGAATTATTGCGTTTCCGAGGGTAAGACCCATCTTTTCAAGGACTCTGTTTCAGACGTTCAGTAGCAAGCTGTCTAGAGAACACTATCATCCGCACATTGCGAAAATATTGAAGTAATTCCAAATTGCATCGAACTTCTCTTCTAGCATAGATGCTGGATATACCTAAGTACTCAATGATCACTATGAGAAGCAGATCCAGAGTCCTCGCATCACACCCAAGACGGGCACACACAGTGAAAGGCAGGAGAGGGGGAGTCGGAGTGAACGGATTTAGATACATGTAGCCACTGCTCACTCAGGAGTTAATGTTCAAAGCCGATTATCACATGAAGAATATATCGAAATCCAAACTCCCACTGCTCCATGCAGTATACTTTAACCATTGGAATCTACTCTCACTCACATACATTTAGTCTTCTATATATCCAATATTCACTACCTCCCCTCGACAATCTCCATCTATCAAGTGCCCCAAAATACATACACATGTATACTTCTCTCGAAAAACAAGTAAAACGAACAAACAAACAAGCTCATTGAGTCAAACTGACCATGGCCCACCACTCTCCGACATTCAATGTCTGATGTCCATCACAACCCAAACATTCCTCTCTACCACCAAGAAATTCAGCCAATCATACAACCAACCATACAAACAAGCACACAAACAGACACATTCCCTCCGCACACCCAAATACCTTATCCCTTGGTAAGTGAACCAAATCCTAACTACAAGAATTACTAATCCAGCCCAGAAACCTCCAGATACGCAACAAATCCTGTGCTTTCCCCTTGGCAACTCTTGTTTCCCTTTTTGTTTGCTTTCCATCATAAAGTTTACGAACACTCTTGAGCCACAGGCGAAGTCACCGCTTAGCCGATCCACCCTTAGCTCTCGTACACCCTTGGCGAGCGGGATAACTGTGGGATTTGAGTGTAGCCGAGGACATATGAGATATGCAACAAAACATTTTAATTTCTCTTGGTATCTGGGTATTTCTTGGGGTTGGATTATGGAATTTTGTAATCTTGAATTGTGTTTATATTGTTCGGATGTTACGCCACCAGGTAATTACCTACTGATCCATTTATAAAGTAATCGTTCGCCATGCAAAAGTTACCGACCCTGTATATACTGCCCACAAATGTATCGTTATCATGATCTTGTGCCAATTTTCAAACTCATAAGTATTATCTGGGGGTTCTAAACGATTTCTACATATGGCGTTATACAAAAAGCTATGATTCACGGACCGCGATCCAAATTGGATACACTGAATCGTCTGAAGTAATAAATCACCTCCTCTCTCAAAAACTGCTTCCCTTATCATAATTCTCATCACCATGTCCATTTCTCCATCCCAACGATGCTCTCAATTTATCCTCCGCCTCCACAACTCTCCTCGGTAATCCCCTTCCAAGCCCAGTAAATACAAAGATAGCCCACTTCCACCTGAAGGGATTGATTGCAATGCAAAACGTGAACCACCATACTAATTCCAGATATGTAAAGAAATCAAATGCACCTGTTGGGCTGAACCTTTTCAAAATTCTGGTCATATCAATCCAGCGTTCCATCCAGAAAGGTCTTGGCCTTGTAAGGGGATCCGATAGGAACATAAGGAGGATACGTGTGTAAATACCTATGTGCCAGTTGCCTACTGCACCGATGGCATTGACATAAGTGCAGTTGTTGCAACAGACGGAAGGGTGTGTGGGAGGGAAGGTTTGAAGATACCAATTTGGTGGTGTGTAAGGATCTTGGAATGTGTCGGGTGGGAGGAAATCAAGAGATGGTCGCTCGAATCCAGTTGCCATTACAACAATATCGCCTTTCACGAGCTTTGTCTTTCCAGGGCCACCAGGAGGAACACCTTTTGCTCGGAGATTGAAATTGATTCCATCTTCAGTGAACCCCTTGATATCGCCCCGTAGCCATTCTGCTTTTCCTTCGCGGATTTTATCCATCACGTCCGAATTGACCATAGGAGTACCTGTAAAAATTCCTTTATCGGCTGGAGCAAGATCTTCCAAGTCTCTGTAAAAGAACTTCTTCAGTAGCATCTCTGGAATCCAGCTCAAGAAAGTTTCCTGCCCAAAAATATTCAAAGCGAGTAGCATGTCTACGACAGCGTTTCGAGGGATGATCCATTTATCACTCCTGGCCAAAATTGTCGTCTCAGCCGCTTCTTCGTGGGTTGCGAATTCTAGTGCCTCGACTGCACTTGCACCACCTCCAATGACGATAATTTTCTTTCCCTTTGCATCTTTACCCGTGAGATCACTTGAATGATATATCTCTCCCTTGAATTTATCCATCCCAGGGATATGTGGAATCTTTGCCTCTCCGCAAGTACCAACAGCTGCAATGATACCTTCGAATCGTCCTTCTGATGTATTGTTGATTATCCATCTTCCTTTGTCGTCTTGGTATACTTTCTCGACTTTAGTATCGAATTTTGTTTTCTCCTCTAGACCATAACGTTTCCAGAGTTCGGTAATTTGCGATACAATTTGCTGCTGATTTGGATAACCACCTTTCCATTGAATGGAGGGATGAAATCGATACATTAACGAATGGATTTGTAGACCAGATGTGCTGTTAACTCTCTAATGTATCGTATTAGCATTGATTCCCTTCGCTTCTGGGGTTTCATGTGCCCAATATGCAAGGAAGAAATGGCAGACTTACACTCCATATACCACCCAATTGACTTCTGGGACCAGCCTCAAAAATCTGCACATCAAATCCATGACCAACACAGTGAGAAGCAGCAGAAACACCCGTCAATCCGGCACCAATAATTGCAATCTTGGGTCTTCCAAGTTTTTGACCCTCAACCGGTGGTGAAGGAGAAAGGAGTTTGGCGAGAAAGAATTGCCATACTCGGTAAAGAAAGAGGAAGGGATGAAATATGGGATATGTTAACTCCATCTTCTGAATTCGACGTTTTTCGAAAGAGAAGGAGTGGAAGTTGTATTAATCGATGAAGAAAGAGGAAGAGAAGAATTATTTATTGTACTTAGAAAAGAGCTTTGCTTTTGCTTTTTTGACATGTGCAAATGGAATACTGCATGGACGGGGCCGTGCGCGGTGTATGTGGATGACGTACCTACTTTCAGGTGAACCAATATGGAACACTAGACGACCAATAGGATTGATTAATTGAATCACAAGCCAGGCGAACAATTCCCGATTATTTCCAATTGATATTGTTAACATATTGTGTTCTAGACCCCCTGAGTGTCCTCGGCAATCATAATCTCCATCGCCGCATCAACTGTTTTCAAATTCTTATGTTATTTCTATGACTCTTTCTGTAGGTTTTTGGGGAGAAAATTTTGTTCGATTGAATGACGTTGATCTTTATTGAAAGGAGACATTTCTACAGTAGGACAGCGGGAGCATGATATACAAGGAAAAGTCGTTACTCCTTAGCCTGACCCCTTAGATAGCATGCATGTAATTAAGATACATCGAACCCTAAAATTTAAAGCAAACAGACAGACAGATGGCGAATTGCAGGAGGAAAAACGCAGTATATTTATTGATTTTGGCTACATGAGTAATCATGATCCAGGACTTTTGAAGTCAACTTTCACACTCTGAACGGCAATGCTATGGGCTATCTCAGAAGCCCAATAGCCAGTTCAAGGATTCTGAGCTTACCCTGATTATGCTTGGATTCAATGCTATCCTGTGAAGATTCTTTAGCCTGTAAACTAACATAAGCTCTTGGGCTTTGACGCAAAAGAACTCTTTGTAATGTGATAACAAACTCTCATATTGAGTTTCAGAGTGTGTCGTTATATCCGAATGGATCTGCCATCATTCAATATTGCTATGCATCAGATAAGTCTATGATGAAAATCCATAAATTTTGTGTTTGAATCAGACCTTAGGTTATCACAGTCCTATCCCACTCCACCAATTTACATGCTCTGTATAGATCGTAGCGAGTAGAATATATGCGATAACCTCTGTTTCACTGGTCCATTTCATGAAGTGATTCTTTGAAATTACGCTCTTGTTATGCCAAACAACCCACAGAATTGTTCCTTTGCTGAAAGTAAATGATGTGTCATAAAAGAATGACGAGGCTTCAATAGAGAACAACAGTACCAGTAGAGGTACTTCTCCGAGTCTTTCTTAGCCAATAATGAGTTGAGCAATATGTTCTAAGAGTCTGATGTACTAGAGTGAATGCAATCCAATCCCGTGGCTTCTTCTGAAAATCTTCTAAATTAGCGTCCTCAAAATGACTATAAAAACTCGGATTCCGCTCACGACTTCCATTTTCTTTTCTTTCTTCTTCATACCGCCTCGTCTGTTATAAAGATAAGTCACATTTTGATGAGCGTCCATACCCTTTTGTGGTGGGTGTCATACTACAGAGTGGTGAACGTCCTTTACGAAGCGCAGAATAACCTTCACAGAGTGGCTATCACCTACCTTCGGGAAGCGCTGCATGCCCTCACCGAAGTGTTGAGCCTCTTTCACAAAGTGGCACCCTCCTCCCCAGCATGCCGCTCACCGCAGAAGGTGTAGGCCTTCATCAAAGTGCGACTCATCTTTGTGAGAGATGAGGTGTAGAGAGTCCATCTTTCGATCAGGAATGTTAGATGGGACGAGCTAGTTCGCCGGCCCGGTAGTCTACGGACTGCTCTTATTATTTTTGGTTCATACTCCCAAGAGGAAACTTCTTTTAATCGGTCCAAGATGAATCACTTTCTTCGTTCATCCCAAGATTGACCACAATACTTTATCCAATTATCCTTCGTGGGAATGTGCCTTTCATTGGTCTTCGGAGTGGCGATTAGAAATGTGTTTGACTTTTTTTTGTGTCGATGTGGCCTTTTCGCTGCACTAAAGAAAGATATAGCGGCGATGAAGATGATGATTTTGAGCAGAGGAAGGAGCGAAAGGGCAAGCTTTCGGAAATACGGCAGTTAACATTTGCGTTTATGTCTTTCTTGCAATTGGCTACTTGGTCATGTATTAGTCTTCATCATGTGTTAGGTAGTTTATTCATTAGTCAATTCAATTGAGATCATACGCGGACACTGAATTCCATCCCCTGACAAAATTGTGCCCCTGCTCTTCTTCTTTTGCTAACGATATCGCTGTCACTCTTCCTCACCCCCCCTACCTACCCGAAGCATTGATAGTCACTCCCCTCTCATCTCCAGGCTAAGCATTAAGCTTTCTGAAACAAAAAAAATCTTCTGGCACTATGTCAATCCTCTTCGTTCATGCTGATGAACCCCATCATTACACTATTCACACTTCACAGAAAAACCCACGCTGCTCCCTCTCAACAGTAAATTAGCCAGATCATCATCTCGGAAAACATCTCCATTATATGCCGAAACGACACCATCCCATTGGGACTGATCTATGGACAACAGCATTTTCGTTATTATTTGCATTTTACCGTTATCATACTGATATATCATCAACTCATTGCTTCAAACCCGCCATTTCATTCACCACCAAACACACCATAGCGAAATTCGTCCCACCGCATGGCAAATATATATCGATTGACGTACAGTGCATGTTCTTATTATTCTCAAACCCGCCTTAATGAAGAAATCCTGATTGGCCAAAACTCTCCAAAACGACGTTACCAGATACTTGACTTGAACTCGATATTGATACTTCTTTTGACATTATGAACCAATCATCGGCCACTTATTTCATAACAGTAATTAACTTTGTTGAAAGAGATCTATGTCAGAATCGCCGCTAGCTTACGGACAAGTACCAGCTCGTTTCATTTTACGGTTAAAGGGTAAAGAACGGATTTAAAAAGGGGCAGGGAATTCATAGTCAAGAAGAGAAAAGATAGCAGGTTGAAGAAGTGGTAGGCATAAGCTCTGTAAGACTGGGTGAACCTTTCAGGAGGAGGGGTCTATGGAAGTCATAGTTTTCCCACAGACTTACTATAAAAGCACTGTCTCTTCTACTCAATACGCTTCCTTTTACACAAAACCCAAAAAGTATCCAAGAAAACTCAAGGGAGCAGGAACCTATCCATTGATGCCTAACAGTACTAACAAATTGCATCAACTTTATCACAATGGTACAGGAACATCCAATCATACAGTTACCCGAAAGCCATGCACGTTGAGAATTATACGAGTTGTGCATACGGTGGTAATGATAACCAAATAGTGGTAGTAACTGTACAATTATAACAGCAATGAAGAATCTTCGAATATATGTTTTAACGTTGATAGTAAGCTCAAATCCAGCGTCCACCTTTAAGAATTGATATTCCAACTCGTAGGACTCTTAGAACCCAAGAAACCCCCACAAGTAGTAAACTTACGATACGTAAAAAAAACTTTCAGGTTCTAGAAAGCGAATTTTCAATAGTTTAGTTGCAAAAAGTTTTACAAGAAAGGATTGGTATAGAAGCGTGCTTTATGCTTTGAAAGATTTGGCAGGTATCACTATCTTTCTTCCACATTTCCAGTAATGGAATTCGATGCGATCCAGTACTTTTCTGGAGCAGGTCTAGAAAATTTAACAGAGACTCTGACTGTACTAGTATACTGAATAGCATTGCTAACAGCGGCAAAAGAAAAAAAAAATAGCAAAGTAATTCATGTCCTACCATACAGCGAACACTTATTCTCATTATCACATGCAAAGGGAACAACTCAAATCTATATCCGCGAAACGAAATCTGGTATTCCTCAACTCCATTTGATACCGCAATACTGTATATGGACACATAGACGTAACCGCCATTTGAGGATATAAACATCAAGCATGTCGAATTTCAATCAGTCCAACTCCAAGCGCCATACTAGTTGATGATTGTCGAGAAGAGGAAAATCCATCCGCGCCTAAATTCAACAGGCGCAATCTTCAGTATTCCTTCCAGTCATCATCACACCTATCTTTCCATTCCTATTATTGCACCGATCCCTCTCGCTTGCGCTTGCGATTTATTGATCATTTCCTTCCCCTACATCCTCTATTCGACATTCGTGTTCGAAGATTCTTGAATGTAGGTTAGTCGATTTATTTTCCGAGATTGAATCTTGTCAGATATAAATGTTTCTCATGTCCATCCAGAACTTTAACCTATCCCATAGAGATCTCACTGTACCTATTCCCAAACTGCCCCTGCCACATTGAGCCACTCTCTACTATTACGCCCTAACCAATCCATAGAATAAAGTCCAGGTCAACACAAATCCACTCAGACCCTCTACTAGCCCTCCCGACCAAAACTCCCACGCGCCTCTAAAATATCGATCTCCCTTGGTATCTTTACTCATATGCGGAGCTATCCGAAACACATATACGAGTGCACTAGTGAGGAGCGTAAAGAAGATGTAGAACAGGAATCCAGGGTAAGATTCCAGACCGAGGATACCAGCGGCGACACCAAAGAGGGAGGCTGTGAGATTGTGTAGAGTTGCGAGAGTCTATAGCAGACAACGGTTAGCTGATTTGTGTGTAAGAGAGAGGAGGTTTGCGAAGCTGCAATTGTAGTAGCTTGATCAATATCGAGACTATTGCAGGCTCGCTCGGCGCAGTACATCCAAACGTTGCCTCCAACTTGAGGTTGACAAATTGAATAACGAACCTTTGTATTGTGTATCACGGACTCTTGCACAATCGGACTTATTTGCATTTCTCGTTCTGTAAGCATGATGCCGGATTTACTTTTGCTTACTGCGGTGGTAAGGTGATGAAGACTATCGGGAGATATGCGAAGCTTCAATAAGGGAATTGAAAGTTGTGTTGTGTTATGTTTCTGGGGATGTATTCATAGATTAGAGGTGCCGTGGAGTGATTATCAAAATGCGTGAGCAATGGAGCTTTCCAGGTGTTCTGGAGCTTACCTAGAGATGCCTTAATCCTAAGGCTTGTAGATCACATCACAGGTTCTGGGGTTAACAGCCACATTTAGCCACAGTTGGGGAGGGGACACATAGGCACTTCCAAGGTTATTAGGTAGTCCACCGGTAGATACCAAGCAAGATGTTATTTTGATACGAAATATACAATTGCAGAAAGCTATTCCAGAAGCCAAATTTCTAGTCCCATTTCTTGAAGTCTAAGCCAGGTCCTAAAGTATCACCACTTCCACTTGGGGTGTCAAGCACAATAATGTATGCACTAGGTTGATTGCAGTAAGATCAACCCCTACCTCGCCTGTTGTCAGCGACTGTTCATGATCACATCAAGCAAATCCTTCGGGCTTGTATAGCGGAAACTGCTCACCTCATCTCCAGCAGCTATAAAGTTCTTGTACAGTAATTTCCAAGCTCGGCCCGTACTATATACCCGCCAACAACATCTTCAGTTTCCAGCTATCTCCGCGTGTCTCTTGCTCCCTCCTCTTGGGGACTGAATTGCAGATTTCCATGCTTACGAGGTCACAATGTTTATAGCTACGTAATGAAATATTCAAGTCTTAGATATCTATTTACGAGAATACATATTCATACTTTTCAAATACTCTTATTCTAACCGAGATTCTAGGACAAATCACCAAATCTTTCTTTCTGTTTAGTCTGATGTCTACTCTGTACCTACGATTGGAAGCCCATCACTCATACACATATCGCAGCCGCGAGCTATCATGCCGAGGATCATAACTGTTCATTCACCGCGCTTACCCCTCATGCTTAAGCGCAATCCTCCCAGCCCTATTTATGTTATCGGGAGGATTTTTCATTCCGGAAGGATTTAAACAAGAAGGGAGCTTCGGGATTCACCCATCTAGTTGGTTTTTATATCACGTGAATTCACACCTTCTCTGACATCAATGGCATAAACTATATGGGCGAACAATGAAAGAAAATAAAAAGCGTGCAAGAAATTTGTTTGCTGTTATAACTATGCTAAACTCTTAATAGTACAGGCCCGCTGTTGCAATTTATAAGATAGATTTAGGTAGAGGGATGTGAAAGAAGTTGTAAAAAAATATGATGAGAAAAGCAAAAACAGAAACAGTGCGATGCCAAAGAAAAGAAAGACATTGCCCAAAAAGAAATCTAATCGACGCTATTCGTCAGGAGTGTTAATACATAAAATTCCAAATCAGAAATGATCTGCTCTAGAATGCAAAACTGACTGCCCAATATCCAATCACCGCCGCTATGAAATTTCACGCTGTTCCTGAAAATGCTGATAATGACTCCGAAACTAAGTGTACGCCGAAATTCTCAATGTCGTAAAGGGTGTAAAAGATGCTGGAGAGAAAGGTATGAAAGGATGAAGAAGCTAAGAAACATATCTTCCATAATCATCAAGATATTGTTGCATGTGCTCCGATAACTGATACCCCTGTGTTGTTTCTGCACGACGCAAATATCGAATTGCTTGCGTGAAAGCATGTTCATCTGCTGGAGATGCAGATACGTTGCCTAGACTCATATTTGATTCTGCAGCCTGTTTAATTGTTAGATTAGACTTTCTGGACATGCGTGAGGGCTGCGACTTACTGAAGCCAATAGGTCACCAGTAGTATATCCAAGACCATCAGCGGCTCTAATGGCCCGAGTGAAGAAATCCACAGCTGGTTGTAGATAACCTCGAGCTTCGACATAGAGGGGACTTTGTCTACGGGGGTCATTGGGCGGTGCTAGAGAAGATGAATTGTCAGAACCGTATTCAGAAAAGTAAGTTTCTGAGCCAGAAGTACCTGTGGTATCATTTCCTTCTTCGTAATGAATGCGGGCTAGAGTCACTTGAGATCTCTGGAGCCAATTCTTACCCAGCCCTAATATGATAGTTGTGTTAGCAAGATATCTGTCTGGAGTTAGTAAGGTATTTGGTTGACTTACCTGTCAAAACGTCGACATTATCCGGATAGTTTCTCAAAACTCTCAGCCATGCATTCTGGCAGAAGTCTGCAATATCTACAACACTTCCATTATCTGCGTCGTAGAAAGCAAAGCCTTGAAGTCCCTGGATGATCCAGACCTGCTCAGCAAAGCGTGCTGGGTCGCGAAAAAAGCGAATATGTTCAAGAGCAGTGACAGCTGAGCGAGCAGAGGGAATATATGTTTCACATTCATGGGGTCTAGAGGAGACAACTTCGTTCAGTAAAGTGATAATGCCCTTGACTTGCTCAACCATATCCTCGGGATTGCCCTCGGTGCTTCTTGATTGATGACGAGAAGATTTTGAGTTGCGAGACATGATTGAGTGGTGAAGTTATAGTATGAGACGGATAAGTATGAAGAGGTAAGGATGGATAATGACGGTGGACGTTGATGAATGTTAAGAGTATTAGTTGTGATGTTGCAAAGATCTGGTTAATACTGATGTATTGAATAATGAAATGGATGAGGATATATCCTCATCTATATAGATGCTCTGAAATGAAATGCACAAAGATAGATATTTGATAATAACATTTACTCCATCATGGCATATAAAAAGCTCAGCTTGGGCAAGATCCCAAAACGGATTAGACAGGAATCGAGGAATCCTACGGCACTCATGCCAACAAGGAGGTACCGAGATAGTGAATCTGAGCTGACTACCAGCACTAGTTACATCGAGCGGTTTCCATACCCGAACTTGGGATTCTGCATCTCGGTTGAGATGCAATGAACCTTATTATATGATTCATATGTTACATAACCCACGATGAACACGGAGCATTTCATGAGAAGTTCGGCGAACTGGAGACGCAACTACTATGAAGAGCCTATTCGCGATGCCTGCTACAAGAATTGTCTGGTATCCATGACTGCTAACGATATATCATTGGTGACGCGGATGGGGATACAGAACAAACGGTCATTTGTACTATCCCATAAAAGGCCATCCCCAGGACGGGGAGGCCGTAGCTCAATTACTGATAATTTGGAAAACTAATGCAAGTCACCTATACCTGAGCATTGATGTGTATATCTTTAGAAATGGGTGATGAACTATGATGAAATTGTCATGATTTTGTCATGATTTTGTCATGATGAGAACGTGCATCGGAAAATTGATCACTAGCGAACCACACCGTGATGAGTTTTAGTGGTCACCGTACAGGGGTAAACCATTTCGAAGTGTCTTAGAAATTCTTTTTCGATTTTTATTCATCCCAATTAGTTTGAACTCCAAAATGCTTTAAAAGGATAACAAACATACTACAAATGGATATCAGAAGTATCAAAAGCATCATGTTTACCATATTTGTCATCAATTAGTTTCATTTCATCAGCATTTTATTCTGTACTAAGTCCAAGGATCTATTCGTCTGGTTTCTTTCGCTTTCGCTCCCTCCTTCTCATCCATCGATTTGACTAAGGCAAATCTGGGTCTCTGAGCGCCATGTCATTTTCCTTCCCCCATTCATGTTGACGTATCCACCAACGATCAGATCTAAATGGATTTGTAAGCTCTGAACTGTATGGTTGTATGCATGCATGTTGATGCTTTCAACATGTGTAGTAAGCTTTCATTTCCCTGGTACGTCGACTTAGGTACACATTGCTCAGCCTTACAGATCATTGGATTTATGAACCTCCTTGGGATCTAAACGAATATTTACCAGAAACGTTACAATATGCAAGACAACTTGGAAAAGGAGTATATTTGGAAATGTAAGTACGAACACCCTTTGATGATGGTTACCATCGTATTTGCATGCAACAAGAATCGTATACAATACGATCAGATCCACCATCACGACAACTTCTAATGCTCACCGAAGGATTCAAAGAGTAATTCATTATAATATCAATTCTACCACTCATATCCTTTTTCACAGGCATTGAAGCTCCTGGCAGAAGAGGCAAATGATCATTGTGAAATACCCATCGCACTCGGATTATGATTATTGCCATTTCGGTCATCACCTCTCTGCGCTCATCATTCACGAAACAATCGAAAATGATTACATTCTGGAAGAAAGAAGAACACATATGACGTTACTGCAAGTTTGGAATTTGCTTACATGGCCTGCAGCGACACTGTAATCTTAACTCAAAATGCAAAGAAATATCATTCGCCAATTGTCTTATACTTTTTGCGTGCTAATCTTTCTTTCGATGGCGGCTTATGTTGTTTGGTAGGTGATGAGGCTGGAGATGGATTGTAGATGTGGCTGACTACTGAAAGCTGCTTGAAAATGATGTTTATAATGACATAAGATTCTCTATGGCTAGGTACTAGGTATGATATGAAATCCTAGCTACTCAAGGCCAAGCATTATTGATCGAGCAAAAATCTCGAGTGACTGTACCTCTATATTTTCAATATGCCGGACGGTTCTTATTGTAGTATGCTTGGGACACTTTTCTCGAATGTCCTTTCGCCGAGAAAATTGATCGTTTTGTCCCAAATCCGTAAGGAGTTAATAGGGGGCGACACTGAAGTTCGGTTATTAACGTGACGTGACTAATTCTGGGAGGTTAACAAAATGTACCAGGAAGGGCGTGGTCGTTATCTTTTTGGTAATCATGTGCTCTGGACTCCTTCCCTCTTGGGCTAGCTTATTTTTACCGTAAATCCAGAAGCTTCTGATTCTGAAGTTCACCTTATATGTCAGACTTCATCCACAGATCTCTAAGATATTATATCAGAAACCTTGATACGAAAGTCAGGAAATTTGTATTCTGATTATTCTTTCCCTTGGATGAGCGTCAATTCACCAAGGCTACCACAGACTCTCAAAAGGATTTCGAATCGTATGAAACTCCCGGACTTCATTTCACTACTCAAACCAAACGCTTGAGTCGATTCCAGAATTAGAAGTCAGCCAGAATTCTCATATAATCCCTCAAGTCTCTCATATCGAAAAAACCATGACCGAACGCACCCATCTAGCTTTTCATCATGACTCACATCTGTCTACCCTCCAAACCACCATCACATCCATAAGCCCTTTTCTAACGCTTTCCGAGGAAGATAAATTGTTATTCAAAGATGGCAAGGACGACACATACGTCATGATAACCAAATCTACCGTTTTCCACCCCCAGGGTGGTGGTCAACCATCGGATGAAGGCATTGTGGAGAGTGAAGAAGGAAGCAAATTCACGGTCCAGATGGTACGCATGAGCGCCAGCACCGACGGAGAAGTTCTCCACTTTGGTTCATTTTCCACCCCCACTCAATTTCTTGCGGGTCAAGAAATCACCCAGAAAATCGACCAGGAAAAACGTCTCTTGTACTCTCGTTACCATACCGCGGGCCATGTTCTCGGCGCTGCAGTTCGTCATCTCGTTTCCTCTTCTGTTCCCAATTTCGACGAAACGAAAGCTTCGCATTTCCCCTCTTCCGCGGCGTGTGAGTTTGCCGGCCTCATAGAAAGTACCTGGAAAACACCCATCCAGCAAAAGCTCGATGAGTATATTGAGGCAGATATGCCCGTTGAGATCCACTGGTGGGATGAGGCAGATTTTATCGCAAATGGAATGGAGAGATTGATACCTGATCGAGCCGCCATGGGAATGACAAAGGAAGAGAAGTTTAGAGTTGTGAAGATTGTGGGCGCGGAGACTTACCCTTGTGGTGGGACACATGTGGATAGTACGAAAAATTGTGGAAAGACGACTGTGAAGAAGATTGCGAGATCGAAGGGGACGAGTAGAGTCGGATATACGCTTGGTTGATGGAAATAACGTCAAAAATGTGCAAATCCGTAACTTTTAGCGAAGCAATTACAATTGTAGACAAGCATGGAAAAGTCATCCAAGGAAGATGAATACGAGGATTCTGAGAATTCAGACCCGTTCATTTTATCTAGTATGCTACTACTGTCACTGCCACTTTCTCAACCGTCGATAATTTGTTTACTAGTTGGATTGTACCGAGTCAAAGCATGATGGGCATTTCTTTCTTCATAAAATCTCTGGTTTAGAAAAATTACAGTCTAATTAGATGCAATTCAGGCGGGTTGGGTGGTAGAGGCGTTTGAGGGAAGATTATGATGAAACAATGTAGAAATGAACAGAGAGAGGAAACATCATAGTTCAATTCTCTTCTCGCAAAAGAAGGAAAAAGAATGGTTCAGCTACTCTCTACACTATTTTCGGACCGTAGGGGAACACGAAAAGTGTTTTGGCTTCGGACTTTCCCTAGACTTCTTGATCATTTGAATTTGAATAGGACCAAAGATTGAAAGATAAATCTAGCATTAGAGTACTGAGACCTTTCTCGAAAATAAACGTCGTCTAAATGTCCCAAATAATTAGACTATGAGCCATACTTGCCGTTTTCCCGTCCCTCAAAGACAGCCTGCTAAATCAAAAAATAATCGCTATCAAGAGCCCGCACCCGAACGCCATTAGGTATTTCCCCTCAAACTCCTTCCATTCAATCCAATCCAATCCATTACCCCATCCATCACACATTACCCAACCACCCAACCACCCAGGCTAACCCGGTCAATCCCCTGCATCTCTCCTAACATCTCTTTCCTTCTGCACCTTTATCCCCGCCAAATCCTTCATCCCATTACTCCACCTCTGTTTTTCTCCCACCCTACCCCCACCCTTCTGAGAAGCATATCCATAAGCATTTCTCCACCCCTCAATGTCCGTCTCTATCTGCGATTCCAAATCCGCATCTACGACTCACACGCCCAGGCTCTCTCCAAATCCGGTCTCCCCACTAAGCCCCGTCCCCAAACTACCATTTCTTCCATGCCGCTCGATCTCCGATGGGTTTCCCGAGTTTCTCTTCGCCTCGTCGAATCCAAATACGGGCTCGGTATCTAAGTCCATGTCTCGATGTTGTCTGGGAAATAAAGTACCAGTACTTCTTGTTCTGCTGAGAGGGTATTCAGGGGATTCTTCACTACCGCTTCGATTTGTCTTCTCAGAGTAATCGCGCCACATTTGGCCGAGCAAGGGGCGGAAAGTCGGAATCGAGGCGACGAGAATCCAGAGGTTGAGTTCGACTATTGCCCATAGACCGGCGTCTACTTCGTGGACTATTACTTTCTTAGTTGATGGGTTGAGGAGAGCGCTTTTAAGATATCAAACTTCATATGAAGGGGTAGAAAATGGCTTGGAAGTTTAGCTTACAAGTAGGATCAAAGCCCGGCAATCTTTGCGCAACAACCAACCGCCATAGTCGAATTGCCGATACTACCGTTACCCTAAATTTTGTATTAAGGTGTTTGAAAGGGTAACCATTGTTCGATGAAGCACTCACACAAGCCCCAACAAAAAAGTGCTGCTAATAGTAATCCGCTCCCCTATACTTCTCTTGATTTGCGCAATGAACCAAACTGGGATTGATAGAACCACAACATTAAATGCAATCGTAAACGCTTCATTGGAAGTAAAGAAGACAGGGTAATCGATGCATTTTGCGGTAATCGTAATGTTCCAAAAAGCTTCTATGGGACGACATGAGAGAATTCCCACAACGAGCTAGTAGAGATATAGCATTAGTATTTTCTCTCTCAAGATTCTCTGACTGGCACTTGAATCGGCATAATATGACATGAAGTTATGTGGGGCGAATGAATCTTTCAAAAACCATGAATTTGAACTTTCAACCAATATTATGAGATGACAGTAAGGAATCAACTCACAGCAGCAATACCCCACGCCCCATTGATTGCAGTGGCGAAAATAATAGGTACCTTCCCGCCAGTGACAGCGAATACTCTCCAGTAAAGCGCTAATAGAGACAATTTGCTCGTGCTAAGAGCGATGGAATAGAGAAGTGCCAAAGCATATAGGCCTTTCAGATAAGCCTCAAGATGTTCCGGATCTGATTTGTGAACGTGTTGTCCGTAGAAGTTACTGTTAACTTCAACGATTATGACTGCTGTATAGACAATTGAGAGGATCTGGATCTGGTGTTAGTTTGGGGCACGTATTGTACTGTGGGAAGAGTTTCGAGAAGATTCTAGAGAGTGAGAATTACTGCTGCAATGAGAATAAACAATTCGTCTAAGCCCAGGGGGATTTTGGTGTACCAGCGGGAAAAAAAGCGGATGGCAATAGTACACACAGTCAAGGCGATGAAAGCAATTGATACCGCTCTCAATAGAGGTCCTTCGTTGGCTTCGAGGTTAATACCTGGATAAATTGGTGTTGTGAAAGACATTGTAGATACTTAACAATTTAAAGCTCACTCCAGAGTTCGACGGAAGATCTGGATGCTTATAGATTCCTGCAGACTTTCATAGCCTTGGTGCTACTTTAAACAAAGTTTGCTTTTACGACCCGCGAGTGGCGGCACGGCATATTTCTTATCTATCTAGCCATAAAGCACGTTCACTTTATGATCAAGGAGAACGGAAAAGAGCACTTTCTGGAGGAGGAAACTCGCGCAACCTACCCCAAGAAGAGTAAGTGTCAATGGTGTGATGGCTCTACGTGCAGGGCACGGTTTTGTGTCGCCACAATCTTTCGACCACAATAACGAACAAGGGGGGGCTTAAGATAATTCGTAATTTTCGAAATGGAGTCTCCGCATTTCAAAAGCAAACATGATGGAAATAAAGGCACGTGACCCTGAGAATGTCCAAAATAGTGGTCCAGATTGACTGAACTAACTCCTTTTGTCGCAGTTTGCGAACTCCCCTGCACGCAAAGGATTTCTCCGATACATTTCATATCGGAATTCTTGCTCTCTGTAAGACTACAGGTCTTTGAAACTCCATTCGTGCATGTTTCAGTTTTCTGACTCCAGGTCCAATGTCATATTGCTTACTTTGATCGAGTCTGGAAAAATATACACTTACTCTCGTGACAGAAGCACTGCAGAACACCACAGTGTGCCAGAATTGTCTTCATCCACGTTGTAATGATGTCGAAGAACTGCTAGTAACATGAGCAAATGATCAGCCGGCTTTGCTGTGATGCAGAAACGATCCTTTCTCGTATAAGCAATGTCTTGATGCCCCTCTAGTTAATGCGGTGTAAAATTTTCAATCCTCATGCAAGTGGTTAAAGGACATTTGTAACCTCTGATCATAGCCAAGTGCCATGGAACCAGGGGGAGAGGTGACCTGTCTCGGCTCGTATATCTGAGGGCAGTAGTTGTACAATTTGGATCGAAATAGTGTGATGGACTTGTATATGAAGGACTCGCATTCAAGAGAACGTAACTGTGGAAAACTGTGCATTAAAATTGCGAAAGCAAAATGCCAGTCTGTTGAGGGTTCTCAGAAGCTCTACCTCCTCCAACTGGGCTTCGTGGAAGGGCTGCAGGGCCCGTTGTGAAAGCTACCACGAAGACAATTCTCCATTTAAAGTCGAGCTTATCCCTATTACGACTCGATTGATCTTGCTCATAACACTCACAACACTTGTTTGGCTGCGGATACATCAGACCGAATGGATTTGAGTCGTGTTGAATGAAGTAAACAATAGATTACAGGTGTAAAAATAGTGGGATCGTTGATTGGACATAAGCATGAGATGAACTCGTGACCAGAGAGTTGCTGTGGCCTTGATCAATAGGAAGTCCCGGAGTAGCTGATGTATATGTAAGTCATAGTCCCAAGAACTACACCTGCGATATGTCTGACTAAGGCAGGGCATTACTTGATCTCACTGAAGATCCAGCATACCTGTAAAGGAACAAACGAACAACCTCCAATACCTGGAAATGCGCGTGTATTAGTTGCAAATGCCAATCTCCACAACTGAATATGTATGCGTGCCAGATTGTCAGAGTGCCAGTCTGCTACAACACGATAGAGTGATGAAGAAAGCGTTTTCCATAACTTTGAGACCCTCAACTGAAAAAGCTTTGAATGTGTCGACGCTAAAACGAGGTGATGTTCCAACCTCAAATATCCAGAGAATTTCAGTATGTCTTCAAACCATAACTTCGCTTCTACGTTGACTTGGTGCCGCACATGCCAGTGAGATCCATTCAATACATCACCAACAATCAATGTATTGGCCCGCGTTGGCATCGTCGCGAATCGGACCACAAACCGGACATACGTGGTGTGAACGGAATATCTTCTCCGGTCAAGTTTCTTTCTTGTAAAAGATGGTTTCTACGAGATTTCCCGTGAACGAATTGGCACCTTGACTTGTATTTTTGTCAATTCGTCAAAGGCCGGAAAGCTAAGAGTTAAGACGATACATCGTCTCCTGGATTTCCATCCACTTCCGAAATTCCGAAGCCAATGAGATCCAAATCTTATCCTTATTAAGAACTTGTGAACGTTAACCCAAAAGATGGAATAAACTTATGCTCGGTGCTCCTCTCATATCACATGCCTCGAGTAGCATGCCGAATTCTCCGGACATTAGTGTTCATTTCATAAGCTTTCCTCTATACTTACACTCTTGAGTCAGATACCAAACTTAGAGTTCATCTAAGGCTGACTCTCTATTCGTAATTCAAGCACAAAAGACGACACAGGAGCAGCCAAATCTATGTTATGTGTACATGTATATGTGAGGCGAAGGTTTGCATAATAGCACATCGCTATCTCGTATGTGCATACCTCCATCTATCTGTAAAGCCAGAGCAGAAATAGACAGATATAGGGCCAATTTGAGCCGAGCAACGTTGGTTCATGGAGTGGAAATGAGGACTGGGTCTATTACCCATACGTAGGTTGAACTTGAAACCTATATTTGTTCCCTGGAAAACCGTTAGTACCCCGAATATAGTGATACTAGTGGAGTTCACCATATTGATTCCCGCTTTGATAATATCGCGATAACATGAAACCATTTTATATATGGTTCAACTCAAAATTGAGCAAGATTGGGCGAAAAGCCCTGGAAAGACCATAGCTTGTGGACTATTCGGACGAAAGTAGGAATGTTTTGAATTGTTTTGAGATGAGGAAGACGGGGGAGTAGTGGGGAAAACTCTATATCAAGGGGTTGGAGCAGTGGCTTGGAATGGGTTTGAGTGGCTTAGAGAGATCATGAATGTCGGTAAATCGGTGATTGATCCATATTAAGATTTCCCGTTGCAAGGTACTCCATCTATTCCTTGACCCGAGAGATTGGTGGACTTGCCAGTTTCCTGTCGTGGACTCGCGGAACTGGTGTAGAGTTTAAACAAGGGAGAGAGCAGGTAGGTAGGTATGTATGCAATTGACCGACTCGTATAGTCAATGTAGTTATCCGCATCTTCGCAGAGTATTCTTCTCGAGCAATTGTTTCTGCTTGGTCCAATATTGAGTAAACAAAGCATTTCTTATTAATAAACCAGCAAACTACAACTAATATCAATTGGTCAATTCTGCCACTGTTTATTCGTTCATTCGTTCATTCATTCATTCATTCATTACATTGTCTTATAACCACTAATTACATCGGAGCTCCTTTCATTCAGACCCCATTCGCTCACCCATTTATTCATACACTCACTCGTTCGCTCACTCTTATTTTGATGATACCTACCGGAATGGACTGTGACGGCAATTATCACTAACGACTTGCATTCCATGGAGACTATAATACACGAAGACTCTCCGCTCGCCGCCTATCTCGAAGGTATGCATGAAGAGGAGGGGGATATCTTGCACTGCATGAGTGGGGACTTACTGACATGTTGCCATAGGAGAAGGTGGAGAGGATACACGATGGGCATCAAGCCATGATGGGGATGCGGATTCTGATTTGTCGAGTCCATCGTTTGCTCCACGAGGGAAGCCAACAGTATCTCTTAAATTTCGACATAAACTTCCTCCGCCTCTGCAGCTTATCCCTCCGCGCAACACCACTGTCGCAGCGATACATAATACCTGTTCCGTAAGTCGTCATCTGGGCCTTATCCAAGTCTAAGTCTTATCGTCTGATAATCAATCGCAGGAAGCTGTCAATTCACGACTTGGTCGAGCCGACAACGCAAAGTTTCTCGAACGATTCCGTTATGTCATAGTAGCTTCACAACTTCTCAACACACATTCCTTTCTTGCGCAGACAGGTCATGGCCAATCTCGAGATATCACAGGGCCTACACTTGACGCCCCGCAAATTGGAACCTTCACTCTCTCGGGCGCCGCAGCGACGGCAACACTTGCTTTTTCTTTTACATGGTTAATACACTGGACACGCGGAAATGGAACTTTTATACGTGGGAAGATCCGTGTAGTAATACTATCATTTACCGTAGTGGTTTCTGCTATAGTATTGTATACATATGTGCGGAAGCAGTGGCTCCAATACCTTCGACAGCAATCTATCGTGGAAGCATCGCAATTTGTCCACAAAGCACAGGAGTTTGATGCTGTTGCGGCAGGAGCTCTAACACTCGTTCAAGAAGTTGAACTGGTATCTCGTGGATATAGACTGTAAGAACTTTCACCATTCAACCTACTGGCAAAATTAACCTCTTAGTAGAAGCACACCCTTGCCCCCCGTCAGTCGTCTCGAAGATCGAAGTCAGACACGAAGATGTCTACGACTCAGAAAGATCCTCCGAATTTCCTTTGCGAACATTATTCCTCGGTATACACAAGCATGCAACTTATTGAAGCCCTTAGCGGAAGAGATGGATCTGGATAAATACTATGATGTATACGACATAAGCGACTTGGACTATACGGAGGCTATGCTAGGCTATACAGAAGGCGAATTCGAGGATGAGGATTCTGTCAGGGTATTGAAGATATTCGCTGCTAGATTCCACACTATCCGAAAGATTTTTCTTTGTTGCCTTCTTGCATTTGATGCGCATGGCGGTAAACCGGATTTTCACAGATGGGGCCTTGCTGTTGATGAATTACACACACTTTGCTCCGTCACTTCTGAGGCCGAGAATAAAATTCGTCGCATATTAGGTGAAGAAGAGAGTAAGTTCGAAAGCATTTGTCGACATTGTTCAAATCTAATTTCCTATAGATTTCCCGGTTCCAACCACTCCAAAGCTACCCCTTACTCCGGGTCGAGAACGTGCGCGGGCACAATTACGCAAACTGAATACGCTGTCATCTGGAATCCGTGGACTACAAGCGAAATTGCATGTTTTGCGCGAGGAGTCTGACAAATCATTGAACGACACAGAAGATGTATCGGAACTCGGTTCAAATCTGATGATGCAATACGATTCAATAGGCATTGACTTGAAAGCATTGATGCAAGAGTGGGAAGATGGGAAAGCTGCCTTGGCAGTGAACATTGACAGGAATGAGAAACGTCTATCTTCTATGTGTGGAACGACATCGCCAGCATCATCTCTAGGAGGTCTAACAGCCGTTGAAGAGGGAACAGCCGCTGACGCTTTGAGGGCTCTAAATGGTGAGGGAAGATCTCGGTATAGCCTTGAATTGAGTGGTTCCGAAGCAGAAGAGGTGTTTGAAGCAATCGCGATACCACACCAACGCAGCAAATTGACAAGGGAAGAACGTATTGTGAAGATGAAGGAGGATCGTGTGAAAAGAGAGTCCATGAGAGACCGAGCGGATGCCAATACTAAAATGCTCCGAGAACTCGAGTCTGTAATTAATCTACGGCCAAGACCAAGAACTACTCCAGCAGGGAGAATCACGTCGATATGAAATAATGTTTAACGTTTTTCTTTACAAATTTAGATAGACATCGTTGGGTTGATTCGGAAGGCAAGGGAGTTCTGGGAGGCAGGCTACCCAAAAAATGCTTGAACCAGCTTTCATTTGTTACTTGATTTACTTGGAAGGTACTACCCTAGGCGAAAAAGGAGGTGGCAAGGCGCAAATCTAATGCTTATTATATAATATGTACTCGGAAGTAGTTCAAAAACACGAAAATTGTAAGTGAACCTAGGCGCCTGTAATAAGAATTGTGTCGCACAGTAGACTTGAAACATACTTATTCGACTTTTATTTTCGTCTTCATTGCATGCCCGAATTTAACACAAGAAACGCAAGATCACGTGAGTTCGTGGTTTCACTATTTGGATGCTCTTTCCATGAACAGTATTATTGTTGTTATACTGCTTCGACTTCAGCGATTAATACAAAACGAATCACAGAGTATATAAAGTGATGCAAAAATCTTTCCTTGTCTAATAAACTCCCGATCGTGATGGCCACTTTTGCCACGAAAAGAAAACGCGTTTTGGATTCAGTATTCAAAAAGCCCGAGATTTCAGAACCTACCCCAGTCGCAACGCCAACCGGTAGCTTTACAACACCAAGCCAACCATTTGGAGAATCACAAGGCTTTAGTAATGGACCGAAAACACCTGCTTCAAATACGAGGAGCTCGCAGCAGCTCAGAGGGCATAATCGGGATTCGTCTGTAGCCCAAGTTCGGGATCAAATCCAATGGGATAGATCTTGGCATACTGTTACTTATCGTCTCCAACTTCCGGATGTACCGTTAGACCCGGGTTCTATCGAGACTCTGAGACCTCTGTCGATACCATCTGATCCATCCTTTGACGAAGCCTTAAAGGATGTCCTGAATCCCATCAACCGCCTCCCATTTGCATTGCATACGGATGATCTCCTTGTTTGGCATACCCAACAAGTCCGTAGGCATCTTCTGCATCAAATCTTGCCGGTATTGGGACTCTGCACTGATGAAGAGGGTCCTCAACCTTTGATTTATGGCAGTGTAAATATATTGGAATTTGCTCATCGTATGTATTTGCATGGCTTGTCAGTCATCCTCAAACAAGTTGAGCTTTTTACTCCGGGGCTCTCACGTGTGGTTTTGGAGAAATTCCGACGGGATCTACATGCCATCATAACAAATTCTCTCACGGATCAATTCATTGCAGCATTAAGGACTGTTCTCGATAATTATGTTTCTTCTATCCTTGGATTGCAGGGCGGAAAGGGATCTGGTATTGCACCTATTGATGCGAGGACGGATAAAGTTTGCAACGAAATGCTCAACCTTGTGGAGTCTCTAAACAAAGTTGGTCTGGCCGGAGAAAAGTTCGAGGTGATTTTTGCCGAAATCATGAACCAATCTATGACTGATTATGTCAATCGAGGTTGCAAAGGACTGTGGTCTGCAAATGAAATAAGTGTGACCCCCCAAGACGGCGAAAGAAGAAATTCCGTACTTCCACGAACGGCACATCACGTATCACCTTCCAATTGTGTTACTGATCTTTGCGGATGGATTGAAGATCGGTATTCTAAACTCGCCGTCCTGGTCTTTAAGGTCATCGACAATGTTGAAGTAGCTTGGAGCGATATGGAAAAGTGGAAGGAAATGAGCATTGGCCGTCTCGCAGCACTTAGGACGAATGAGTTATTTGATATTGTTGTGAATTGGCCAAATAGTAATGGAGCATTGCACGACCTTCGAACAACAATTACCACACCTCAAAGACGATTACATTTGACAGAAGCTTTTGCAGCCACTTTGAAAGAGAGGCTGCTTCATCCAGGGGCTTCTACACTTTTAATTCTACAGACCTACATCTCAATGATTTGGTCATTTCATTCGCTTGATCACTCAAAAGTGCTCTTGGATCGTGTAGCATATCCGTTACAGGTATATCTTTGCTCACGAGAAGATACGGTCCGAATAATAATCGCAGGATTACTTTCGGACACTGAAGACGCGCAAGGAAACCCTATAGAATCTAGCGGAGATAGACTCGTTGAGCTAGCTCATTTACTCAACAATGATTCGGAGCAGTCTGGACAGAAAATTGACGACGAAGAATTAGATTGGCATGACATGGAGTGGGTACCTGATCCTGTAGATGCAGGACCAGGATACAAGAGGTCTAAAAATGCTGATATCATTGGAACATTAATCGGGGTTTTCGGATCTCAAGATGTTTTTATCAAAGAGTTCCAAAATATCATTAGTGAAAACCTTCTGAGGAACGACGGAGCTTTCGAAAAAGAGGTATGTGTTTGTTCTATTCGCCTTCTCATATATACAATTCTAATAATTTCTCAGATCAAAGTTCTCGAACTGCTTAAATCCCGCTTCGGGGAAGCGCCACTCCAAAGCTGTGAAGTAATGCTAAAAGATATTCTCGATTCCGTTCGCCTTGACCAAGCCATCCACAAAACCCAAAATCTTAGCATCGCAGAAAAGAAAGTCATGCCTCCCCCATCAACTCACCCAACTCTCCATACCAAAATTCTCTCCCGTCTCTTCTGGCCTCCCCTCCAAGAATCCACCTTTACTCTCCCTCCTCAAATTGCCAACCTCCAATCAGACTACTCCACCGCCTTTTCCTCCCTCAAACCTTCCAGAAAACTCACCTGGCTCCCCGCACTCGGCCACACGACCGTGGAGCTCGAACTAGCCGACCGCACCGTGGTCGAAGAATGCACGACCTGGCAAGCCACCGTAATCTCCTGTTTCCACAGCGCAACCACGCATCTCCATCCCGAGGAGGAAGAAGTCTCCGCGCAAAAAAGCATCGAAGAACTCACCGCCGCGCTGGACATGGACCCCGCGCTCATCTCCTCGGCCCTCAAATTCTGGGTCGCAAAATTCGTGCTCCAGGAATCTCCGCCGAAATCCCAAGTGTACTCCGTGCTCGAAACGCTCAATGCGTCGGATCGTGCGCGTTCGGATGCCCTTGCTTCGGCCCCCGTCGGTGCGGATCTTGCTGATGAGGATGGAGAGGGTGGAAAGGAGGACAAAGGTATCGTGGGTGAAAATGCAAAGGTGTATTGGCAGTTTGTGCAGAGCATGTTGACGAATAGCTCGAGCCAGATGGGCGCCCCGCAGATTGCAATGATGTTGAAGATGTTGATTGCAGAGGGATTTCCATATAGTAATGAAGAGTTGTTGGAGTGGCTGGGTGAAAAGGTAGAGGAGGGCGTGTTGGAGTGCATCGGGGGCAGGTATCGCTTGAAGAAGTAGGGGGCGTAGAAATGGAAATGCGGTATGCAATGCAATGTATAGTATCGTGCGCGTTGAGGATTATGTCTAGCTGAGTGATATATCATATATACCCACTGCAATCAATTTCACGTCGAAAAATTAGTGCAACTCCAGTTTCCCACATCTAGAGAACATAGTGGAATCTTGTATCAATGCTTGCATGTGATTGCGAGACGTTTTGGCAAGTATCCTACAGTATTAAAATCCTATGATTAATCTATAAACCATATCTATCTCTTCTACGTTCCACATCTTACATCACCTGGGTATCTATTTATGTATCTATCTTATATCCATCCCCATCTCTCTCTTCCGCTGCGTCCAGTACTTCTTTTCCAAAGACCATAAGCCTATGCCCAATCCCCCTCACATCCAGCCCCCTAAAGCCTCCAACACCCAATCCGCCTGCACCGCACTAACTTTCTTCGCCCAATTCCTCGTACTGAACACATTTTCCAAGAACATGATGGCCTCGATTTTCCTTCCCCAAAGCACACTCTGCGGATGAATAACCACGGCGTTTTTTCCCTTTGTCGTCACATAACTTCCGTCTGGGGCCAACGTTGCCGTTCTATCCCCAAACGACCTCAGGAATGCTTTAATCAAAGACTCTGCTCTTTCGGGAGTAGAGGGTTCGAAGGGCTGAGGATCAGGAGGGGGAAGGGCATCAATGAGACCATGAGTGACGCTTAACTGACGCAATTGTTTGCGATTCAGCATTGCGGATTTCATTGCTCGCGCGCTGATATTGCGAGATTTGCACCACTGGAATCGATTTGTGTTTTCGGAGGCGTAGCGTTGCATGGTTGTGAGATACGTGAGAAGATCGCCTTCACGACGAATGATGTCGGCGCGATTGGCGTCGACTTCTTCTTCTTGTTCTTGCGATTTGGGTTGGATGAATACTTCAGAATCGGCAGTGAGGAGGGAGATAACGTCAATAGCGTCGAGAACGCAGTTGAACTCTGGAGATGAGGAGGCGATGAGAGCACGGCCATAGGCGGCAGGAAGAGGGAAACTGGCCATCTTTTTACCATCTGTGGTTAAGTTACCTTCATCATCGAGAGCTCCCATGGCGTTAAGTTGGAAGATAGCATGCTTCATAGCTTCCACGTCAGGGGCATCCATGAGAGGAAAGTTGATAACATCTTGGACCCCACGAGCTTTCATCTTAAGAACTGCCTCGAGCACATCGCAACGAAGGATTTCAGGAATTTCGTCTTGAAGCCAAGATTCATATTCGTCTTTACCATATGCTCTCCAACATTTACCAGGTGCTTCACGACCAGCACGACCCATTCTTTGGAGGGCGGATTGTTTAGAGATCGGCACGACAAGCAAAGATTCCATACCCAACTTTGTACGGTACTTCTTAACCTTGGCTTTACCACTATCAACTACATATCGCACACCGGGAACTGTTACTGACGTTTCCGCGATGTTAGTAGCTAGGACGATTTTCCTCGTCCTGGGCTCCTTGACTGGATCGAAAGCTAACTGTTGAGCATCTGGTGGAAGAGCACCATACAGCGGTATAATCTTGATTCTTGGCACTTCTTTGCTTAGAGACTCACCAAGAGCCTCAAGTCTGGTTTGCATATGTTCAATCTCTTCTTGACCGACTAGAAAGACCAGTATGTCTCCGGGAAGGGGTTCCGTAACATGTATACTCGCAATCCTCTTGAACATAGTCTCCTGGTAATTACTGGGATCGGCCGGTTTGTCATAGTATAGGTCAACTTTGAATTTCCTACCTTTGACTTCCTCAATAGCAACGCCGGTGTCTACTTTTTCGGAGCTTTCTGTTTCTTTTAATTCCACGTCCTCTGCTTTTCCAGACTTTACAGCTAGCATTGGTTTGGCAGCCTCAATGACCTTCTCATTATTCACAAGATGGGGTGCAAATATTGAGCCATAGTTGTTTCCTGGTCGATAACTAGGATTTGAGTCAGGATTTGCAAAGAAAGCTTCGTATCCACCCAAGTCAAGAGTTGCACTCATGATGACAACTTTCAATGGAATACCACCACGGCCTTGCTTATCTCCATGAACTATTTGTCGGAGAAATCCAGCAATAAGATCAACATCAACCCCTCTCTCGTGAATTTCATCAATAATGACAGCACTATATTTTCTGAGATTTGGATCGTGGACCATTTCTTGAAGCAAGGTACCTTCGGTAACAAATTTAATCTTCATTCCAATGGGTGTATTGGTATCGAAACGGACGGAATAACCGACCTTTCCAGGAGTATTTGTACGTTGGTATCCAAGGGCAGATCCCATCTCGGCAGCAACACGACGGGCTAAAGTAATAGCAGCAACACGACGAGGTTGAGTAATAGCAATGACTCCGCCAACTGAAATATCCTCTTCTTGTCCCGTCGCATTCTTGATTTTTACCTTCTGTTTCTTGCACCAAGGCTCATCATGCATAAATTGAGGCAGTTGAGTACTTTTTCCGGAACCAGTCTCTGCAGTTAAGAGAAGGACATCATTGGTGCGCAAAGCAGTTTTAAGATCAACCAGTTTCTTATAAACCGGAAGTGATTTTCGAAATGGCTCGAGTTCCCTAGCAGTCTTTTGTAGATGCCTGTCCGGGGCCGCATTTTTGACATTCTCACTGCCAGACCTCGGGTTTTGTCCTCTCTGTCGATTTTTCTCCTCCCCAAAAGATTTGTCTTTACTGGTGCCGTTGGTTGGTTTTTTTGCTTCCTTAAGAACTTCAGCTTCTTCTTCCTGCTCTTTCCCGCCGGCTTTCAAGTCATCCGCATGCTCTAATTTTGTCAACTTCGCACCGTTTGCATTTGTCGCCTTGCCCTGCACCACCGCCAATTTCTTCCTCTTCGGATCTGATTTTGGGCTTCCATCTCTTAAACGTTTCGTGCCTGTAGATTTCGCGGAATGTGATTGCGATTGCGATTTTGATTTCAATTTTGATTGCGCCTGTTTCTGATTCATAGATTTCGTACCAGGAGCCCCCTCCCTTTTCACAATCTGAGGAGTCTCATCAGCATCGTCGCCGAATTTGAGAAGAACTTTCTCGGGCATGACGGCGATTGATAGGACTTTTCCAGCTCTCTAAACCTAACGTCTTAAAAAAACACCTTTCGGTAGAAATAATTTGGATTTTCTATTATCGTAAGTATGATAGGACGAGAAATCAATATGCTTGTTACTAGAAGAGGAGCTAAGATTATAGAGTAAAAAATAATAGTGAGGAATTGAGAAGCTCTCTTTTGTATCAATACAGGAAAAGATTATTTTACAATGTTCCAGCGAGAGCAACGGGAACTTTTTTCTGCCAGATTATACCGCTTTTCTTCAAAAGTTATGATCGACGAAGCTAATCAGCCTTGTCGGGACTGCACAATCATCAGCCTTGCATTGCATGATAGGACGACATCATCCCGAAAGATAGAGATAAATCTGAATACCTACCTAGGCAGTGAAATCATATTCAACTAGACTCATCGAGAAATGCTCTAGAAACAATATTTACTTTAATCACTCAAACTAACCGATGTCAAGTTATGTGAATAAATCAAAGAGTCCTTGATAATTTTCCTATGTCTCTCTTAATAGCTGGAGTTCTGGTGCGCCTATTGGAAAATTTGAAAGTCAAAGCGGCCATTCACACATTTCCTTGATTGACATGCAAAGCACAACCACAAATGTTCTATCCAAATGTTGTATCCAAATGTTTTATCCAAATGTTTTATCCAAAGGTTTTTCTATTCGCTAATTATGTATGTATGTTTGTTTAACGCTGGGCTAACCAGGAAGATGATGATCAATGCCAACACCCACCACCATCATCACCGTCGCTACCATCTCAATCAATCCTTCAGGAGACTGGAAGGAGGATTCTTAGAGCCGCTAATACACAAGTAGTTTCCCCATTCAAAATTGGTATCCGAACCTGAAACTCCTGTCCACGCCAGTACGCCTTGCCTCCCAGGTCCAAATAGCCCAAATGAGTCTTATGTGTGCACGAGTGTTTTTAAAGATGGAAAAGCGAAGTCGACGGAAAGAATTCAAGAGAGAATGAGTGATACTTGCAATTTTGAGATTTATCCATAGATTTTTGATTCTGGCCGATGTGTTCTTCAAAAGTCTCCCATGTCCCCATTCGGAGGGGGATAAAGTTCAGTGTCTCTACCTCCTCTCTGTCTCTGCTGCTCATGTTCCCGTTGCCGAGTTTGCTGATGCTGTTGAAGTTGTTGCTCAGCTTGGTGATACTGCTGAGCTTGTAGTTGGGTTTGAAATCCAAAACCGCGAGCTAGCTGCTGGCTTTGAAAGGCAACAGAATCTTCTTGTTGGTATCCTGGAGATTGATAATTGTGATGTTGGCCGGGGTTCACGCTTTCAGTTGAGTCAAATGTTGGAGTTCCCATAGATCCGAACCCGCTTGGTCTGTGTTGGGAATAAGAAGGTGCGGGTGGAGGCATAAAAGTATTTGGCACTGCAGAAGATCCCGAGGACAAGTTTGTTGGAAACATGTAGCCCGTCGAATTTGCCGAGTGTCCCAACGAGTTAGTTGTGAGGGGTGCGGGCTGTCGGTGACCATTATTCGTGATCGATGCGCCCATTGTTCCGGGTGAGACTCCTTCCGAGTTTGAATTATGCCGTGAATGTGCTTGAAAGGGATTGACTTCATTTTGCAATTGTGAAGTGGGAGTGTAGAGCCTGTTGTAACTCATCAAACTGGGACGCCTTCCTGGAGGTGCTGGTGCTGTCCCAAATCCGGCCAGTCTTCCCCGGGCAGCGCGACGTCGGCTTTCCACAGTGTCGGTCGCTGACCAGACTGGTGTGTGATATTCCTGTGGATCAAGTGCGCTTCCTAAATGTCAGCTATTTTTCATAGAGTGATAGTTCGGGACATACCCTGAATTGAGAAGGTCGGCTTCAGCGGAACGAGCAGTTATATTATGGCGATATCGCATTTGCTGCCGTACTAACTGCTCAATCACCTTTCTTGTGGATTGTGTGGGAACTTTATCCCTGCAGTACGGACAGCTGTCGTTTTCCTTAAACCATGTCTTGAGACAGACATCTCCAAATATATGTTTACACTTGGGCATACGTAACGGCTGTTCAATCACGCCTTCGGGATTCGCCACGCCGATTTCTTCGTAGCAAATCGAGCAATCTGGGCATGGTCAGAAGAGCTGCAATAAATTGCTGTTCAAGACTTACTGCGTTCTTCTTGCGTCAGAGCATCAACATTCATTTTCTGGAGTGAAGACAAAAACTTTTTGGACGGCGTTCCTTTGCCATCAACCCCCAGATCAAGGGCACGACTCAAACTAACGCCACGACTGCGTAAAGCAGAAGCAAAGGCGGCGTTGCCTAACAATTGCATTTGAGCAGTTGCTAAACCTCCCATGACATCATCATCTTCGTCACTTTCTCCCCATTCTTCTTCGTCTGTATCCGAATCTCTACCGGGACGACTAGCACGGCCCAACACTGCTCTACGTTGAGCATCAGCCAAACGACGTCCCGATCTAGCACTTGATCGATTCCATTCAGAGCTAACGGTAGGATTAGGAACGTGTGGAGACGCAGACCCAACTAGAAAGCTTTGTTAGTGGATGATTGTCTTTCTATTTTATGGTGGTTTGTATAACCATCAAAGCAGATAAGTGTAAACGTAAAGAGAGTATGCTAGGAGTTAACTGGAAGGGTATTGAACATGATTCACAGGCTCCTCCAACATAAAAGTGAGTGTACTCACAGGCTTCCGAATTAGTACTTTGGGGGACATGTCGATGTCGTAACTCTCGTTCTCGTTCCCGCTCCCGTCTTCGTTGTTGGACTATTTGACGGCTGTCAGCTTCTTAGTGGTCTTACAACTTTCGAGGAAGCATTGATTCCACGTTGACAGACAAAAAGATCTCTCAATAGAGATATGGGGTAGTTAAAGTTGGGGATCACCTTGTTCCTGTGAAGCGCCTACAACGCCATCGTTCCCCAATCTTTGAGAGGTATTATTGTTGTCCGCCATAGAATTTTCATTGGCGAACATTGGCATAGCTCGAGAGTTATGAGGCCAAGGTCCCGTCCAAGAGTTGTACTCGGGAGGGCCTGACATAGGAGGTAATGTAGGGTAGGATCTGCTAAGAGGTGGCTCTGAATTATGATGTTGAAAGTCTGTCAAATCGTGATATGGAATTCCCTGAGCACGCGTATTTTGAGACCAATGGGCGGCATAACTTGGACTGGCATAACTTGGACTTCCATCACCATACGGGCTTGAGGGATAGTTTGAAGTGCCGTACATGGTAGAGTTCATACTGTAGCCTGCTTGGTAGCCTGCCCAAGGATTCATGAGCGGTGGATACCGGGTACCAGGCGGTTGCATACCATTCCGCGAAGCTTCGTTATTTGGACAGCGAGAGGTATTCGCATTTTGCAGAGGCGGCGCATATGGCATGTCAACATCGTCATCCTCCATAGTATTATCCATTTATCTTATCGATCCCGCACTGACCTGGGATCGGAATTCGAAGGACAACCTCCAAATCTATGATGACGCTTTGTAGAAGACAGTTGACTAGGTAGGTATGAGATCTGACCCCGAGTGTTCTTTTTCAGGTGTCGTAAATATTTCTTAGATTTTCATTTGACTTGAGATTATCGTATTACGCTGTAGTTTCGAAGCAGCACAAACAACACGTGAAAAGTAAGGCTGTAAAGAGTGCTGTTGTTGACAGTTGGAAAATGACTTGCACAATGGAGGATTGAGAGGTTGATGCTCGGTGAAAGGTCGAAAGGTTCCGAGATGGATTCACTCAGTTAATATTAATTGTGAAATATGATGGAAAGATGAACAACAATATCAGATGAAAGAGGGACTGCAGTGCAAGTAGGAATCAGGCGGGGCTTTTGGGATTGGGGTTTGATGCGGAGCTGACCGAGTCTGGTCGCAACTAACTCGGGTGTTGGTTGTAATTATCTAGTAATCTAGTAATTGACTTTTTGAAGCCGAGAATTGGAGTTAGTACAAATATGTAGCTGGGAGGGAGGAGTGGCCTTAGATTATGTACGATATATGTCTTGCCTTGGCTAATCAATCATTGTCATCAAGACGACTTTCTTTTCAAGGTTCTTAATGCAAGGCAAAGGCAGTTGAAAGGGTCAAGGAAACAATGAGAGCGAGGGTTTCTCCAAAATGAACAAGTAATGATCGAACCTTCGAGAGCGGAATAAAGATGACTGCTGTTATACAGTCGTTATTGTGTAGGACTTGAATGAAGGTCAATGAAACGACACATTTGCAGATGGATCTGGAATTCGGAGTATGAAAGGAGGAAGAATGAATGAATACCTAGGTACCGGTACATGAGCTTGCCACTGATCGTTGTATGAAACCTTTATGAATGATGTAGAATAGTATGGGTGTAGGTAGGTAGGTAGGTAGGTAGGTAAATGGATGGATTTATTAGATACCTCAAGTGATTGACACAATTCATTGAATCCTGAGTAGGCCTGGGGGATATGAGAGACCTGCTATGCATAAGTTAGAAGCTAGATCCTGGATACTTCAGATACTTCAGATACTTCAGATACCTCGCAAATACTTCACGACTCATGGATTTTCAAATACATAGAAGAATGTCTCACATCTGATTTAAATGTAGGCAAATATCCTTGTAGTCTTTCACAGCCATGTTTGTTATATTACGTGCCTTAAGTAAGGTTATTATTCAAGATCAAAAATGGTGTGATAGATAGTACCACGAAATCTATCTAGACACATGTATATGGAGTGAGAGTACTAGGGACGCTGTAGATAAGTCTGGATATCCCCACACGGTATCGCTGATTGATCTACACTAGGAGACTAGGAGACTAGCAATCTACTCAAGCTACTAGATACTTGAACACCTAGGTAGCTTTATCGATAACGATAAGCACCTAGTAGACATCGGAGTCAATATATATAATCTCTCTGTCTTGTCTCTTGTAGGTTGCGAGGTAGTATCAATATGTATTATATGTTTATCACTGCATTATCTAGATATTATCTACCTACTATATATCTATATAGCTATCCTACCTACTTATCTACTGGAACGTCTTATTCCATGATAATAATACCTGGGTCTCTACATATCGATTATCCATCTATTGTCTATTTTCTCCGTCCGGCATCTCTCCGACCCTTAAGGGTGATTTGCGCTAAGATCATTTGTTGATAACAGACCCCACCCCACCACTATCTTGAGATTGATATTCAATCGGTAGGTAGTATGCAGATGCTGATAGTGAACAATTTGAAAAGATGCTGCCAGTTTGGTGGGAGTGAAGCAAAAGCATTTGTTTTCAGTCAAGATCTTACCATTCATTGCTCACTAATAAAAGCTAGATCTTTCAACGAACTCGGTCAAGCCAAATGTCAGTACAGCAACGTCACTCGCTCATCCACTTGCAGGTGCTCGGTGATCCGAATAACTGCCCAACGTAAAGCAAACCACTAGCACTGCAAATCAAATGGTCTCAGGAAGCCAAGTTTTCGAATTACAAAAACCATTAATTAACCTTTTGATGTCTTCTCATATTATCGCCGTCGTCTAGATATCTACTGGGTACCTATGATTGTACCCTAAGACTAGTAGGTGTATACATTGAAGCACCGCAATACTTATTTCTTTGCCCAAGCAGAGCCTCTTTTCAAAGTCATCTCTCGTCTCTCATCATCTATCCGGGAAAAAACTGATCATATGTGTTCTGACTATCGAGGAACAGGGAGGTTTCTGTTCCTTTTAATCCTCCCGACAAATGCATGCAACATTCCCTCAAAACGGAAAACACGAGAGAGAACAGCGGTGAAGTGGTGGAAAGGGCACTATAGCCGTGCCATTTATGTCTATGAAGGAAGGTGACGATATCAAATTTCGTGAGATCATCAAAATCGACCCTGGCATTTCATCCTCATTATACTTCATCCAATCCACCGCTCATTCTTCCGGTATTGAAGTTGATTTGTCTAGGTAGGTACACAAAGTAATCGGGCGAGGGTACAACTTTTCAGATGTGTAAAGTGACATCGAGTTTATGGCCAAACCTACCTACTTTTTCCTTTCAACCGCTTTCGCCAAATAATACCCAAAACAAAACAGTGGTAAACTCTCGTTCCCCTCAGGTCCGAGTTAATAAAGGGAAAGGTCTCACATAGCTTCCAAGGTTTATTATATCCACCGTTTCTTTTCCTTTTTCATACTCCGCTCAAGGTGTCTGGGCGACAGCAGCGCGCACTGCGCCAATTTTTACACTTGTTCGTTCGATAAGTAGGTAGGTATAATCTAAATGATTGCATCTACTTAACAACTGTACGAACAGCAGTCCAAGCTCGCTGCTGCAATCCTTTGTCCTGGTGGGGAACATGGATATTGCATACATGACTATCTATTTACTCCGTACATCCACAATTATCAACAATCCCATGAGAAACCTGGACTATCAGAACTCTTGTACTCCACAATCGGGTCGTTGCGAAAATATGCATCCTCTGATACAATTTGGTAAGCCTTCAAATTTCGAGCTTGCCGGTCATCAAGATGGAATCAACCGATGTATTCATTATTAGCATACACTAGAACTCAGGTTCATGTCAATTCCCCTCGATAACAACTGTTGGTTTTGTATACTAGGTAATATCGCCACCAGTATCAACACCTAAATGCGAGATGCAAAATGCAACATCCCATTTCGTGAATTCCACCGCCGCATAATGCATATAGCACCTATAAGACTTCCCCATATGTCTGCCAATCAAGTTCGTATAACAGTCCAAGGTTACTATGTACGAGTACAGTAAGTAAGGCAGCTTTTTTCCCATTCAGCTCCTACCGACAATGGCGTACAAGCAAACAACAACTGCAACAAATCCATCGGGCACATTGCATTGCATTATTTCGCTTGCACCCATCATACATGATCCATTTTAAGGTTCAATAATACTCAAGGTCCCCGGTATTTGCGAATGGACAGTAGGTACTCGAGGTACTCACACTATTGAGTGTAGAGCGATATCTGGTCATCCACATTTCAAGCAACTCCACCACGACCCCTCCTTCTTGGCTCACATGATTATGGTCTGAAAACAAACCATGGTTCAACAATAAGGATTCTTACAATACGAATATTACCTATATACATCATCTTCGCCGACTCCACCGGACGATTACCCGTTTATATCTTTCGGAAGGATTTCAAAGACCCTCGTGATCACCCCCGATTCATGTGGATGCCCCTCCTTTGGGCGAATATCTAGAGCACCCGTGGACATTGTCTTTCCTGGCGACGACCAACAGAATTAGTAATTTCCTTCATTCGATACAACCAATTATATGATAAGTATTTAGCGAAGTGCTAGCCTCACGGGACTTGTCAATCCCCTTGAGATAGGTACTCTATGTTCATTGCAAGAAGACGATATATTTGTCCTGGCATGGTGAATCGGTATGTTCCATAAGCGAGTGGATTAGAACTTCGAGTCAATATCTCTCATCCGCAATGCTCAACCAGGATATACTTTCTTCGCTCCATTATCTACCTCGGTATCGTTTGCATTTTACAAATACAGCGATGAAGTCGATACTTAGATAGCCATGTGTTCCTTATCTCTTCGATGCCAATCAGATATACTCATCTGCTTAAGTGTTGGGGTTGTTACACAGAAATCCAACATACAAACCGTCGCCAAAATCTACAATTCATATCTTCAAATCAGCTACTTCCTCTCACATACAAACATAGGCTCAATAATTTAAAGACAATTAGTTGAGACTACCAGGAGACAAGCTTCACCTAGGGAACACAAGAGTTGAGCAGTAGGGTACCTACTATCAGCGAATCTCCAACTATTGATCGAGGTATGCTTTAGAAGAGTATATAAGCTTTCACAACCGTATTTCTGTCACATACGACCATAGACTGAAGAGAATTGGGCATCCCGTCCGCTCTGCCATACACAAGCTTCAGATCGGTGGATTAGTAGTTGGGTGGGTGACCACCAGCGAATCCCCACTGTTGTATGTTTTTATTCTTTTGCAGATTTTTGCTCTTTCGTCACTTACTGCTTGCTCCCTCTGAGAGCATTTCGTTTTCGAGATCTTCTTCTTTTCATTTTTATTTCGTTTGTTCGTGGTTTGGAACATTTCTGTTTGATTATTATTATCTCTCCGTTTTTTGCAGATACGGTACTAGGTAGGCAGGCAACAGGAGAGGCGAGATATACTCGAGTAGATACAGAGGAAGAGGAAGATTGGGGTATAGAATATACAAATAAGTACACCCCCTATATCTATCTGTCTATCTATCTGTATACTCCGAGGCTCATACTTTATTCACCTCTGCATTGCATGAGTATCTAGCTACCAATGTTGATGAGATACATACGCACTCATCCTCTGTACAGCATAACATCTATGGTTCTCAATGAGGTAGACCCCTCTGCTCTCTACTCGATAAACATGTTTGGATATTCGATTTGGAGGAATTCTGATAAGAAGATGACGTTGTTTAGGGTTGTATTTGTCGTTGTGGGGGAATGTAGATAGATGATGTATATAGCTTTATATGTATTCGTATATTCACATATCCATCTATCCATCTATCCATATATTCATATATTCATATATTTATACACCAGAACTATATATTTATATATATATATATATCTCGATCCCCAAAACCACACACTTCCTTCACATTTCTCTATCAAATGTTTAGCATTGAATTCACACTCCACACTCCATACCCCATATATACACGCAGATAGAAATCTAGTCACGTCTAAACCACAGAATCCCAGATAGGGGTTTCAATTTTATGTAGAGTGTGTATTGTATGCTTTATATCTATCTATTGATTACCTCTAAATGCATACACACACACATACACACACACACACAAATCTCTCTCTCTCTCTATTAAAATAAAGAAAGACAGACAGACAAGTCAATACTCTCATAACAGAAACAAAATCCTAAGCCTGCTATCGAAAGAATACCCAGATACCTACTAGGTAGCTAAACACCATCCGAATCCAAATCAACAAGCGAGTTTCGCTCTCTTCTCTCTTCTCTCTTCTCTACCATCCATCTTTTTCCCTACTTCATCTAACATCACTCAAGTCTCTAAGCATATTCTCTTAATGTTTACCAGTATCAATATTAGTATAGTAATATCATATGTTACATCAATCACATTTGAAAAAAATACACTCCATTCTCTCACACAACGCAAAAACACACAAAGAATCATGTACGTAAGTATAGCATAAAAAGTTTTTAATCTGAAAATTCGACGTCTATACATATCAACAACGTAGCAAGCAAACAAGCAAACCAAAAACTAGGTATCCCACCCCTCAAGATCTAGCGAGACCCGTGTTTGCAACCGAAACTCCTGTATTGTAATATGATATGATATGATATGATATGCTTCCACCCGGAAATATCACTAGCTAAAAGTATGCATGGTTGAACATTTGGCGGAGTGTTCGTCCATGATGCGAGATATATTTGGGGTATTCAAATGGTTTTTTTTTCTCGATAGATATATTATTACGGGTAGTATCGTGTGACGGAAACTACTAGCAATATGACGCATGTACCAAGATAAGGAAAGATTGTGGATTTGAACAATTGCGCTATCAACAAGTCTATGTGGACGAGAAGGGACTTTAATGAATGCGGTCCAATCTGGCTCTGTTCATAGCGATTTGATCGTCGACACGGTCGCTCTGAGACACAGTTAGCAATCATGTCAGACAAATAGGAATATACAATGACATACCTTGCCGATAATTCTTTCAATATGTTTGTTCTGGTCATCAACTTCGCGACCAGTAGCCTTCGCTAGTAAGTTCAATCTTCCGGCAGCATGACCAAGAGCATCCAAGTTGGAGTCGATTTCATTCTCCATTTCGTCATCCTCAGAGTCGGCCTCGAATTGATATTTGGACCTCTCAGCAAGACTGGCCTTGGTTGCTGTTGCTCGGTATCCTACATCTCCTGGCTGAAGATCTCTGAAGTTTGCCTCCATTCTCTGAGAAGACGCGAAGGCTGCATTTCTGGTTTCCTCGCGCTGATCACGTTCTGATCTATGTTTGTTGATAATATCATCATCTCGTTGAGCCTTTCTCGACTTTGCTGTGAAAGGGTTGGAAACATGGACAGCGAACATACTCTTGTTGAGAGTCTTCAATTCTTTAGCTTTCTCCTCAGCAATTCGGTTATGATTGGCAGCAAGATCCAAGTTCTTCTCGGTATTGTGGATACGTTCTCCTTGTGCACCTAGACGAGCCAAGGTAGCACGGCCAGTTTCTTCAGCTTGGGCCGCGATTCTCAATGCGTTTCGAGTAGATGAAACATCCTCTTGCTTCATGGCTCTAATTTGAGCCTTTGTCGCTTGAACGTCTTCCTCTTCCTCTTCTTCGGCAGTAAGTTGTCTTTCTTCTCCATATGCTCCATACCCACCTCCAGTTGATGGGCCAGCATCTGACTGAGCGCCATATGGCGGAGGTGGGCGTTCAGAGCCAGTAGCTGCCTTTTGTACATATCTATCCTTTGCGCCACCAAACAATTCATTCTTATTGTCTTCTGTCGTAGTTGTATCGTTACTGTTGGTTCGTCCTAAACCACCATAACCAGATGGACCATATTTTGATCCCGAGTTAGCGACAGGGCCATCGTATCTGTTTGCGCCATATCCACCACCATTTCCGTATTTCTCAGATCCGTATCCACCACCATTTGGAGCTGGAGCTCGAGGACTAGGACCACCCATTCCCCCTCGAGGGCCACCTGGCAAAGCACCATTAGGGGCACCTGCAGCCCCTGGAGCAGTGTATTGCTGTCTGGCTGATTGATATGGAGATTGAGTGGGTTGAGCGGGCATGTTCGCAAACTTGTTATTGTCTTGTGCGTAAGGGTCGGCTTGAGGTTGTGGAGTGGCATAAGGGTTTGCTGCCGGAGCAGGAGAGGCGTTCTTGTCTTTTCGTGAAAATAGACCCATGGTGAGGATTCAAATGAGATGACAATTATTTGATGGAAATGTAGATGTAACAAGAATATAGATAGAGAACAATGAGAATTGGGAGATGAAGTCTGTTGTATTTGACAAACAAAAAGAAAGGAGCTGAAATACTTAATAAAACTGGATCTGAGTTTATTCTTAAATGTTTGTGAAGTTGTAACAAAGGGTTGTCTTGAGAATATGGGTCGAAGATGCAAATGAGTTTCAGGGTGTTAATCCATGAACACCATACCTGAAGATTGGTGGGGCTTAGCCTATGTGGAACCTCCGAGCCCCATTAGCCACATAATTAAGGTGATAAACCTGGTAAGCACAGTTTGCTAACCCAACCTTGGAAGCTATAATTAAGATCTATAACAAGTGAAGATGATTGGAATGATGAAAGAGCCAATAATTGGATGTGAACCAAACGGTGTGTGACTGATAGATTATGACTGTTATCTGATAATACCTACCTATGTACTTGTAGGTACAATTATTTAATATCCACGTTCTCTCCCTCTACCCTACATTATCCTACGTTGACACAAACAATTTACTTTACCATACAAAGAGAAGTTATATCAAGATGACTTCTAACCCATCTGCATAACTGTTCTTTCAGTTCAAGACCTTTTTTCGACCAATTTTCAGTTAATCCCTAGTTCCTGAAGCTATTCATCAAACCAGTTATCTATTCATACAAACATCAAAATGGTTTTACGATTACTACACCCTTTTCGAATACACAAACACCACATAACTATACAGTCTTCCTTGGTGATTGGGAAAATATTAATACGGCGACGGCAGTCTTTGGAGAAGTTACGGATTGCTGAGTGAGAATTGGACAACTCAGAGTGGTGGCAATAATTCCTCTAACATTGACATTTGGATATTGAACCGAGTGCTGGACAACTGAGCAGTGGCAACGACTAGAACTGATATCGGAAAATGGCATCGATTTTTACATATGAACCCGAACCCCCAAGGGTAGAATCACCGTGGCTGTTGACTCCTACCAATTCTCCTAAACCACCTTCACCTCAGCCATATCCGAAATCTCTCGACAGCTCCCCTGGCTCAACTCACATCTCGGACTATGGAGTCACAAAATTGGAGGCAGAACCACAAGAAGGTCCCACAGAATACAAACTACACCTTTTGTTACGACCGAGGAGGACGTATAGTACGTCAAGCACCGGCTCAATAATATCTGGTTCCCAACAGCACAAACAGCAACCCCTTAATCAGGAGAAAGCAAGCCCCATATTGGCACCATCCAACCAGAGTAAACAGAAACGTTTAGAGCAGCTCACAACTCAATTGCTGTGGCGTCTACAACAGTCGTCTCCGTATCATGCATCATCTACAAGTGATCTTGTATTACCGAAGTGAGTGCATTACCCCATAGCGGTGATTGTGTGTTAGGCCGACGTGGCCCAATCCCAGATTAAAATAATCAAATTTGAGACATGCAATGAAATATACCTAATTATGAGCTTGCGCTGATTTTGATGTCCAACAGATTGCCTGGAAGCGCAACAAGCTTAGATGCCCCTTCAAGACCCGGGAAGCTGTTAGCTGGGCTTGAGGAAAGCCGTGGAGCACTGTATGAAATAGGCGTTTCCGATGATGGTACATTTGTCGGTCTGACGAGCGATGAATTAGACGAGAGTTTGACAAACCTACGGGCTATGGCAGCTAGTCTTGGATGTAATGTTGAGATTGTTCGAAAGGTAGTTGTTGGGGAATGTGAATGGCAAGAGACAGATGAACTCCCAAAGTCTCAAATTTCGCAGCGACTCAAGAAACAAAAACCATGGTTGGTCCCTGAAGATCAAGCGATATCAGCAAATTTCCGGCACCGAGAGAAATTGTGGGTCGCTGAAGCCCTTATAACTCCAGATCTCAGTTCGAAACGAGCACAGTCAATAAGCTACGACGAAGCTCCTGTCATTCGTCAACATACTCCACAGCCTACAATTAGTGAGGTTACCGAGCCCCCCGCTCTTCAGCATGAGGATACAACTGAACAGCTGCGTATCACCCTTACTGGTCCCACTACATCTGGAAAATCAAGTCTTCTAGGTACTTTGTCTACCACAACGCTTGATAATGGTAGAGGTAAAAGCAGACTCAGTCTATTGAAACATCGTCATGAAATTGCTACGGGGATTACAAGTTCTGTGGCACAGGAGTTAGTTGGTTATAAAGACTCACAAGTCATCAATTATGCTTCTGGCAATGTAACGTCCTGGACAGATATTCATGCTACAGCAGAAGATGGCCGGCTTCTATTTGTTTCCGACTCTGCTGGTCATCCAAGGTATCGCAGGACAACAGTTCGAGGCTTGGTTGGTTGGGCTCCCCATTGGACTGTTCTATGTGTCGCAGCAGATGACACGGGTTCAAGCGGTGCCGGAAGTACTTCAACAACGGAGCTTCTTGGCACTGTTGGGGCAGGAACTGATCTTGCAAAAGCACATCTTGAGCTTTGTTTGAAATTGGATAAACCGTTGGCTATCGTGATCACCAAGCTTGATCTGGCTTCAAGACCTCGTCTAAGCGAGACACTGTCGAAACTTCTATCTGCTATCAAAGCAACAGGGAGAACTCCTTCAATCCTTCCGCCAGATAATTCTAAAAACATCGTCGATGCCGATCTAACTAGTATACTGTCTGAAGATACTAATACTGTTAGAAAAGTCATCAATACAATGGCAATGTCAGATCTCAGGTCCATTGTTCCAATCATCCTTACAAGTGCGGTCAAGGGAACTGGTATTCGCCAGCTTCATGCTCTTTTCCAAGCTTTGCCGATACCTACACCACCCACTCCTCACGATTATATTGGCATGGCACTCAATCCAGAGCAACCCTCGTCTCTATTCCACATTGAAGATGTATTTGGGGTGCCAGCTTCTTATGATGCTTTGATCTGTAATAGTAATGGTGTTGATGCGGGAACTGTAGTTGCCGGTCATCTTAGGTTTGGCAGGCTATCAATTGGAGATAAAATCGTCGTGGGCCCTTTCCCAGCAAATTCTGACGATGATGACTCTCCTCAGACTGGCCCCCGTTCTTCGCCCACCAGTCTAGGTACCTCACACACGCATCCCTCAGCAACCGAACTTTCCAGGATAGCTCTTCGAAACACGCCATCTGCCTCAGTTACTAAAGGCGAATGGCATAATGCTCATATAGTCAGCATTCGCAATCTTCGCCTCCCGGTACACACAATCGAAGCTGGTCAAGTTGGAACCATCGGCATTGTTCTCGACTTACCGACTCGAGAATACTCAAATAGTCCTATGGAACGTTCCTCTCAGATTGCTCCTCGAATTCGCAAAGGAATGGTGATGGCGATACCCAGTAAACATATGATTCAGACTCATCATTCTCTTCAAGCTGCCAGTGGTTTCACCGCATCCTTTGATGATGGCGACATTAATTCCGTCACGCCGGGCACAGTAGTAGTAATATACATAGCTAGTGTTCGCGCTTCAGCACGGGTTCTCAAATTAACCCCAAATCTCCCTGCCAGAGATATGGGGGCAGAAGACGCAGATGATGTTTTTGGATTTGGATCACTGGACGGTTGTGATATAACTGATTCCAACGGGAAATCAAAAGATGAGCCATTTGTATTTGGCACTGATGGCATTACAGATGTCAGTTTTGAATTGTTGACATCTAGGGAATGGATAGAGTTGGGTAGTCAGGTTCTGGTAATGCCCGGGGGTGGTCATGGACTGTATTCTGGAAGCGAGAGGGGAGAGAAGGGAGTTGCTGGGCTGGAAGGCTTTGTAGGGAGAGTTGGAGAGGTTGTTGATTGATGTATCTCTTGGATTGATGGATTTTAATTACTGGCTTGGGTATGTACCGATGAAGGTATGAGGTGTTCGAGTGGGACACTGTTACGTGTTTTCTATTTAAGAGCACGCACCCTATGTATTGCGTTGGGTACAATCTGATGGAGTAATTTTTGTCGTTGAAAACGAAATGCAAGATGATTTTGCTAAAACTCGAAGCATTTGTTTCCTCCACAGACCTACCTGTGCATTGCTACACACAGGGATTCTATCTTTTTCCACGCTTCCTACATATATATTTTTGCAGGTATCTCTACACCTTATGTGATGCAAAATCCGTATGAGAGTCGACTGGAAGGATTTAGTTATTTCTTAGAATTAATAGTCTTCACCAACGCGGCTGAGCAATAGTGAGTAGGCTATTGATTGTCCTGATTCATAACAGCTTATGATTTTATACCAATATTCATTATCTGAGATACATTTAAAGGGCTCATTGAGAGAGTAGAGTAAGCCCTGTTCCCAAATCTCCCTACGGAACCATGAAAACTACGGTTCTGGTGGAGAAAATTGTACTAAATCGTAGGTTGAGATTGAGAGTACAAGATTTTTGTATGAATTAGTACACCTTAGCGAGACGAGTATTTTATTCTTTAGCGGTATCTATATATTAGAACGGCAGCAGTGTCACTATTGATTTCACATCTCAAATAAACGAAATACCGATAGAGTATAAACTACCGGTAACAACCTTGGAAGAAGGCATTCGTGGGATGAAATTTTTACCGACAGAAGCGCTAGTGGATATACTTCAAACACAAGCGGCGGCACTTTCCTTTGTATTTAATCAGTGAATTCACTCCACAGGTTTTTGGCTCTGATCTGAGGTGGAATTCATTCGTTCAATTCATTTTAAATGTTGGTAGTCTTCAATTTTCTTCAGAATCCATCAGTTCCATCGTCTGGTCATTTTACTATTCATCAGTCTTTTGCTTGAAGAGCATCCCGTGTCATCGTATTGTTCTCATTCTAATCAAGTCGCTGATTTCGTTATGGCATCTGGTTGGATTCCCGACATGAATCCCACCGAGCTTTCTGATGGGACTTTGGTTTGCGGAGCTCATCATCAAATAATTTGCATCATCTGCTGTTGTGACTACAGCTTCATGCAGGATCTCCAGGAGGAAGAAGAAAACAATGACTCTGCTTCTCTCTCTGATGCTCGTTCAGACGATGAAGACCCGGAGACACTTGAACACCCTGAATATCAAGTATTTGACCGACAAGACGCATTCACGATGTTCACTAGACCGGGAATGAACGGCTTTAATGATGCCCTTGAATCCAACCTCGACTCCGGTCCGATGCCTACCATCACAAAATTCTGCCCCCCTTTTTCCAGTGATACTCCCAGCACGCTTTTCCGTCCAGCCCATCGCTTTATTAGTCGTACTAATCCCAGTGAAATCCTCCTTTACACTGATGGCTCCTGTCTCTCCAATGGTCTTGTCAGCCCTCGCGCCGGCTGCGGTTTCGTCATCTCACCTCACCACAAAATCAATTTCAGACTCGAAAATACTGGCCCAACTGGAGAAGCTCATCGCCAAACTAGTAACCGTGCCGAATTGCGTGCTGTGGTAGCCGCTCTCGAATACCGTGCCTGGCAAGGAGATAACTTTGGATCCTGGACGCGCATTGTCATCGCTACTGACTCTGAGTATGTTTTTCTCGGTGCTACCGAAAGAATCAACGGTTGGGCTCAAAGGGGCTGGCGGACTAGTGCTGGAACGGAAGTCAAGAATCTGGATTTGTGGAGGAGACTAGTCTATTGTATCAAAAAAGTGAATACGCCGATGAACTTTTCAGAAAACGGGCGTGGAGTTGCGGTCGCATTTTGGAAGATACTGAGGGAGTTGAATGCGGAAGCTGACGTTGAGGCGAAGAAAGGAGCCGAATTGGAGGAGGTGCAGGAATTTCGGGTGCTGAATGGGATAGTGGTCTGATACTTTGCGGTCGAGAATTAGACACTACATTTTGGCGACGTGATGACGACCATTTAATTGAACATTTCAGTCAAACATTCAATTATGAAGATGTATCATAAGAAGGCTCGACATATGCTGTTATAGTTATGATGTTTATTTATGCTGGCTGGTAGCTACCTTACAAGACGCCCTACAAATCGACTTCAGATTTGGATTGGGTAAGAGATTGATTGCTGTATATTCCGTGATATGATTCGAAAACTTCAAAAGTCCTCTAGTTTATAAACCTCATAACTCACTTCTTCGTACGGGTGTGTCCTATTCTCTAGGATTAGCCCCATCTACTGGCAAAACTCTCGCTATTCCCTTCTTCGCTTCTCCTTTAATTCCATGCTTCCCTTTAATAAACAACTCAACATGAAATTCACCTCTTCAATGCCTCAACTGCTTTCCTTGTAACTTCCTCCCCGGTGCACAAAATATGCACCAAGACCTCCTCTGTTCGTTCCAAGACGCCTACTTGCCCTGTGTGAGGCACAGCTCCCTTCTCTGCTACTGGTAAAAACTGTCCGAATCCGGGAATTTCAAAACAAACTTTTATGTATTTTCCACCGGCGTACACTCCACCACCCACAGCGAATATGGCATCTTTTGTTGCGGAGAGGTGAGATGGGAGGACACGATAGACAAGCTTGTAGCGTGTTTGAGAGTTCGAGGAGGTGGACATCTTCAATTTTGATTTGAGTGCTGAGCTGAGATAGGATATGACACAGTGAAATTGATACGATTTGGGAATGAATGCAACAGAGGAATAGATTTATCTACATACTCTCTGCAGTAAACTTATCATTTTATTATCATCAATTCAACTATCACCGAACAATAAACGTTTTAACGGCGATTCATGAATATTTCTTCAAATCTATTACACATAATAAATCTATTCTGCGCTATCTCTAATGCACCCCACAAAGTGGTTTATATAGCACGAGTAAAATACGGTAAATACCACCACGTCGGTATCGATGCATCCAAGAAAAAGGAAACTTTCAATTCATTCATTTAATTTGCTCATCTTATCCTCGCCGCTTAAAGCCTGCAATCCTTATCGCACCTCTTACCATTCAAAATCTAGTCAATCGAGTCAATTTACCCTGAGCCACCTCCTTATCTTTACCTCATGCACCTTGCGTCATGTTATAAAATCAATTAAACAGCGCTGGATCCTGGAATTCCAAGAATTTGTATTATCAATAAATACCACCCGCTACCTAAACACCTTAGCATATTCCTCGTCCCAAAGTCTGGGCATGGTCTGATGAAGGGATAATGGGTCAAGCATCTTCCTCTTCTTCTGCCTCTCCTATTTCCCCTGGAACTACGACGCTTCCTAGAGATTATCGTGGAAATTCACGTGAGAATGAGCATGAGAGATTTATCAGTACGGAGACGACACAGTTGTTGACACCGGACCCGGAGGAGGATATCGAGGGAGATGCGGATGTGAGGAGTGGAGATGGACATAGGAGTATGGTTATAGGGAGACATGATGGCCATGCGTGTTATCACCCTCATGCCATTGGAGATATATGTTATCCCCAAGATGAATTTGGGGATTTGCCGGTTTATAAGACGATTCATCGGTTTGTTTCCTGCTTCGTATATTACTGAGCCGGAGAATGATACTGATAGAATGTTAGGATAAGGAGAGATATCATCTCGGCGATTGGTGGGTTTTAACAAACGGTGAGATAGGGAAGTGAGACTTAGACTGACGGGAAAGATAGATGATCCATATAGTCTGGAACAATTGAGGGATCCGAGATTGAATGTATCGGTTGTGAGGCCATTGGTAGATAAGCTGTATGATTTGGATGATTTGTCGGTTGGTATGTTAGTGTTTTCTTATACTTATTCTTATTCTTGTTAGATTACTTTGAAGGTTGAGGGAATGATTATTACTACTTTTCTCAAGTGACTAAAACAACAGCCAATAGAAGGACATTTGGAAATTGTTTGATGAGGTGATGGTAGATATGGACGGTATTTTGAGTAGTTCTCAAAAATCAAATTTGTTTGTACCATGAGCACTCCATAAAGTCTTTTTTATTTTTTCGAGATTAAATCCCACTTTCAGATACTAACAAACTCCAAGTCTATTGTCTTCTCGTCAACAAAACACAGTTCCAACGTGAACAATTGGCTCTACCTCATCAACAGAGCATTTGCACCACACGTGCCCATCTATGTGAAATAGTCGCCAATCGAGTTCTGCGTCGTTTCCACGAGGATCATACCGGCTCGGAAGGGTTACTTCTTCTGTCTCGCATTCTCGTAGGAGGTTTCGATCCATTTCAAGGTGCTCCAAACAATGTCATCCAAGAAAGCAGCAACTTTGGTTGGGCTGCGAAGTCCCGTACAGGCGCCAATCGAAGATTACCAGCCTTAGAAATTGCCATTATTTCTCAAAGTAAAGCCTTCCTCAGTTCGTCGGCTTGCCAAAAAGTAATCAGCGCAATATACGAGGGTCGGATCATATATACCCCCACGGCGTTCATGGATATTCTACCTGATCACTACAAGAATAAGCCAATTTCGTTGTACAATCCAAGAGAGGCGCCATTGTTTAACCAATATAGACTTATAGTTCCTCGTACAAGGAATTATTTGGAAGTTTGCCACTTTCTGCTACTGTTGGTTTTCTATCTGTATGTCATGGCAGATCGTGATCCATCTACATTTGGTGGGATTGAATTATTATTCATTGTTTATACATCAGGTTGGTCTTTAGATCAGTTGTAAGTTCTTTAGTACATCCCAGTGGAATCTGGTAGTCCTTATTAACGCCAATCGCAGTTGCTCTATACTTGAACACGGATGGCACGTATACACCCAGAATCTGTGGTCCTTCCTCGATGTTACTTTCGCCGCGATCTTTGGAATTTATCTCGCGCTTCGCTTCAAAGGCTGGCACACTGATAACGTTGGCACTGGCCAACAAGCATTAGATGTCCTCGCCTTGGGAGCTCCTGTCCTTGTTCCACGTCTAGCGTTCAATCTTATGTCCGAAAACATGCTTTTCATTTCTCTTCGGGCTATGATGCGCGATTTCACTGTACTCACGGTTCTTGCTGTGTGGTGCTTTGCTGGATTTCTGCTCTCTATGATTTGGCTTGGAAATGGTATCCATGAGCCAATAACCGTTTCTAAATGGATGCTCTGGATATGGTTTGGACTCGACGGTACAGGCATCACAACATCTGCTCAATTCCATTGGCTCCTCGGTCCAATCCTCATGGTCACTTTCGCATTCCTAGGCAACACCCTCTTCCTTACCATCCTCGTCTCCATGCTTTCAACAACCTTCTCAACCATCGTTTCAAATGCTACCGCAGAGATCCAATTCCGTCGCGCCGTCCTTACTCTCGAAGGTGTCAAATCAGACTCCCTGTTCGCCTATTTCCCCCCCTTCAATATTCTTGCCCTCTTTGTCCTCATGCCTCTAAAATTCGTTTTAACACCCCGTTGGTTCCACAAGATTAACGTAGCAGCCGTGCGTTTTCTCAATGCTCCCCTTCTGCTCCTCATCGGCTATCTCGAACGACGTCAGTTGTGGGCCGGTCCCCGTCGTCAAAAGGAAGCAGAACAACTACCCCGTCTTCCACATCGTCCTCGACTTTGGGATTTTTCCAGAGGCTTTAGCGTTCATGGTGACTTGCAAGCAGTGTTTGATGCGGAACCTCCGAGTGATATTGCAAGTGAAATTGGAATAGAATCTGACAACGATATCCGACGCGATCGGAATGTTTTCGAAAATGACTTTGCCCGAGAATTTAATGTGTCGACAAAATCAAAATCAAAATCTGGACAAAAACCAGTTAATCCGAGAGAACACATGAAGAGAAGAGATACGGCTAATAGCGCTAAGAGAATTAGAAGAGATTCGGTAGCTCCATTCGCGGGAATGACTGTACCGAAACATTTAAGAGATTTGTTGAATGAGGGGAGTAGCGATGAAGGAGGCGAGGATATCAAAGGAAGGTTAGAGAAACTTGAGCAGTGTATGGGGAGGGTAGAAGGATTGTTAGGGAGATTGTGTAGGGATTTGGATGGGAAGAGTGAAGAGGGTGGGGGTGAAGATGGTGATGTGGGAGGAGATGGAACATTGAGTGATTTAGATACGAATGTGGCGGTAGAATTTTCAGATGACTAGATTCAGGTGTGAGATGGGTGTTATAGATTGGAGTAGCGAGGTATAAATGGGTGGTTGTATCAAATTGATTTACATGCATAAAATAGAGGTTGGGAGGGTAGCATTCTTTTTTTGGTCTGTTGGGTAGCATAGCGGAACGAGTTAAATTGAGAACCTAGTAAAGTTGTTATTCTAGCTTCCAGATTGAAGAAACATGCATATACGGATACATATATAATATTTACTACAATTCTCATGTACGCTTGATTTACTATATGGCCCGATCAACAATTAGGTATTCAGTGGAAAACAAAACAGGCAATCGGTATTCCCCTTATATCCCATCTAAAACAGCTAGAGTGTATCATATTCACCCAAATACCTCCAGACGAATGTCTGGTAGCATCTTTCACGAATCCATTCCCTTGCACCTCTACTCCGATACATGATATTACTCGCTTAAATATGCACACTCCATCAATACATACCTACCACTCGCTAGCCGATCCACTCACAACCCAAACCCAAGCCCAAGTAGACCATCGAGTAACACCTACGTGAATTTGTAGACATGCAACAATAACGAAACTTAACAAATCCCATAAGTATGGTTATTAATTATCATCTGCGGGTATTTACTAAACGATTCGGATTTTAATGATTGAATAAATAGGAGCTCTTATTGTGTTGTTATAGCAGATATACTACCTACTATCCCAGACTTGAGTTCTTTATCAAGAAGACGATACGCTTCTTTTGTAACTAAACAGCTCCAGCTTGAGCCTATCAATAATGACTGACTAGTTGTTCTTACAGTTTCGCAGTCTCGAATAAAATAAGATCTACTACATCTCACTCGAATACAGGCCATGAATAGTTAGTTACCTACCTAGATATGATATACCTTATACGCCTCCAGCTCCTCTCGTCTATCATTTACAAGTAAGTGAACAGAGATAAAATCAGTATATCATTCACTCATACCCCCTCCCTCACTTGACGGTACCACCACGTAGGAGAGTCTATATATAAGATTTCCCAATCCCCACCATCCACCCCATCCATCAATTAACGAATATATCGAGTATAAGATACAACGTATGTACGCCTTAACAAAACATCAAATACGTAGATATGTGAAAAATCTCATAAATTAATAATATGAAAGTGTACCATGTTCTTCTCTAAACTCTTCATCACAATAGTCATTTCATTGTAAACGACAGTATAAATAGAATCTTAACAACGACAACATCATATAATAAAATAACATTAGTACCTATCCATATACCAAAAATCCACACTTTAATCCTCATCCGTCCGCAAAGAAAAAACTTTCACTATCCACTCTAATCCCATTAAGAATCAGAGTACATCAACTCTAGTACATCGTACTCAGCCATATCTTCCCCGCAAAATCGAACTGGCTTTCTGTAATTTGATAAAGTAAGTTGACTTCATATACATACTCCTAGATTAGCAGAAGCAGAACCTTACACACTATATAATAAACCTTAAGCTTGAAAAAGAGAAAGAATTCCATCATGACGTCCCCCCCTTCTTTACAGAAAGATCCACGTGCTCATATCATCTATTATATACCCCAAAGAGTGAATTAAACTATTCACTTCACCCTCCTAGCTCCTAGCTCCTACTCCACCCAACTACCAACTAATTCAGTACCTACCCAACCCAAGACCAAGAACAAGAAAAAGAACAATGAGAAAATAACTAATCCAAAAATCTATCATTATACCAAGATCTCTTCTCTCGAGTCTCTTCACCTATCTTCAAAATTCACACAATCAATACATAACCCACAATCCACAATCCACAACCCAACAATCCATCTCAAAACTCTCAAAAACTCTCAAAAATCACCCCTTTCAATCTTCCATTCTTCCAATCAATACACCACTTTAAAACCCACCTCGAAAGTAATACAATACATGCTACGAGTAACCCAATATAAACATAATGCGTAGTCCACTCAATCCCCCCTCCCCTTCTCCCCTCTCCCACAATTCAACTCATAACCACAACTAATTTAATAAATCTCCTCACCTCCCTCTCCATACCACAAAAGTTTATTTTCTCAACTCTATTTCTAACCCCACATCTACTCCGTTGTACGCACTGCGTATTACATATTCTTCAAAAACCCACCTCCTTGTACTCCATCCATGTTACAAACACATCTCACAGCCCCCTTACACACTGACCCTCCTGTGGATTCATCTCCTCTCCAACTCCCCCTTCCCTGCTCAATTGCACGTACAAATTCGAAGAGGAACACAAGCACAAACAAAAGCACAAGCACACGTACATACTCAGCATTCAGCATTTAGCATCCAGAATTCCCATACCCAACACACCAGAAAAGGAAAGGAAAAGGACCAAAATTCAAGAGATTCAGAATCCATAGTTTCAGAAGATTCAGCATTTCCCATTTCCCATTTACCATTCCATTCAACTAAGAAAAATAACGAAAAACGCCTTCCCCAATGCGCCCTCACTTCTATATAGTGTTTAACCATGCAATTCCTCATCGGAGTGACGCTTGACAATGCCTGCCTGCCTGCCTGCCTGCTTGTCTGCCTGTCCCCAAAACACAACACAACTCAAATAAATATTTCCATACAGCAACAGATTTAATCCTTCTTCCCCCCCTTAACACCTCTCCCTCTCACTGCACCCTCTAAATCTTCTCTCCCAGAAGTTCCACTTCTATTTAATGAACTATTCCTCAATTTACCCGGCGAAAGTTCAAAACCCCTACCGTCATCACTTCCAGTCCCATCTAATAATTCTATAAGATCTCCAGGCCCATCCGTCGATGAACCGCCTACATTTGGTGTTCCCGGGTTTTTAACAGCTAATCTTCTAACCCAACCTTCAATCGCCGCTGCTGCATTTTCCAGACCAATCCCGGAGCCCCCCAAATTACTAGGCGTAACCGATCCGCTTGCAGGACTATATGAACCCTCAGCAATACTTGCGAGTTCATCTCTGAATCCAAAAGGGATTTCAGATTCAAGAACTGAGGAAGAAGGTAGAGAATCGATTGTAATCCCGGGTATATGTTTTCTCGCCCATGTATTTAAGGGATCCTGTCCAGGTCCAGGAGTCGTGACACTCTTCCCCAATGTTCCTACGCCGCCAGGTCCCCGAAGCCATCCTAGTCGATCCGCGGCTTCACCTACACTTTCTCGACGAGACCGATTAGCTGAACCAATCGGAGGGAAATAGCTTCCACCGGTAGATTGAGAAGGTCGAGGTCCTAGATTACTCAGTCTTCGAGAAGTTGTGCTTGCAGGGCTACTAACTTGTTCGCCTGAAGACCCGCGCGGAAGATCATAAGAAGCACGAGGGGTAGATGCGATAGAATTGGTAGCCTGACTCTTTCTTCGCGGTGGTGGAAAATACCCCAGGGTTCTTCTAGGCATACGTGCAATCTCGACTGGTTTAGAATTTGGAGATGAATCAAGGAGAACCCATCGTACATGTTCCCACGGATTTTCCTCCGGTCGTTCTGTCGGTGTCTCTGATCTGGGTGGCCACACTTCTGGGGCATCCTCTAAACTCGGCGTTGGAGCAAGTAAATCGACCCCTTGACTCAGAACCTGAGATGGGTTACAAGGACGTCCTTTGATTGCACAAGCATCTACTGGTAGCACAACCACTTGTCGAGTTTGTATAGAGTCATTTGGCCAAAATCTATTGGCTTTTCGAAATACCATAGGTTGACAATTATATCGTAATATAACTCCCGCAAGCGTATCCTCTTTCTGCACATGGTGTATATAGACCAGCGCATCACCTTCATCATCTTGTGTTCTAGTTGTAGCCTCATCCATGGACGTTCTCCGTTTGTAATTTCCATTTGTATCAACTGCCCCATTTAGATCTGTGTGGTTTTCGAGAAGTCTCGTCATTTTTTGTGTCCGTAAAGCTGCCTCTCTTTCCGATTGACTCCCCGAGCCAATAACAGCTTCATTCCTCTTCTTTTGTTCTGCGGGTCCCCATGCACCATGAGGTAGTTCAAACAACTTCTTCACGGAGCTATCTTTCCTTCTAGCTTTGGGTCTATCCAAACTGACTGTCTTCCTGGCACTACCTTCGCCCTCATCTGTTACTAAATCCCCCAAATCACCTAGCACCGAACTCGCAAGTCCTTGTAATGTACTCCAAGAATTCGACCACCCACTACCCCATGCTCCAGCATTCCCTGACCCAATTTTCTGATCTCCTCTCCCTACCGCAGATGTTCCTAAAGCACTTTCTGCGGATTGAGCGCCATTATCGCCTACCCTCCTTGAAGGATGTCTTGAAGGGATCGGGCTCACTCCTCTGGCACTTCCACCCGGACTGCTCCCCCTGCTGCTTGTTGTGCTCACCAATTCTTGTTCCGTACTTATCAGTCTTCTATTTCTCGGTCGTATCGTAGAGGAGGTTGCCGCACTGGAATCGCTGAATCGTGTTTCGTTGTCACTATATAATCGCGATTGCTTCGAGGTTATCGCGGCTGTTCGTGACGATTGTGACATGGTTGTTTCGCGGGCCGTCCGCACTGGACACTTGCGTTCATGAGAGCATTCGTCGTTTTTGATTAAATTTATTTGTGATCATTCGATCACTCAATTACTAGGCCTCGAATTGTAGTTGAAATTACTCGTGTCAGTTATGAAGTACACTTGGCTTCCTTGGGGATAATAGTCGCGGGGAACGGACGTTCCAGATTATACTACTAAGTTTGGGCTACCGTGTTCGTCATCCGTAGTAGCATTTATAGTGTATTATGTATCGAAACGCAGGGCACGTGGGGAATCCGCATTTAAGACACAATACCCACCACAAAGAGTTTCCCGAAATTGGGTTGTAATTTCTTATATTTCGATTATTCGCTAGTAATGTTTGATTTTTTGTGTTACAAGTATCAAAATAATGTATTTTTAAGACATTTACTTTGATAAGTTTCATTTCCTATTCATTAGGTGGGTTCCAAAAGGCTTATAATACAGCGGCATGAGCTACACCTACACGCTCCATGACCAATTTTTAAGTACTCGAGGAAATAGCTCATCAAGAACCACGTCAAGCAAGTCTTTGCTCATAAATAGCAACCGGCCGGTTTCCTTTTCCACTTCCAGATCCAAATCCTTACAAGAAGAATCAAGCGAGTGGGACATCGCCATTCATACCAGTTAAATCCCCATTAATTCCAAAAAATTGAAACCTGCACATCACCATGTCAGTACGCTAACCGAGACTTGCACGGTGTAGTAGACTTACCAATCTTCAACATTTAAAGTTGTAGGAACAGCTTGTGCAGAACTATTACTCCAGGTATCACTAGGACTTTGGCCTTGAGGCTCATGCATTGGCTGCTCAAAACCTTGCTGCCACATACCTTGGCCCATATTATAATTAGGAGGAACTCCAGCTGGAAGCATTCCACCACCTTGAATTGGACTACCACTCATTCCAGGTTGGCCTCGTTGCATGCGTTGAGGCAATTGATTTGATTGATTTTGGTTTGGGATTGGGGGCTGAGGTGCGCCTAGATGAGGCATGAGATTTGGATCAAGGTTGGGATGACTTGGTGGGGAGAATTGAATGTTATTCAAACTAGGACCACCTTCAGGGAACAACTGATCTGGCTGGAAGTTCTCCCAGAGAGATTGTGATATGTTTGGAGAGTTCCTAGTAACAAGATAGAGATCCGGAGGCGTAGCCGGGACGGAGTATGAGGGGTTGAAAGGTGTGGGCGGACGTGTGTGAGGACGAGAATTAGAACCTCCCATAAACGTATCTCGATTTTGACGCTGATTTGGTGATGTAATAGGTGGTGGTGCAGGCATCGATGATGAATTATAACCCTGACTTGGTGTTTGAGGTCTGGACCTCTCGTACGATTCTTGTGGCGCGGGTCCACTGCCCACAGCGAAATCCAGTGACATGTCGTCATATTTTCTCTTTTGCGATTCATTCTTAGCTTGATTAAGGCCCTCGCTAATACTCTGTACCATACGTTTATGTCGTTTTCCAGCAGCTTTCTGAAGACGTTCTTCAAGAACCTTATTTCCCAAGATGGACTCAAACAGTGTGTAAACCATCTTGGCCACGAGCCAAACTCTTGATACATCCTTCAAGCCATTCATACAAACTCTCATTCGCTCTTGGGTAGCTGCAACGATAGATGGCACTGAGGATCGCATCTGATAAACATGCATAATCAATGCAGAGAATAAACTGTACACGATGAATGCTGGACAGTATCGTAGCTCTTCATGTGCCGATAAGTTCTCGATGATGGACGTAATCATTCCTGCAGCTTGAAATGCGATAGTTCGAGATGGATATACATTTTCCTCATAATTACCTCTCTGTGTAGTAGCCGGTGGCATGTGCGCTCTATGTAACAAGCAGAGTGTTGTGTAGTAATTGGAATGTAGCAAGGCTGCCCAAAATTGATGTCGAGGCATCTCCCAATATACCTCCTTAGGACAATGAGACAGCCAATCTGCCAATGCCATATCACTGTGGGTGAGGTCGATCGCATTTTGCCGTCGAGCCTTTGAAGCTACGCTATATTGCTGTGAGAGAACCAATCCCATAATTTCGCAAAGCTTTACATATTGAAGGAAAAATTGGACATGCACAGGATCTTGGATGAATTCGGCGGGGTGATCGGTTTCATCTTCGACAAAATCATCCTCACTAACCATCTCCACATCGGAGTCATCGGTATTTATATGCACAGGGCGGCCAAGAGCAACGGCAACCGATCGGTCACGGGTAAACAGCGTCCACCAGATTCGCTTCCAGAGCCTCTTGTCGGCTTTGCTGAGCGCAGAACCTTCAACACTCCTATGCATACCTGAGCCTTGTGCGACAATTGTCGCAACCCTGCTCCAATAGAATACGTTCTTCGTTACATCTTCTGGTCCTTCCCAATACCATCCCATCAAGACCAAAGCTTGTACAATTGTAACTCTATCATCTTCATAGTTCGCGTCGTAAAGTGCTTTCGCACGCTTGTAAAATGTCAAGGCAGCGGGAGTCGTTGATCCATTAGCATCCATTAATTGGGGATTTGTACAGACCCTGGATCCAGCCAGGAGGATAGCCTGCAGTAACAGAAGCGAAGGAGGATTCTTCGCATCGCGATATTGCCTCATGAATCTGTTCCGATTGATTACAGGCACAATTGGAGCAACCCATTTGAAATATGCATCTACCAGTTCATCACAAAGAGACCGAGGAGGGAGTAAAAATGCTCCCCGTTGATGTAGGATATCAATTTCCACATTATCCAATTCCGTCAGCCTCGCCCTAGATCCTCTAATATTCTCCGGCAAAGGATAATGTACAACATCTGCGTTGCCATGTCGGTCGTGTACGAGTAGTGTCAAATTCGACGATTCTCCTAGATATGCTACTCTTCCTGCCTCCTTTATGGGCGCTCTGGTGAATTTAGGCTTCATGAATTGAGCGTAGGTAGTCTCGTCGCTATCCCGCTGACGAGCCTGAGCTTCAGTGAGAGAAGTCGCAGGCGTTCCATCTTGCGTGTTATAACCGATTGAGGTCCTGGTAGTTTGGGTACTTGGGGAGTCATTGTTCTGAGGTGATCGTTCGTCAATTGTTTCTCCTCGGTCGCTACCCTCGTCAGCTGCAAGCCCTTCAGAGACCCGAGGTAATTTGTACCTATCAGAATCTTTGTTTTTACTATTTGTCTTCTTACGTTTCGGCGTTGGGATCTTGCATTCTATGGAGAAGGCGACGCAATTTGTGCAAGGCACCCCCAGACTCGCAGCATCACATCGTACCTATCGACCCATTAATATATACTCAAAGCTGCACGACCATGCGACGGCGCAACAATCTTGCGTAACATTACCTTTCGAGCGTGGCATGTCTACGCATTGTTGTTAGCAAATGTTTGTCAAGATTCCAAATTCCTCCACAATCACAATCACAATCTGGTCCTCGGACCGAGGCATCAAATTGGATGGATAAGAAATGGAACGATATTTACATACTTGGCAAGCTCGTGAAGCTCGTTGTCTTCATCCCCAAATTGTCAGCGCATTCGTGGTATCGGAGAATACATTCCATCATACCTTCTAAATGAAGCATGTCCCGGGAGCTGCGAGCTAGGTGCAGCATTCGAACCAGCAGGAGCTTGACTACTCATTTGAGGCGCTGGAGCAGAATATTGGTTCGAGGAACCTGAACCATCTGCGGACATCTCGGTTGAGGCCATAGTAGCCGGTATTTCTTAGTGCTCGTTGATCATGCGAGTGACTAATTGTATAATAATTTCCCTAATGGTATTGTCGGCGGATTGAATCGAATAGCTGGGGGGGAGGAAGAGTGCGTGTGGTGTGTGTGTGGGTGGAAAGATGGATGATCGTGAAATTAGATTTAATTTAAATTGAATTGAATTGAGTTGAGTTGAATTGATAAATCTGGGCTTCTCGGTACGGGGGCTATTTTTACAGTTTTTCGGGACTTGAGTAGAGAGAGGGTCAAGAGGGTCAAGAGGGTCAAGAGGGTCAAGAGGGTCAAGAGGGTCAAGAGGGTTAAGAGGGTTAAGAGAGGGTACTGCAAAGTGTAAAACTGCCTACAAGAAGAAGGTCATGGTTGGTCATGTGGGGTTAAATTGCCCAGTGGAATTGATTTTAAGGTACGAACCATGATCTGCGAGAAAAAGTATGGATCTAATTATCCTTTCGGTTTTCAGTCTTCCGTTTGCGCTGTGAAATTCATTCAATGGGATTCGTTCGATTTGATTGAATATATTAACAATGAAGTCTTAAATTGATTCCATATCTCAATGGATTCAAATACAATGACTTCTTATGTGGTCTTTGTTGATATCAGCGTGATATGATATTCTAATATATAATCATCAAACATCCATAACCCGATCATCTAATTATATGTTGCACATGTCATACATACATCCAAAGCAGAGCCAGCCACCACTCTCTCATCAACGCTAGTTGGACACCATACTCATGTTGATTAGCCTACCAGGTATTCCAAATAAGGTTCCTCGGACTCGATGTGAAAAAAGAAAACACGCGACACTTATTTGCTCCACTCATTCTACGCACATCATCGTTGATGGTTGATAGTAGATAGTAGATAGTAGATAGAGTGAAAACGCTCGACCTCGAAGCCCTATGGAATATTCTATACAATGATGAAATGGTAAATTACTTATTAGGACTATATTAGCCGTGCAAAGAAATTCCCTTTTCTCGCCTACGAGTTTCATTATATCATGATACATTTTATATCAATTTCAATAGCAACACTTTTACTTCTATCTTTTTGCTGCTACTATTACTAGATGCTGTTTATTTTATACTGCAAAATATTCAATATCAACCTGAATCATCTAATGTGATGAATTATGCAATTTGAATTCCGATTCCCAATACAAATCCCGCTCCAAGTATCCATCTAAAATCACCACCCATCCTCCCCCACAAACCCAAGATCATTACCCCTCTAGCTAGTTATTAGTTTCGCTTCGCCTATTAAACTAGTAATATCTCCTTACACTTTTAAACTTCCCGCTTCACACTACATCCAATCCACCGCGCACTAAACTCCAAACCCGCCCGATACATCCATCACTTATCGACCCCTAACCAACCCTAACCACCCACTACTAGCCACCTACCCAACACCCACGAATACTTCCCGGAACACATCCTCCATCCATCCCCTCACCCCGTCCACTCACCCCATCACCCCGCAATTCCATATGTGGCACATGCACCCCAGATAGTACCCGTGCTATTGCTCAAACCCAGTATTCACCAATACAACACGATATGTGTAAGCTTGAGCTTATTAGTCTCCGATGAAATGTAGGATCATCAACAAGAGAAGAGCCTCGGTACGTCCTCGGATAACTACATGTGATATTGGGCTTTCATTCACCATTCTTCATCCACGTCACTTTCATCTGCATGCTCTCATAAATCTCATCCAAACATACATCATGATCCTCTTGTAATCATTACAATATATACATACAATTTCCCTCTTTATCCATATCTTTACCGACTTTTTAAGTACTTTTGTCTTTTCCATTTCCAATTCCATTCCCATTCACGCCGATCTTACCCAGCCCATTTTCACTCCCCTCTTTCTCTCCTTTCACATCCCTAACCATTCCCCCAAGCTCCCGCTCCTTCTCAATCTGGCCTGAATGATCCTCCACCTCCACTCCCGCAATAAACAGCTCACTGACCCCCTCCAAACTAGCCACGAAAAGACAAAGCAAGCTTGCAATAATAAAATGACTAATCGTCGAGCCAATTTCCAACCATGACCCTTCATCCTTGACCACCCAGAAGAAATGCAAGGTCAAGAAATCGCTAATAGCAATCACCACCATAAACAAGGCTGAGGGCGCGACGCCTAGCCTCTTGTTCAGGATACCCAAGTTCGCTGAGATCAGTGCAAATGGAATCATAAGCTTCACAATCAACAAAGCTCCTTGGGAGAAAGGATCAAAGACTGGAATTAGACGATTCACACTCTCCAGACTGAAAGATGAGACAGATGCCATATTTCCTGTGCTGAAGAACGCCGATTGTAAAAGTATGAGGAAAAATAGAGATATCCGCGCGTCGGTCAATGTGAGAGAGCGGAATGGAGAAGAGGATAATGAAGTTGGAACTTCTGGAACTGGAGCACCATTTGCCTTGACTTTTGTTGTTTTATTTGAAGTGTATTTGTGGATGCCGTGTTCCAATAGCACCCAGGTGATGAGAGTGGCTGAAAATGCCAAGTAGAAAAGCCCTTCGTAAGAGATGGTAAGAATTACGAAAAGTGGTGCAAATGTGAGAAATACAATCATCAATCGGTGTAGATAATGGTTGTTCGGTTGTAGACGGTGTAAAAAGGGCATTATAAGAGACGCCACTTTATTCACGTTAGCTTTCCTCATATCATCCAGGTGTTCGTCAACTTACCAATCAAGCACCAACCAACTATTTGGTTTCCTCGAGGAAGCCCCGTTCTTGCCTGTAAGGACATTGCAGTAGATCTCGTAACAAGCATTGATAGGACAATCAACCCGGTCTATTTGAGAGGTCAGAATATATGATTACTGATGATGGATGGAGTTTCTCACCTGCGCTCCAATAAGTGTACGGGATAGAAGATTATCGGCTGGCGCAACAGAATCTCCCGTCATCTTGGACTTTGCGAGTAGCTTCTTTTCAAAAGTAAGATACAAAACACCCACGACTACCATCAAAGCACCACCATACAAACTGTGAACAATATTAGCTGGAGACCTAATTGCTTTAGAAAGTGATAACCTACATAAGATCTATATCTTCAACTTTCATTGCAGGAAGTAATGTGAAGGTGCTCATTCCCAGACATGACGCAGCCCATGTTAGTGTTAATGCTTTGTTTTCATTCAAGAATTCTAAGCCGTAAAATGCCGGCCAGAAGGTTGCGCCGACAAACAGGGCGGAGAAAATCTCTCTGTGGGTGTAACCCCACGCCTATAATTGTTATTGAATGACCAATTGGAGAATGTATATCTTGACTTACGAGCGATTCTATTACGCCTAGGAAGATGATAGTTTTAATGAATGTTCCAATATAGGCAATGGGTGACTTGACATGACCAAATAGTGCCTTTCCACCCTCGGCGAGAGCATTTCGGCGGGCATATACTTCTTCCCAGAATGCCACCGGGAAAACAGCATAAGCGTAATATGTTGCAGGCGACTCAGAAACGATAAAGGAAGCGAAAAGTGCAACAAGAATTGAAGAGAAGAACAGACTGCCCGCTAGAGTTCTAGAAGTCTCAGCTTTACCATGAAGAACGTGAAGATCAATGACGGTAGTGAGGGCAAATGTGATCCACCCTAAATAACCCATTGTAATGAGGGCTCTCAGAAAGAGCCAATCGTACGTTTGAAGATATCGAAGACCAGCCAACCCAAGTCTCACAAGTTCTGCAGTCTCGCGAATTGCTTCTTCATGTTGTCCTCGATCGATCAGATTTCTGATATCAGCCAATCGATGCTCGGCAGTATGGTTCTGGTCTCCAAGACCTTCAAATGGTCGATATCTCAACTCGGTCGCTTTCTTGTGCTCCTCTTTGATTCGATACATGTCAAGAATACCTCGAGCATTAGCTAGGAAAGCTTCGGACTTTTCGGGAATATCTGCTGCTAGATACGATAGGGGCAATTCTCCAACAGAATTCACTGGGAAGTTGACACCAGCTAAATATGCCATGAGAGCTGCAACGTCTGCTTGGGAAACATCATGTCGATGAATATGGTCCATACCCCAATCTGAGGATAATTCGTCGTGCCCTGGTGCAATTCCATGGGCCTGCACAATTGGCTTCGCGACTCCAGATCCCCATGCAATCAGGGGAGTGCGTGTGTTGTCTGGGTGCCCATCGCCATGACTTCCATAATCACTCATTCCATGATCGGCTGTAAAGACAAAAGCAGTCTTATCATCTTTATAGAAATCTTCGATGACCTTTGTTACTTCTTTAATGCCTTCATCCACAACTTTGATGTTATATAGATATTCTTTCGAGTAGGGGCGGAAGCCATGACCTGTAGTATCCAAGCCAAGTAGATGTAGAAAGAACACATTTTTGTCTTTTCTTAATGCAGCGTTTAAGGTAGCATTTGTAGCAGCTTCTGCAAAAAGAGCCTTGACTCTGTCGAATACCCAGATATCCAAGTGTATAGCTGCCTTTGAAAAGTCCTCCTCCTCAGCAGAATATGTATACGCATCGACACGGCCTGGAACAGCGCCTAATTGAAACATTGGCAAAATATCTGGACTTCCCCATGACCAAGTATGTCTACTTCTATTGAAAATGCTGTCGAAATTCACCGGGTTGAGTTTCCATCCAGTAGCAACTGCCGATACATCTTCGTACATGCCCGCAATGAGCGCAACATGTCCTGGGCGGGATTCCGTAGGGACTCGAGTATGAGAGACACCGAAAGTACCATGTCCAAGGACCCGCGAGCGAAGGAATGGCGCAAGAGGCCGGGGAACAAGATCTTCTTCTAATTTTGGGTATGGTTCTGGAAACGATTGGAAAGCTTTATCGGCTCGTAGACCATCACCTGCAGATTCAAAGTATCAGTCAATTGCATCCATACACAATTTCTGAAGAAGAAACCAGAATAACATACCCACAAAAAGCACCAAACGCTTTGCTGGAGCTTCCACTCCATCTGGCCTCTCTACCCCGAATTCGCGCATCCCAGATACGATGGGACTCACAAAATAAATATCAAAGATTGAATAAATATAAACCAGATGGAAAGCCATCGCAATGGCCAAAAAGCCAAAACGATTAACTCTAGCCATGTTGCTGGCTGATATGTTCGTCTGCCTTGTATATAAATTGTACTATACGCGTTCGCGTTCAATTGAACAAACGGCTCCGACTGTGTAAGGAACAGATTGTCAAAACACCTTGATGGATTTAAGCCAAAACCATCTGCAGAAAAATAAAGGAATGGCCCGTCCTCAAAATGGACGAAATATATGTACTGTGAAATACAAATTAGATGAGAACCTCTTCTTCCCCTTAAAAATTGTCAATGGAAAGATTTTGGGGACTTCATGGTAGCTCGATAAATTATCCGATAGGACACGACATCATCGATAAGTAATGAGGGACGTTCGAGACTATCTATTTTTGGGTTTCTTCGGAGGTTCAAACGACAATGCAAATGTTCTAATCCAGTTCTCACATAAATGAGAGTATTTCATACAGTATTTGAAAAGGTGTCAATTTGCATGAAATGTAATGCTTGTGGTCAGCGAGTGGTCGGCAGATGTGTTCAAAGGTTCACCGGGAGCGAGTTCATTTTTTTTTTTTACGACGCTGTCTCTTCGATAGAATGAATAGCAAGGCGAAGATTAGGAGCACATCGGAAGTAATATATTCACGATACTGAGAATTTCAGTGTTCAAGTAGTTACAAAAGAATTCACACACGTAAATGCACCCAGAATTATGTAAGGAGTTTCCCTTCCCGAGTCTATATTCAATTATTCCCTCCGTACCTCGCACTTGCATTCACACATCACTCTCATCCTGTCCTCCACAATTCTCATCCTCAATTCCATTTCCAAACCAAAGGGTATATAAGCAACAGCACAGCACGGTGTTAACACGTCATTTCACCTTCTCGTTTCCACCCCTAAAGCAAACGCCAGAATAATCTTCGGCATTCCAACCTCCCCTTTGCAACCCCACCTCCATCAACCAAATATACATCTCATCCCAATTCTCCTCTGCCCCGCCGCCTGAATATCACCTCTACATCTTCACTTCCCTCCTCTTACTTCACAGTCCCCTTCTCGCCATCAGAAGAAGATACAATATAAAACATTACAAAGTAGCCAAGTTTTTTTTATTACTGCCCGGCCACTGCAGTATCATGCCCCATCCTCCTCTCGCACCCTTTAACATACCTCGTCAGCCTACACCTCTCCCCCTTGGATAACGTAACACCAGCGCATCGCAAAAATGTAGGTATGTACGTGCCTAATTACAGTTTGCAGCTGGAAAAGAAGAGAACGCCAACTTCCTTATGTACATCGCTTATGAGTATAGTTATTTGCGAATGAATTTTGTGTACGAAAATCATTCACTATAAACGAAAGAATTGAAGTCTAGAAAAAGTGGAAAATTCGGGAAACCAGACGTTTGATAACGCGCAAAGTTCTATACTTTGTTGAGAACGCCGAAAAGTCTAGTGCGTGAAGGAAACAAAAATAGGTTGATAGTTTGCGGGATTCCATGATTTCAACCGATTATAAAAGTAATAGGAGTCTGATAAATGTGGTGGGCGTTGAATCGTGAATCGTTGAATTTAATGGTGCTGTAGATAATCTCGTAGACAGTATTGCCATTCAAGGTGTCTTACCACGCTTACGAGTATTCTCATTGCTCTCGGGATCGAATATAGTCGTTACTCCCGCAAGTGTCCAGTTTGAGGTTGAAGAATGAATAGCGACGAGCCATGCAGCTACCAAGTTGACTAGATAGTGAAGCATGTAGGCATAAGTCACTCCATATACTGCAGCATAGATCGCGATACCGAAGAGCAGAACGCTGGTAACGTGGCGAACACGCGATGTAACACGAGGGACCATCTTTCCACTCGTTAATGTTTCCACCAAGAGAATGAAGGGCATGATGGAGAGGACGTTGTGATGAGAAGAGAAGGGCGTCAACCAATGCACAGCCAAGTTATGAATCCACACAACGAGTATTGGGAGGTTGATTGGCAGGATCCATAGCATAAGGACAAGTATCGAGTGGACATAATTGTAGAAGTTGTAATTCGTGTTAGAACGTGCTTCCCTGGCAAATCGTAGGGCCCTTGTACAAGTGGCTATCTGTACCAGGCATGCCACCAGATATGCGAACTGGTATGGAATGACTGTAGACACTAAGAATAACAATACGCCAGTCGTGAATACTCGTCGACGTGGAGAAGATGGTGCGAATGCTGGAGATGATGCTCTCTTTCTATCTTCGTTTCGCAACCACGCCGGCTTAACACTCATCCAGCCATAGAGTACGCTCAAAATGTGAGTAATGGCCAATGTGGCATAATTGATCATTACGCATACACCAATACAAACCAGCCCAATCAGAGGAACCATAAACCAGAAGAAAGGGTCTTGTGAGCCCACAAGTAAATCGTTCTTAGTATAGTCAATGACAGTTTCCGATGCATTCCTTCCCCATCCCAAAAAGCCCGTGGGAGCTCCTTGAGGCGGTGCCGTACTTGCTTGGGAGAATGACACCGATAGGCATGTAAGAGCTAACAACACCAAAGGTAAAGACTGTCGTAAACACAAGTCCAGACTTTCGCTGAAAGAAATGAAAATTCCCGTCTCGTCATACATTCGAAATTGCTTTCTCATCACAAGGGCAACAACCAGTAAGGGGAATGCCGCAAAAACCGTTCGATAGCGCATATACAACTTCCCTAAACTGCCTGGAACATCGACACTCAGGGAGATTTTGATGCTCGAATTGCACGTCGGATCAGTCCAGAACTGAAGGCTCAACCCATCTTGAATGGCTTTGTATTTAAGTGCAGGAGGCATGAATGGAGAGACCCCATGGATATTGATGGTTGCTTGCTTCACATTTACAAAGTATTTGGATTCGTAAGGCTCCGAAATATATTGACGTAAAAGCGGGGTGAACAGTTCCGATTCCTCCCCACAGACTTGATTGCCCATTTCCAAGTTGTAGGCCAATAAACTGGAGTGCACGGCGGGTATTTTGACCTCCGCAACCATAGGCCTGTTTGGTGGAAGCCTCATTTTCATACCGAAAGCCAAGAGACGTCGGAGACTCAGAGATCTGATTCGGTGCGACTGAACATTATCACTAAACTCGGCAATCACCCATCCAGGAGTTGACTCAACTGCTTTATCGACGATAGCAACAAATTGGTGGTCAATGATATCCTCCAAATCGTATTGTAAGTAAGAAAATGGCTTTATTTCTTCCTCGTCGTCCAGATAGAAAGGCATCTTCGATGTTCTGGTGGATGCTGGTAAAGGAATAACGTCGCTTGCAGCATTTTTACAAGCTAATCTCGTAGATCCAGAGCTATCCCCAGACAGATCCATATTCATAGAAAATAGTGTCGCTGATTGACCTGGATGCAGAGGGAAAACACTGCAGAAAAGAACCTCCAACTTCCCATTGTCCCCAGGTCTATCGAACTTTTGATCGGTGAGAAGTGTGAATCGTTTTCCACCTGGTGTCCCTTGGGGAGGAATCGGGAGCAAATGCGCTTTTGGTTTCCTCGACTCCCCAAATTTTCGTAAGGTTAATCTTTCTCCTTGGGGGATTATTGCGTGCGAGTCGTCTTCCAAAGTAAGCAAAGTCGTGGGGTCCTTGTGGGAAAGGGTCTTTTCTGCGAGGCTTTCCATTCCTGTCAAGTACCATTTTTTGAAGATTCTCATTCTATCTGCTCGAGGTTTCGTTTGTGCAGGCCGGTTTACATCAACAACTTCGTATAAAGATCTGACGACAACTTTCCTGAACTGATCGCACCATAGAATAGCTTGATGGTCCATACCGGTCCATACGTTTGGCACAGATGAAGTGAAAACGGTAAACCCATGTGTATCTGGCACCAGAGATTCCAGACTGGCATAATCTGACGGAACCACAGTATCGAGTCCACCTCCAGCTATGGATAACAAAGTAACGTGCCATAGAGGATTATTGTTTGCCCATTTCTGTGAGTAAGCTTGACGCCAGTAGTCGTTGATCTGCTTGTAAGTTTTGACAATCTCCGCATCGAAGGAAACAGGGGGTCGAGCGTGTGGAGCTGACATTGTAATAATTGTATTAATGGAATTCGACTGATAGTTCGGCATGATTAACATTGTACGAGCTACAATCCCACCCATCGAGTGCCCCAATATGATAACGGAAGTTGGATCTGGAAGCTCCGGGTCTCGTTGCGATCTTCGAGGATCATGGTACAAAGATAATATATATGCAATCGCTTCATTCAAGTATTCTGCCTGGTCCAACATTGTCTGCCCATGGAAGGCCGTTATATCCTCGTTAAAATCGACAGTAAAAAAGTCCAGGTTCCGTGCTCCGGCATTGATCGCTGCAGAATCGTGCTGTAAAACATCGTGAAAGTATGTTGCTGCCTCTGCCGCAATTGGTCGAACTTGCTTATAACTTCCAGCATTTCCAGGTATGAACAAAACGGGAACACCTCTAACCTAGACAGATTTCGTAAGTTTAGCCCTCCAATTTTCACGCAATCCCCATACCTTGGTATCCTCATCCACCATTCCTTCCCTATATAGATAAACTGAATATTTGCTTGCGAAACGGGTATGCTCGGTATCGAAATCCGATAACTTCGCAAAAGAAGGCCTCATATATGACATTCGACATCCTTTGTTATCTAATTGCCGCGTGGTAAATGAATGTATGATAGACGCCAAAGTAAGTAAGGCTATAACTGTTGTAGCGAAGGTCAATGGTGTAAAAGACCAAGGACTTCGTAACCTCGACCGTCGTGGAGTTTGTCTAGAGTCTGCCATCTTATCTACCTCAATAGCCCCTTTCGAGGTAACACTAATTACAGCCGTTTCGTTGGGTTGACCCTTATCTATATGTCCATTGCGCGATTCAGTTGGTTTCCAATTTGTATTGCTGGGGCGTCGACTCCTGGCAGCCAAAGGCCTTTTGTCGCAACTTTTCCGACGATCTAATTCGGATTGAGTATGTTGCGGAGTGCTTTGTCGTGAAGTTGATTGGAAATTCTGGGAATCCCTATTCGATATCGATACTTCGCTTCTAGAGCGACCTGTAAACCCCGGTCCTTCAATTATGTCGGCATTCGCTATTGAATCGTCGCCTTCTTCCTCTGCGGCCGACCCAGATGATCTCCTCAGCATCTAAGCAGACTTGCGACACGAATCTCCAAATTTTGAATAGGAGACTGACGTGGGAAATCGCTTTCGGTGGGAATGTTGTGAGGAGATTGTGAGAATAATTGGCGGATAGGCTTGGAGAGGCTGGAGACAAGAGAATTGGCGATTTCTTGAATGACAGAAAAACCACAGGCGAAAGAGCTAAGGAAGGCCTTGGAGGAATTGACTGATTAGGGACAGGCGAATTGATATGTTTAGATTACTAGGTACCTACCTAGCACAGCAGAGCAGTACCGGTTTATCAGTCTATTAGATACTTTTTTCCATGTATTCTCAGCCAGTTATTAAGCCTATTAATATTAATAGAGTAAGGCTTATCCCATTTTTTTTCTTTAGCTTCTTTTATTTTATAGCATTTCACTTATTTTAACCCTGTTACATGCAGTAGGGATGAGCTTATGAGTGGATGACTTCCAGGTATACCTTGATGCTTTTCTTTACCGTTTTTTATTCACATTGGTAGCAAGGACTCTTGGGTAGCTCGAGAGGGGGGAGGGAGATATCGTCGATTGAATTTGCTATCGCGGGAACCTACTATAATAGTGTGCAGAACGTCTACCAAAAGGATCTATGTATTTACTTGTCTACTAGCCCAAGAATCTAGAACCTAGAATCTTGATATACCTACGTACTTAGCAGGTATCTATACATCCTACTTAGGCGAGTAACGTAAACATCCCCAACTACTCCTAAAAAAAAATGAAGGAAGTTGTTGTTTCAATCACTGCTCATGTCAGATTTCATTCAAATATCCAGACGCCAGCATATTCGCTGTCATTGCGAACAGTAGTTATGTTTCAAGCCAAATTGATCGCTCAGATAGATGCCAGGGAAAAAAGACCGGCCGAACGTTTAAACAAACCACTTTTTAGCACATACACAGTAACACAGCAAGTTATCGTGAGGATCTTGTACACCATGATTGGTGAATAGGGGTCGATCTACATCTTTCATTCTTCTTATCATCGTCGCATGATGATGTTCTAAAGCTTCTTGGCACGTTTAGGTCTTGGTTTTTACATCGATATTCTTTTCACAAGACGATCCCAATATTCGATTCATTTTTCGTTACTGATGTTTGAGATTGAGTGAAAGAAACTGTTGTACGGATTGGAGGATACGGGATAGGGCAATATTATTCGTACGTCCTATTGCAGTATCGCAACATGACAATATAAGTTGGTCGAACATTCATTGGCGTGGTAGAGAGGTAAATAAACATGCTGCATATGGTGGTACATGCACTATCATGCAGTAGCTTTTTTATCAGCACCTCATACCTTCCCGACCTGGTAGTGGCGCTCCAATGGGAGTAGTCTTTCATCTAAACCTATGGGAGATTCAAACCAACCTTTTTGAACGTCTTGTACCTCGTACGGTACCAATTCAATGTCTGTGTCAGTTTGATATCAAATCGATTCTGAACGCATCCTCAACAGCATTTTAAACATTGAAACATGGTTTACTTCTGGACAGTATTATCCATGCTCAAGGATGTTCCGTGGATCTCATGAACTTACTACTTGGATAGGAGCCTTGAATAGAAAAAATGTCTTCACTCCTATGGCAGGGGCTGTGTGCTCTAAATTCTGAACCAACATGTTGGAACTCTGGAGCCAGTCAGTATAAATAGACAAATAGCTACTTACTACCTACCTACCTACCCCGAAGCACCAATCTTTAGCGCTATCATTCCTCGAGTCCTCGATTCCTCGATTCCTCCATCCCGTAGGAGAAGCATCATGGCGTGCTCAAACTTTTACACTTTAACAACCCCCACGCGGCTCATCATGGAGCGCACTTCATTCAGACTACCAGTCCAACTTGGGATTGCAGCGTCAAGACTCAAATGGGGCTAAAAAGGAAACAAATCTTTATACGTAGAAGACTTGATGGAATATTCAAGTGGCTGGGAAACGACTTTCTCATCCCCAAGAAATCGCACCAGAATCCATTTATCTGGGGCTCCATGGAAAATTATCGCTGGCTGGGGATAATGTTTAATATCGGATAAGTTTGTGTTGGGGAAGGGAAGAGGTCGGACGGAGACTGCGGAGGGGAATTGGGTGTCCGTCCAAACGAGACGTGGATATAAAATTGCTTCATTTCTGATTGTAACCTAAGTTCCCAGATATTACGATCTGGCCAATGAAGATCTGGTGAGATGAGTTGAACCGTAAAGGAGAGGTCTATTATCAAGCAGGCGGGTCGTAAAATTCTAGTCAGTGGTAACATCTCCAATTCTACGATTCCTCGAGTGATATACCAACACACATACCACGTTCTCTTCAAAAGCAGCTCTCCCGTAGCTCCACATGAAGCTCAAAATAATTAATTCATATCCACTTTACTTACTAATCAGGAATTAAACCCCTCAGTTCAAAAGCCGCCTTTATGCTTATGCGCATTGTGTAAGCATCATCAAGATTCAATACTTAATTACTGGCAGTAACGCTTTGATTAGACCTGCTCGCCTGCTAACAAGTAGTCGACATCGTTGCAGCGTTGGATACAATTCAACCTCAACAAAGCGCAACTCCTTTTTCCAGTGCTACAATGCATCTAGAATAAAATCAGTACTAGACAGGTAGCATAGTACCTTAAATCTAATTCCGTCCAACCAATAACAAACGATTCACCCGTGAACGACGCCTCACGCCTCACATAGATTCAATCTGTCTCTAACTCTTTGAATATATTGGTTTGTCGTGCCTGCACATCTCTCAAGTACATACGGAGTCTACATATCGTTACTGCACCATTGATATCCCGTTGAACCAAGAAATTGTTCGTTATCTACGTTGCCAAGTAGATGGAGAGCTCGATCGGGAATTAGTTCTGAACGTGGCTTGCACGCCTTGAACGAAAACACTAGACCAAGATATATATGTGTAGTACGTACGCAAAACCTGCTCTTGCGCCATTGTGAATCTATCGTGCTGCAGCTAGCTTCACGGTCATCACATCACATCACACATCGCATCGCATCGTATGGAGAGCTATCGATAATCTACACAAAGATGGAGAAATTTTTTTCCAAAATCAAATGCAACTATTCGATGCCAAAGTTCTACATATCTACGGATTCTACACATTTAGCCATACTGTCACGCTACATTCCACCAAGTATGATACCTCCCTACACATCGAAAAGCACAACATGCAATAATTCCACCAGAGCATTTCAGGATATTCGTATATGCATCAACATACCAACGCGAAAAGATGTACCTACTACTTTCAACTACTGGTCTGAAAGAGCCGCGTAAGATGCTGTGCGACCTCTATACGGAACAAAGCTTTAACCTTAAAGCTTATGAGCTTGTGGTGTAGGAAGTAGGAAGACTCGCGTCCTTGCAGTGCCCTAAACGTCTTGGCAGTGCTGAGAGTTCGTTCTAGTGAACGAGCAGGCTTGTGATATATAAAATAGATGATGATGATGTATGCAACATGTGAAAATCTAATCGTTTGATGGAAACTTTGTGTTTTGCTAGAAAGTTATTTATAGAGTTCACCGGGAGTAACTTTTTTAAACCTTTGTTTAATATCTGGCAGCCTGTAAAGTTTATCGGGAGGTGCACTGGTCGTCGTGGTACTTTGCTCATGTGAGATCGCGTCATACTAATTCGACGTTCGAGTAAGTTTATACATCAAGTTTGAGCACGATTATATCTTTCGGAGGAAGTCTTTGGATCTGCCGTATACAACTCTTTGATATCTCAAAACACGGTCGTTTCGACCAGAGAGAGCAACCTTACGAGATACATAATTTCAAGATCGTCATTGTGATTTCAGTGTGAGTAGTATTGCCAATTCAACGTTGTATCACCAGCACAGCACAGTATCTAGTATACTATCCACAATATCGATTGACGTATCTTGAAAGATTCCAGAATTTGAATCTATGCTTCTCATAATGATTCCGCATCTTGTGAATTCTTATCGACAAACTATCCACGTCTGCCTTTCACACAAACTGTAGAAACTCCACTGGTACTCTAGAATCTTTGCGTCTTGCGATTCATATAACTTCTTGCATTCCTAGTAGGAATCAAAGTCTTAAACGCACAAATTTGTAGCAAGAGAGGATTGGTCCCACGATTCGAATATATGTGCATTAAAGTAGAACAGCAGCTTACAGTATTCTACCACAATTCAAAGATTCGTCGAAGATCGTAGTCAAACGTTTTACTTTCTATTTTCTATCACAAGTCGTAATCTTGCATTTCTCATTCCCATATTCATCCAATGCAGTGCATAGGTAGCCAAATCTCACATATAAATCCACTTCTAAACATTCTAGTCTTTCGTTCCCTCAATCACACATACTCGAGTGAGACAAATCCCAGACCTAAGAACTACGCATCTAGATACCCAAGTAAACATATACCTGCCACTCCCCGACCGCATTATCATCAAGGAAAACCGAAATCAGATATGCAACTCCCGGATAAATTTGATACGAGTACAATATCACCACTATCGTAGTTCATCATGAATATATTTCATTCCGATGGCGGGATATATATAGCCAAAGATCATGATATGTATACGTCTTGTATCCGAATACCGCGTATTGTCAGGTACCCAGCTTATGTTATAGGTGACTATCTATCGTCTTCCTCATACTTTACCTTCATCTCTCCCATATATTCACTTTCGAAATCTATTTCACAGCCCACCAATTACTATTCGCCAATCACTTCTCAGCTTAATCTTTTCAGATATTTTTGTTGCACATCTGCTTCAGGGCCTCAAGCCTATAGATACCTACCTGTTGCGCCTCTAAGGTCTCTAAGGTCTCTAAGGTCTCTAAGGCCTCTGAAATCAGCAGTTAGGTAGATATAAGGTATCCATATCTCGTAAGTTCAAAAAACGGGAGGAAGAATATCACAGATTGTCGAATCCATCCAAAACACGTAGAAGGAGATAACGCGAATATGAGTGTAAGCAGAGAGGTAGGAGTTGGTATATCGATCTACTTTCACTTGATACGACTTGAAAATTTAGTATAAGCAAACAGTTGACTTGACTAATGAAAACCTACGACGACGGTATTCTATTGCACATAGTTTCAATCATTAGGTTACTGCTAAAAGCGAAAAGAAACCGAATATACATACCTAGGTAGACATCCTTGATCACCTCTGCCACAGTAAGTTCTTTAAAGAGCCTCACTGTATTCTGCCTAGAACTTAGTAATCAGACTTCTACATGCACTGTTTAGCAAGTTCGATATTCGTTCAAATAGAAACATCCCGAAAATAAGTGAACTTCGAGAATCAATCCACATTTTACCTAGGTATTCAACGATGCAAGTCTCACAAATTCCGTTACGCCTTAACCTCAATTCGAACTTTGTTGGATAGCATTTGAAGCGAATTTGATTGTTCAATGAATGAGATGTTGAGCACCACTTGATTCCAATTTCATGAATGGAAAGTATGGCATATGGGCTTAGAGTTGCATCCGTGCATTAGACTCCCCCCTCTTCGTTCCATCTTCACATTAATCCAAACATTAATGCTGCCAGAACGAAGAGATTTGAAAGAAATGAAAATAACCTTCGCTATTCCAGCTCTAAACCTTTCTATAGTAGCCGCCGGCCCGCCGTCTATCTATTCCATCTCTTCCAAGACCATTCTATCCAAGGACGCCCTTTCGTAGCTCGACTAGTACCTCCATTGCAGCTACCAGACAAGGAGTCAACCCTCGTCTTTCATCAAATCTCATACTATCCTATTGCTTTCAGATTGGTGGTTTCGATTGCGTGATGCATAACCATGCAATTTACTCCACTCTCTCATCTGCTTCAAGTTTTCTCGCTTCCTCCAGTCTCTCCAAATGGGTATACCTTATACACCACAAACTAACCAACAAGCCCAACACAGACGCCGTCACTGTAACCAAATATGCGCTGCGATAACATTGCAAGCCTTCGGTACATTCCCTCACACCTCCATCTTTCACGATACTATGGCGATCATAAACTGTACCATAGAAAAGATTAAAGATATATCCTGAGAGGACTGGGGAGAGAGTCATGAAACCCCAGTTTGTGGAGAGGCCATGAACACCAAAAGCCTCAGCTACCAGAGATGGGAAACAACCGAAAAGAAATCCATAACCGAGACCAGTGAATGAGGAGACAAGGAAGAGGAGGTGTGGGTTTTCGGTATTAAGAGCGGCGATTTGAGCAACGAAGAAGATCAGAGAGGCGAGAGTTAGACACCATAGACCACTACAGCGTAGAACCTTGACGAGGAAGTCTGAACCAACTCCTACTGGAGCGTTAGTGAAAGAGAAGCTGTAAATTAGAGAGGATTAAGTACCCGAAAGGAGACGACCAGTGAATGAACAAACAGAAAGGATGGAAACATGCATTGCTTGACGATGCATGATGAACTCTTCTGGGATTGAATCATCCCAATGACGCCAAAGTGCTTGTGCGTCGTTTCCAATATTACTAGGATAGATTAGTTGAGGCTCGAGTTCGAGTAAAATGAGAAACTTACTTGATAGTCATCAATCCAATACCTGTGAGTATTCCCATCAAAGTAAACAATTGCCAAAATTCGACTGTTTTGAATAATTGAAGTCCTCGAATATCTACAAGATGCGCGTGATCCTTCTTGTCAGTTTCGTCTACATTTTTTCGAGATTCTTCATCGGTGGACTTGGACATCAAGGAGGAGGTTTCGTCGGTATCGGACGTGACGCCGTTCTCGGGTACCTCGGCCTCTATCACATGATGGTTTAGGATATGATGTTTGCCCGAAGACGCAACAGGTGGTATAACATACCAGGTTCACCATCCAAGACATCTCTCTCTGCTCGTCTACTATCCTCTGATTTCGTGCGATGTAGTCGATTTGAATCGGATCGATTATGGCCGGGAAGAGCCGAGTAATGGGCATGTGGTATCACTCGTAGGAAGAAGAATCCTAAGAATACCGTTCCACTGGTTCCACAGGCCAGGACTAATAGGAAATGTCCCGCATCCCCTGGAAATGTAAATGCAGTAAATGCAGAAAAGAAAAATGCACTGAGTCCAAAGGTAGCCAGTGGGAACGCTGTCGCTGTACCTCTGTTGTGTGGCCAGTTAAGAGCTGAAGTCTTAATGGCAGCTGCATTGGCAGCACATCCTCCAAGCCCGGTAAAGAATGAATATAAACAAAGTAATGGTAACCATCCAGACCCTCTATCATATGCTTGATATAGTGGAAAGTATCCCGCAGCAAGCAAAATCGTTCCCAATATAACGGCAGGTCGAGGCCCTTTTCCATCCACCAATAGCCCAATTGGTATACCACATGCATACATTCCCAGATTTCCAAATAGACCCTGTTTACAACTAATTAGCATGATATCAAGAGCATACAGTTTGGCGCAAAGTGATCTTACTATCAAGTTGATCTGTGTTGATGACAACTTCAATCTATCAGCGAACTGCGGGCCCCAATTGGAGAAAGCATAGTTCGTTCCACATGCCAATGCAATAAAGGTTGCTGCAACACTCGACACTATCCTCGCTGCTTGTAATGGCTTTTCCGACATATTCGATGACCGCGTCGTTATCGTGATTACTCAAAGGGGGGCATGTATAGTTTCACGTCTTAATCATTGCAAAAGTCAAAGCAAAAAGAAGGGGTATTCGCTGGCAATAAATGGGAAATGATATGTTTTATAATGAGAGACAAAAGTGTTCTCCCAAGAGTTCCTGGGCAAAATACGAGTGATTGTCTGAAAGAAATTAGAGTATCCTCTTGCTGTCGTCTGCACACACGTAAGTCCGTTATCAGATAAACCAACTCCGCTAATGTCTCCTTATCAGTTTGATTTACGGTGGATCTTACAAACCATCACCGCACTAATGCAGGTCAGTCGCCTAGACTGCTTTCATCAGCCGCATAGATCATAAGGAGCCATCTCCAAAACAACTTCCAGCGTTATCCTTCAACTTTTATGCTCAACTATTAACGATACAGATTTTTCAAGAATCATATTCAATAGAGTCGCGGATCATTTTATTGCCAAGTTTAATACTGCGACATCACATTATAGCAAAGCGCAAAAATGGGCGCTCTACTTTCAATTCCTTTGTTGGCTGTGCCAAGCTTGGGCACTGTGAGTTCTACCTATTGGACTTTGTCATGAAGAGATTACTTATATTCTTAGGTGGTGGGTTTTGCTGCAAGTTGCTGTGGAGCGGCAACATGCTCTGCTGTATGCAGTGCCTGTGGTAAATGTGGTAACAGGTATATCTTCAGACTCGAGGCGTTTGCTTGATAAACAAAGACTGACTGATGAAAAGTGTTGCCACTCGTATCGCATACGCCCTCATCCTCTTAATCAATTCAATATTATCATGGATAATGCTAACACCATGGGCGATTAACAAACTACAAGGCTTGACTTTGGATTATATGAAGATCAGTTGCCCAGAAGGAGAATGCTATGGATGGGTTGCGGTTCATCGGATTAATTTCGCACTGGGAATTTTCCACCTTATCATGGCATCGATGCTATTAGGCGTAAACTCTTCGAAGAATCCACGTGCAGCAATACAAAATGGATTTTGGGGTCCTAAAATCATCGCTTGGCTGGGCTTGATCGTACTTTCGTTCTTGATCCCAGACGGGTTCTTCTTGGTATGGGGGAATTACATTGCATTCACCGGATCGACACTATTCCTCCTTCTCGGACTTATTCTGTTGGTTGATCTTGCACATACCTGGGCTGAATACTGTCTCGAACAGATCGAAGCATATGATTCTCGAGCTTGGAGAGGAATTTTGATCGGATCAACATTGGGCATGTATGCATGTTCTTTGGCAATGACCATCGTACAATACATTTTCTTTGCTGGTGCCGGATGCTCAATGAACCAAACCGCTATCACTCTCAACTTGATCTTCCTAGTTATTGTCTCTGTCGTCTCTGTCCACCCTATGGTGCAAGAATTCAATCCGAGAGCAGGTTTGGCGCAATCAGCTATGGTTGCTATTTACTGTACATACCTCACCATGTCTGCAGTCTCTATGGAACCTGATACGAAGCATTGCAACCCTCTTATTCGAGCTCAAGGAACACGAACAACCTCTATTATTATTGGTGCGATCGTTACTATGCTCACAGTTGCATATACAACAACCAGAGCAGCAACACAAGGAGTAGCTCTAGGAGGAAAAGGAAAGAGAATCGCATTGCCCGAAGATGATGAACATGATCTAGTTACCCAACAACCAGATAGCCGACGTGAAATGCGTGCAGCAGCTCTTCGACAAGCCGTAGAAGAAGGAAGTCTTCCTGCAGACGCTCTTCTAGACGACGATGATGAAAGCGACAGTGGAAACACCGCCAAAGATGACGAGAGAACCTCAACACAATACAGTTACGCATTATTCCACGTAATTTTCTTCTTAGCGACCACTTGGGTAGCTACACTACTCACCATGAACATGGATGAATACACAGATGGGAATACAAGTTTTGCGCCTGTGGGAAGAACATACTGGGCATCATGGGTCAAAATCATCAGTTCATGGGTATGCTATGGTATCTATACATGGACATTGATCGCACCTGTAGTGCTACCAGATCGATTCGATTTTTAGATACAAATAGTTTACTTTTGGTTTTTATTGCGAGGGTCTTATTAATAAGTATTGTATTGTATTCATATTGCATCTGTTTTTTCAAGCGGGAAACATCAGAAGGGTGATTCATTTCTGAGATTTTATGGGGATTGGCGCGAGTTATTATGTCCTAGCATTACCTACCCACCTTTTCATAGGACAGAATTTGATATATCAAAAGTTTCATCATTACGTGCACTAATTTTTTCTTGTATGATCTCTCGTATAGCCTTTGGTATAAAAATTTCTTGAATTTCATTCTGAGAAGACGATATTTGATCAAATAACTGACATTAATGCTCAAAATCCAATCCAGTGATTTAGGAAACCAGATTTGGACCCTTGGAAAACACATTCTCGGGGTCATACTTTTTCTTCAGCTCAGCAAGACGTGGATAATTGACGCCATACACCAGATTGCCTGCTTCATGGTTTGCTATCAAATTCATTAGCCAATGGTGTCGCTTTCTTTCTGCGACGAAGATGCAAGGAGGTTTTTGCTAATTAGGTGGATATCGAGAATGGAAGCAAGGTTCGCGTAGCGACCACAAGCGATGTTTAGAGGAAGAATCAAAAGCACAGAACCAAAAGAGAGAAAAACTTACCACCATCATAATTCGCATACGCACCCACTCCATCCTTGGTAATCTCATCCGTCCCGTCCTTGAGCCTCCTCTCCAACTCCGCCTTTGTTTTTTGAGCCATCATCCTACACCACTCTCTACACTTCGTGTCCGTCTCTTGGCTTTCCCAACTCGCTCCAAATACTAGGTTTCCATACGCGCCTCTATTCGCGTATGCGGTCTCTTGCTGTCCCACCTTTAATATCTTGCCGAAAGGTATGTATTCGAAAATCACCATGGTATATTTCGCATCTGGGGTCTCGAGGAAGAATTTCTCCGTCTCGGTGTAGACGTCCGCGGCAAAGGAATAGGTCAGAGGGAACATGACTGCGGCGCCTTTCAAGTTGCGGCGGAGGCCGTGAGCCATGGGTTCGTTGAGCATGCCATTTACTTCTACATAATCCATTTCTCTCGTGGTGTTGGCGAGTGGCTCGAGATCCAATAGCGGTTTGAAGTAGGCTTGAGCTTCGGCTTCGGTGCCGTTGTAGAAGACGGGGACGAGGACCGCGGGCTGGAAGGCTGGGGGTGGAGAAGCAAACGCGAGAAGCAGGAGAGCATTTTCTTCGTCGAGCGTGACGATTGTGTTGGCGAATGAAATGATTGCTTCTAACTTCTCGCGGGGAAACACTAGCATACCGCCCCAGACACGGTTGGGCTGCGGGTGCAATCGATAGGTAAAACTCGTCGTGACGCCAAATCCAATACCCGCGCCGCGGATTGCCCAGAAGAGATCGGGTTCCTGATTTGCAGAACATGTCACAATGCGTCCATCGGCGAGAACGACTTCTGCTTCGAGAAGATTATCAATCACTAATCCGTGTTTGGGAGTGAGATGGCCAAAGCCACCTCCAAGGGTGAGTCCGCCGATTCCAGTATGATTTACGGTACCGCCGACGGCAGCGAGGCCGTGGGCAAAAGCAGCGGTATCGACGTCGGACCAGAGAGCGCCGCCTTGACAGCGGGCTGATTTGTTGACGGGGTCTACGGTTACGTTGCGCATTTTGGAGAGGTTAATGGAAAGCCCATTTTGGGTCGATGAGGCGCCTGATGAGCCGTGTCCACCGCCGGCGACTGTGATGGAGAGTTAGTTATAGGGGATCATAAAATTTGATTAGACAAAGTATCAACGAAATACTCACCTGCGAAATCGAGTCTCTGTTCTTTGACAAAAAGAACGAGTTTGGAGACGTCCTCGGCGGTGGTAGGATAGACAATTAGGGCCTAGAGAGGATATTAGCAAGTACATCTTAACAGGCACCGAAAATTAGTTAATTTAGACAGATAGATAGATGTATATAAAAAAATCCTTGGGGAGTTTTGATGGAAAGCTCAATTTTCCAATCCCCAAAATCATCACACAAGCTTCACTCCTCTTGCGCACCTCTCTCCCCTCACCCTAGAGCAACAACCATTCCCTCTCCTTCTCCCTTTCTCTCTCTCTCAATAACAGAAACCCAAGAAAACCCACAATAACAAACATTAAAAAAAAACATAAACCCACCGCCTGCCTCTCCGCCGCCCTCGACCACCGACTAATTCCCTCCACATACCCCTCATCCCCCTTCATCAAAATCCGCGCATCAGAACTCAACTGCCCCTTCAAACTCTCCACCAACGGCCCTAACCATCTCATTTTCCGTTCCAAAAGTTCCACGATTCTCTCAATAACCAAATCCCTCCTCTCTTATGAGATCCGGAATAAGATAATCCCTCGCCCCTTCAAAAAATTATCTTTTGTTTTATTCAACTTCGACTCCGACTTCGTAATGTATGTAATCTTTATCTTTCTCGTACCCAAGGTAACCAAATATGTTCTTCTCTTCTTCTCTTCTTCTCTTCAACTCTTCACCAAGTCGAACAAAGTACCACGGGACAAATAACAAATATTACACACACGAATGTACGACGATTGTCCGACGAGATAGAAATTGGAAAATGGGAGTTCTACAGGCAGAAATAAGTAACTACATATAAGCTTAAATAATAAAGCCCCCATCTCGGATGCACGTGCCAATCCCTTCTTCCCCTCCCCTCCCCCTCTCTGAACCCCTTCCTGAAGAAAGAAAGAAAGAAAGAAAGAAAGAAAAGAAAAGAAAGGCAAAGTAAAGAAATGCGGGGTCCATTATCCATTATCCATTTACCATTATCCATCCATCCATTCATTCCACAGCACACCCAGACACCACACCCTACCCCTCCTCGCTAATCTCATATCTCACATCTCACATTTCACATCTCACATACTCCGCCAACCTTCACTCCCTCAATCTAGCCGTACTAATTTATTACTTCCTACTTCTTTGTCAAACACATACCACACTCCATAGCTAAACACCATACAAGTCAGCTGAACCCCAATCCAACCTAATCCAACCCGACCTAACACATCAACAACACAGCAGCCATTCTTTTCGGAAAAGATTTGCGCTGCGGGCGTTTGTTGGCAGATTAGCAGAAAGACAGGCGTGTGATGGTCTTTGTATTATTTACATACTTATTTACATACTTGGGTACTTACATACATACATACATAAATGAGGGGTTTACCAAAACAAGACAAGACAACGATTACCTACTAGTTTATCGTACATTCAGCTGAAGAACAAAAAATGAAAGAAAAAAACAACAACAGAAATGTGATCAAATAAGTGGAAAGTATCTAGGTACTCGGATCTAGAGATGACAAGGTGGTATTTACATGATCATGGGGATATGATATCTGAATCCGTTATAACTTTTGGAAATACTTCCTGTATTACTTTTATCGTCCATAATGTGATCAAGCGGCTTCACAAGAAACTAGAAATCAGAATCGTCATTCAAGATCGAATTCTGATATCTTCGTGGTTTTCATTGAGAGCATAGAAATATCAATATTAGCAACAATATCTAATTCCATTCCCGTTTTCATCTAGGTTACCATCCCATCGCATCAACCATCTCTCCTCCAAAACATACACTCTTCCCCTTCCCCTTCACCATCCCTTCCACCCCCCCCCTCTCCCTCAAGAAATCCCTCTTCCCCCATCAACCTCCAAACAAGTCCCGGTAATGAACCTCGCCTCATCACTCGCGAGAAACAAACAATAATTCGCCACATCTTCCGGCGTACACAGTCGTCCTAATGGCACATTGAAGAGAAATTTGTCACGATTCTCGGGCGTATCCTCTACACCCGTAAATGTCGAGAAGCTGCTTCATGTTAGCCTCCTTTCTTATGGATTATCAAGTCAAGATGAAGTGAAATGAAATAAGATGGGATGGGATACACACAGCCCTGTACCAGCAAGAAGAGGACAAATCGAATTGACTCGGATATTTTTAGATCCATATTCTGCCGCGAGTCCTTTCGTAGCCTATATCAAAACTGTACATTAGCAGAGACAACCACGATCATGGGATAAAAGAAAGTACTCACATTGACAACAGCGCCTTTACTAGCATTATACCAAACCAGACCCGGACGAGGTCTCGTAGCTCCAATCGACGCAATATTGATCATCGATCCACCCTCTCCGTGATTAACAACATTTGGAATAAAATGTTTCGTCGCAAAGAAGATAGATTTGACATTCAGATTAAACACCCTATCGAATTCATCTTCGGTGACATCCAACGTTGGCTAGATTAACAAAACACAAAGTCAGTATCTCTCATTCCCCATACTCATCCCTCACCCCTCCATCTCTATCTCCATCTCCAGCTCCCCTCTCTCCCTCCCCATCCACATACATACCTTATTCCTATAACTCCCCCCCGCATTATTAACACAAATATCGACCCTCCCCCACCTCTCCACCACTCCCCTACACAACCCCTCCCACTCCTCCTCGCGCGTCACATCCATCTTCACAAACGCTATACTCTGCGGCCACGCACTCGCCACGCGCTCGCCACCCACCGCATCAATATCTGCAATCATCACTTTACATCCTTCTTCCGCGAAGCGGCGCGTGATGCCTGCGCCGAAGCCCGAGCCGCCACCGGTGACAATCGCGACTTTGTTTTGGAGTCGGGTGCCGAGGATGGGGGGTTCGGACATTTTGCTTCTTCTTCGTCTTCTTTCAGTAGGTTTGGGAGGAGCAGGGAAATGAAATATTGATGAGTGATGACTTTACTCTCTTGATTAGACAACAACCTCTCAATCAAAACAAATCGTGAAAAGTAAAAAGCATGTACAAACAAATTGAGAAGATAAACCTACCGACCTAGGTAAATGATCACTCATATCCTCAGCCGATCAACCGATCGACAAGAGCGACAAGCTTTCTACACCTACTACGTTGTCTTGCATACCTACCTAGTACAGATGGGAAGGTGCGGGGGATAGCGACAAAATGAGGGGTAAGCGTCACGAGACTTCTCGATTGGTGTTGCGCAACTCCACTCGAATGAGATCTAATGTAACCATTTCTTGTAATTTTTTGACTCAAACGGATTGTCTTGGCTCCAGTAATAAGCTCTCCAGATGTCAGCGTTTGGCACCCAGTGAAGTTCTTCTACATATCTAGCCTCGCAGCACTTTCATTCACGAGGTCATGAAGCTAGTTGCTAGACACATAGACAATCACAGTTGGGTAGAACTGTCACTATTCTCTGTTTACTCACTTAAGATAGGGAGACACAGCCTTTCAGTTGAATAGGAAGTAGGTAATAGGTAGTTAGGAATGTCGTTGATCAATAGAAACTAGTCACGACTTAATGCATCGTATCGTAGCACATTATTTCGTGTACTTATTTCCCCCCCCCATCCATCATTATCATCGTAACCATCTTTTTCCCCCCAAATCATATCCACCTGAACAGCCATTCAGGCATGCTATCCATCATACATCATCCTTAACGCCCTTATATCATTTCTACCTACGCCTCTTCCCCCTTCCCAGCAGCCAATGGTTCAATATTCCAAATCGACTCAGCATACTCATTAATACATCTATCACTACTGAAGAAACCCATTCTAGCCACACTAGTAATAGTCTTTGTAGTCCATTCATCTTGATTCTTATATGCTTCATCCACCAAAGCTTGAGTTTGGTTGTAGCTGTTGAAATCATCGGAAACGAGATAGTAATCACCATGATCTTTAATAGCACCAACGAGAGCACCGAATGCATTAGCATCCCCAAAAGTACCCTTTTGAATAGCCTCAAAGACCTTCTTAAGGTCAGGGTCAAGTTGAGTAGAGCCGTAAGTGTGAGCATGACGAAGGTCATCAACATCCTCAGCTAAGTTACCAAAGAGGAAAATGTTGTTCTCTCCGATCTCACGAGTAATTTCGATCTGAAGCTTAATTAGCGAGGTGCGCGATAAATAAAATAAGGGATAAACTTACATTAGCACCGTCGCAGGTACCAATAATCAATCCACCATTCAACACGAACTTCATGTTTGAGGTTCCACTGGCTTCTGTACCTGCTGTCGAGATGTGTTCACTGATATCACTTGCCGGGCAAATCATCTCGGCCTTGGATACATTGTAATCTTCCAAGAAAATAACCTTCAAGAGATCCCCGACGTCTTTATCATTGTTGACAACAGAACCAACGTTGTTGATAAGATGAATGATAGTCTTTGCCATCCAGTAACCTGGAGCGGCTTTTCCACCAAAGATCGAAACACGAGGTGCCAACTTTTTGCGCTCTTCTGGACTCATAGCTTTGATAGTCAAGTATCTGTGAATAACACCAAAGATGTTCATCTGTTGACGCTTATATTCGTGTATACGCTTGACTTGAATATCAAACAAGGCAGCTGGATTGACGGTGACATCAGTAGTCGTCTTGATGTGTTTTGCTAAGCGAACTTTGTTCGCATACTTGATTTCCTGCCACTCCTTCTTGAAAGCCTTATCATCAGCGAATGCTTCGAGCTTGCTCAGAAGAGTAAGATCCTTGAGGAACTCATAACCACCAAGCTTGCTGGCAATCAACTCAGACAACCTAGGGTTGGCTTGGTGAAGCCATCTTCTAGGTGTGATACCATTGGTAACATTAGTGAACTTATCAGGGCCGAAGATCTTGACAAAATCCTTGAAAATAGTGGTCTTGATTAAATCAGAGTGAAGTTCAGCCACACCGTTAACCTTGTGGGAACCAACGATAGCCAAAAAAGCCATGCGAACCATCTTTGGTTGAGATTCTTCGATAATCGAGACTCGGCCGAGGAGATCTCTCTCACCAGGGAACTTACGTTCCACGGTTTGCAAGAAGAACAAGTTGATTTCGTAAATGATTTGAAGATGTCTGGGGAGTAAGTTCTGGAAAAGAGGAACGGACCACTTTTCGAGAGCTTCGGGAAGAACAGTGTGATTTGTGTAACCAAAAGTCTTGGTGACAATTCCCCATGCCTCGTCCCACTCAAGACCTTCAAGATCAACAAGAACACGTTGAAGTTCAACAACAGCAAGAGTTGGATGAGTGTCATTCAACTGAATGGCAACTTGTTCTGGGAATTCCTTCCAAGCACGCTTGGACTTCTTGAATCGACGAACAATATCATATAATGATGCAGCAACCCAGAAGTATTGTTGCTTCAAACGAAGCTCCTTTCCACGCTCGAGATTGTCGTTAGGATATAAAACAGCACTGATAGTCTCGGCACGTTGTTGATCGGCCACTGAACTTTCATAGTCACCACTGTTGAACTTCTGGAAGTCGAATTCACCGCTAGCAGCCTTGCTAGACCAAAGACGTAAGTTGTTGGTAGCTGGTGTATCATAACCTGGGATTGGAACATCGTAGGCTACGGCCTTGACAATTTCTCCGCCCTCCCATACAGTCTTCGATACTCCCTGTTCATCTTGATACTTTCTGACATGGCCATAAAATTGGATCTAAAAACTATTAGCTCTACACGAAATAACTTCTGGGCGAAGGCAAACTTACATCAACAACGATATCATGTCTTGGGAACTCCCAAGGATTGAAGTCAAGCCAATAATCTGGGACTTCGACTTGATATCCATCTACAATTTCTTGCTTGAAGATACCATATCTATATCTCAAACCATAACCCCATGCTGGATAGCTCAAGGAAGCAAGAGAATCCAGGAAACAAGCTGCCAATCGACCAAGACCACCATTACCAAGGGCAGCATCATGCTCTTGGTTGATGATATCTTCGATTCTGAAACCAAGATCCGAAAGACCCTCTGAAGAAAAAGTCAGAAATTACACTTCTTGAACATCCTCACAAGTAATCCAACATACCTTTAGCAACATTCTTCAATCCAACATTCAACATAGCATTGTCGAGCGCTCTGCCCATCAAAAACTCCAAACTCAAGTAGTACACACGTTTGCCATCAGCAAAAGTTTGTCTCTGTTGAGTACGATTCCACGCCGTAATCAATTTATCTCTGAAAGCCAAACTGGCCGCAGCATATGCAGCAGTTTCATCACAGTTGAACATACTACGAGCCAAGGTAGTTTCAACATGACGAACGACTTCCTTCTCAAAGTCCTCCTTGGTCTCAAATCCTTTAGCAGTATATTTCTTCCATGCTTCTCGTTGAGGTTCAGGGATCGATGCTATGCAGAGAAAGCAAATGATTAGCGTGAATTTCAATACGACATCGAAATGAGAAAGGTATCAGCAGAACCAAAGAAATATATCATACCTTCTACACTTTTGATTTCCCCAGCACCAAAACCGGTAAAGGTACGCTTGTGTTTAGGCCTTGTAACGCCAGCAGGACCAACAGGACCTTGGAGCTCACTAATTGGAGCACCTGTAGAGGGACGTCTTTCTCTAGTTGAAGTTGCCATCTTGAATCCGAACCTGTACAGTCTTCGTGACGCTTTTCAATACGCAGATGTGCCGAGTTATTGAAAAACAAGAGATGAGAAAGAAAAGGTTGCAAGAACCTGAGGGATAAGTTGAATAAAAACTATGTGTTCAGGCGATCGGGTATGTATGTATGTAAGTATTGTCAATGTATGTGGTGAATGCTCGTTCGTTGATATTGATGCGGGGTTAACCACAGATCGGGTCCAGCTCAGGTAATTCTAATTGCGGGGGATGCGAGTGTGCTTGGAGTGACAGGTGATTCGAATTAATGTACTATGTATGTATGTACCTAGGATGTATGCAAGTAAAGTAAGAGATGTTCCTAAACCAATCTTCTCTGATGAATAGAGAAGATTCGTGGTGTAAGTTATATAAGTTATATTATATTATAACAAACAGACAGACAGACAGACAAGCAGAAGAAACGATAGATAGAGAGGTAGGTCGTTCTCGTATATTCGGAAAGAAGTTCATTGATATAAATATCCCCAGCTCCTTCCTGGAAATCCTCCCCACCATAGCTTCATCTGGAATCTGGATATCTTCCCGGACATTTCCATCCCTCGCAAGAAAAACATACGATCCCACCCAACCTCGAGTCTACCTACCACGAGCCTGAGTAACAACAAGGGCCTCTCCCACCCAAGCTAACCATCTCCACAAAAACAGTCTGTACCAATCAAACTCGCCGCGCCCCACCATAACGAGCTATACGCATGCAAAAGCAAACCCAATACTCTATACATCGTGCTAAAACAGAACTATGGATGTTCTCGAGTATGTGTGAAGGATGTATGAGTGTGGGGTTCAAAGCATCACCATTTCCCGGTTTTCTCCCAGGGCACAACTGTTCATCGTACGTATCTAAAATGGCATGTTTATGACGATATCCCAACTGTTGTTTTCCATCTGCACAGTATGTAATCCATATCAGGCAGTGCACAGGTAGACGTTCTGTGTTCATCTATCTATTCATCTATCTGTCTATCCATCCAGCCATCCAGATATTCAACGTACATGTACTATGCTCAAGCTACCTATAAACATCTCTCTGCTCTCTCCACAGCGGGGTATTCACAAACGCCATAAACTCTATCTCCTTCACATGATACATGCTACATCCAAGATACATCCATCTAACATACTGCACATCTTCCGAATCTCGGATCCTCAGATCTCAAGTGTATCCCTCCATCTCTCCATCCCAACAATTTCAAATTTCACCCTCCACTCCCCAGCTTCAAGCCCAATCCTCAAGCCCTGCGGACCCCGTGTACAGTCAGTCAGTCATATTACGTTGAGTAAAACGTGAATTATCATTGAAAATCTATATAAACATGTATCAGGTCTACCGAGTAGAGCACACATCACAAATATGTCGTGACATTGTAAGAGTACTTCGGTTTCACGTGTGTGTTACGCTTAATCATCACTCACGCAAATTCTCCCATCAACCCCTCGTCACATTGCGACATAATGAATGGCCATCATAGAATCTTTTCAATAATTACTGTTCATCCATGTGTCAAAATAATCGACACTGAACTGATATGATCGCCGGCTATCAACTTTCTACACTGTCATGGTAATTTCAAGTCCATCTTTCACCCCCTTCCCCTTCCCCTTCCCTCAATATGACAGTATCCTTATTGTAAACCTGCAAATGCTGAGACGCTGAACCCAGATCACCCACCCATTTCATCCGGATTTTTCCCAAATACCAATCAATCGATTTCCCATAGACCATTTGGCCCTTGAACTCCTCACAATTGCAATATGTAATCCCGCACATATGTAAAAGTCATGGATGTAGTACCCTCACCCCGCCAACCTAATAACGACATAGAAGTCATTGTTCGTGCAATGCCACCCCCTTTCCAGTCATCCAAGCCCAGATCATGCAGCATACACCTTGTAATCTTTGTCACACATCCTTCCCTAAAACTCCTAAACCAAACGCCAGTTTCCAGTCACTATCAAATGGATTATATAAATTAAGACATTATTCATCATGAGCTATACTCTTATCAGATTAGAGTATGCCCGAGTCTTTGAGAGCATTTTGTAATATGGTCTCTTTAACGGCAGCGAACACCAGTCGAATATTCGAAGTATCAGTAGCTTGTGTGAGACTATTGAATGTTAGAGGTGTAGTTTTGAGGGACATTCAAAGAAGACTTACTGTGGATATAGATTCAGATGAGCTCTATTAACCTGATTGAATCTCCAAAGTAGATACTTTGCTGCTCTATTCAAGTCGTTTCCACCAGAATAATCTGGGAAGTAAGTTTCGAGAGGTGATCGACCAAGCTTTTGTTTGAACAAATCAACCTTGTTGAGAAAGAGAATGATACTAGTACGCATGAACCATCTTGAGTTAACAACCGAGTCGAATAAGACGAGACTCTCCATCATACGATTCTGGTGTAATGTTAGGATTGTTATAAGATCCATACTAGGGGAGAATTCTTACCTGATTACTCTCCTCTAAAAGAACCTGATCATATTCACTTAGCGCAACGCAAAATATAATTGAAGTTACATTCTCGAAACAATGAATCCACTTCTTTCTCTCACTTCTTTGGCCACCAACATCAAACATACTATCATGAAGTCAGTATCAAGTGTTTAAAGCAGGCATATTATACTGACTGAATACTCAAAGAGCCCATGGTGAATCTTGTCTCATAAATACCGGTTGTTTTTGTTCTAGCCCTCAAAACATCGGCCTCGGTAGGAATATAATCGTGTGCTGCAATCCTTCCGGCCTCTTCGAAGAAACTATAGTAGGTTAGCATCATTGCCGATACATGGAAACTATGGGGTACGCACTATGGTGCTGAATCCATTAAATAGAATTCACTCTGCCGAGCCAATAGAAGATCAATGTGCCCATCCTTCCAGAATGATGCCACAGCCGTGCCAACTCGAGGATTAAGTGGTGTATGAGGATCAGGGTCGACAATATACTCCAACAAAAATGAGCCGTACTCCTTGTTCGCTGGGTTCTCTGGCTCAATCTCCATCTGTCGCATTGCACCAACCAATGCCTTTGCACAATCAATCAAATTCTTGTAGATCGTTAACCGGTACAACGCCAACTCATCAATGGTGTAGCCATTCTGGTGTATGATTTTCATCTGCTTAACTATGGTTGATTTACCACTCTCGCCCGAGCCTGTTGCGATGAATGTTAGCATTGAACAAGTTTTGCCTTTGTCCTTGAGATCTTTGAAATGAATTTGAAATATTCACCTAGTAGAAGGATTTTGCATTCTCTTCGAAGTCTTTTCGAATCCTCTTCCAGCTTCTTATCAATCATTTGACTCCTCTTTCTCTGTTCCGTGTCCTCCACATTCGAGCTCATACAAGCACCCATCCTGCTTCACCTGGCTGGCTGCTTCGGCAGCCCCCGCCTTTCCCTTTAAATGCTTCGATGAATAGAATCGCGACGATGGTTGTCCTTATGCTTTATATGTTTATTCGCTGATCGTTTGCAAGAGTTATGTCGTCACTTATTAATTGAGGTGTGACGTTATGCGTAGTCTCCGTCCCGTCCCAGTCCCAGTCCAACTTCAATATCCAACACGATTTCACGAGGCTATCAAATCCAATCCGTACAATTGTATTGTTGAAAATGGGAATATTCGGACAAGGATGATTCGAGTCGGGATTATCGTAAGTATAATTCGTGAGGCAGCTCTAGACAATGCGAATAAGATTGATCGATGATAGTTGAGGTTGTGACGAAAATAGACGTGAAGAGGATATATTATCGAAATGCCGTCAAGGACAGTACCGAGTCTCCACAACCCACTCAGAAAAGCGGATGGTTGAAGTTGTTAGTGAGACAGGAATCACCCGAGGCAAGCTCAATAATGATTTTTTTTTTCTTCTCCCTCGTTTTTTTTTTTTGGAGGTCGGGTCTTTGATAGCGAACAAAGCTTATTGTTTGAAGAGTTTTTGTTTGTTTCGTATGATCTTATATAATCTTTGAACGGTTTATCAATTGAGGTTTGAAGATATGCTAGGTACGAGATCTTTGCTTGGTGAGTGTTTGTCGATCAAGAGAATGGAGAATTATATCAACAGATGAGCAGGGGGCGAGAGAGGAGAGAGGTTGGTTTAATTGATTGTCTGACGATGGTGGGTGGGTGTGGACTCGAATCAATGAGGTAGATAATTTAGAGTTGATGGATGGATTGATGGTCTTAGCTCAACGAAAGGCGGCGTATGATTATGATACTTCAAGGTAAGGTTGCTCTCTTTTTGCTGTGCTGCGGTTCAGACAAGAATGGTGCCTCTAGGGAAAGACTGAGATATAGTATCTATGGCATTAAAAAGCCAGATGATATTAATGCTTTCCTAGTCTTCTATCTTATATGAGGGGATGATGGGTGACGGGATGGAAGAATGATTGAATGAATGGATGAATGGATGGATGAACCTGAGTACGATACTACGTATTCCTAATATGATGATGATGATGATGATAATGAAAATTTCTAGTTACAAGTTTGAGCTCCAGCTTGATATCAACAATAGTTAATAAGTAACGTAACCTTATGTAAATAAAGTATCAGGGATATATTGAATGTAAGCTAGGTAGGCAGGCTCGAGGCAGGGTACTTGGGTGTTTATTACGAGTTTAATAATGAGCAAAAGTCACCAGCCCGCCCGCCTGGTAGGTAGATCTGCAATGATTTGGAAATTTTATCAAATTTTCATTGATTTGAGAGGAGGATGATGCGTAGATAGGTAAGTAGGTGGATAGAAGAGAGGTATGAGTAGAGGAAGCCAACGTGAAGTGTGGGGAGAGTAATTTGATTGATATTGATATTGATGTTGATAATGATATGATGACTATATAAATAACTCTGATAACCTCAATAATCGACGGGAAGGCCACCATTAGGTTTGAAATAGTATACCACATTCGAGAGCTTGTCTGTTGGTCAGTTTAGATATATCAACCGAGTTCCTACCTAGATATATATATCTATCTATCTATCTACCTTTGCTTCAATATCAAATTCCACACATACACGCGAGAATAGCTGCATGCATGTATAATACTAAATACAATAATGACATGGGTAGATAACTATTAAAGGAAGATCTATAGATTTAACTAAAGATCTTCCATTCAATAAGGCACAGTACAGTCGCTACAAAATACCATCATCTCACGATATTGGTTTCCAAGTCGCTAACTTTCCCTTCCTCCCTCATTCACTCTCATCAAATAAAGTCCCATCTCACTCAAACAAAGTCTGTGTGTTACCTACCTAGGTATCTATCTATATCATGCGGCATACGCACCAGGTACGGACGGGTAGTATAGTATTAGAAGCACTAGGGATGCCTCTTCCTAGGATATGTTGTACTACCGGTGCGGATGTAAGTCATATGTATGTGGGCATGTGTATATGTGAATGTATATTTATATCTTCTATCTAGGTTAACTAATATATATATATATATTCAATTTTTCTTCACAATTCTCATATCTATCCACTAGATATAAACAAAGTAGAGATCAATAATCACGAGATCAATAATCACGAGATCAATAATCACCAATAGATACCTAGGTACCCACCTACTATCCACCTCCCTAGTAATCAATCAACATCCATCCATCCATCCATCCATCCATCCATCCATCCATCAATCAAATCAAATCAAATCAAATCAAATCAAATCAATCAATCAATCTAAATCAGTATTCTAACCCCTCAACCAAAACATCTCTACCCAAGTAGGGGATCTATCTAGATCTCATCTACTCGTAAATCAAAACCATTCATAATAAATCCATAAATCCATAAATCCATAAATCCATAAATCCATAAATCCATAAATCCATATACATCCATAAATCTATAAATGTATAATACCTAACCTCAATCTCTACCATCAACTCTCCCTCTCCTTCTCCTTCTCCCTCTCCTTCTTCCTTCTTCTCCCACGCTTCGAAACCCCATCACCCTCGTGGCCGCAATACCTCATCACCCACCAACCGCCCCAAGCTTCTCAATTGATCTTCCTCTCTTAGCAAATCTCGACCCAATTTTACCCAAATATCCTCCATCGACCCAAGTTACCCCAATCCACTTGGTGATGGTTTCCACTTTACTCGCAACCTAAAGTGTTCATCATCATTTATCCCTAACTGTGTGAGGGTTTGAGGGAAATAGGGATCATTATTATGCATTTGATTTCATGTCAATTCAATTTCATTTCCTCTCAAACATGGACATGGGAAAACATGGGATAATTAATAATCTACGGAGTAGGTATCTAATATAAAGGGTCCTCTACCTCCTTTCTTCTCTAATTACCACTAGACCCAAGGAGAAAGCATGAATGTAAAACTAAACGTCGGTTTCATGAAACTCGGGATTCACTTTCTCTTTCACATTTCTTGTCGTGTCTTGTCTTGTATGACCGACCACCAGAACCCTTCAAGGAGATTCAGATTCAGATTCAGATACAGATTCGGATTCGGATCGAATCGGATCGAATCGAATCAATCCCCTTATTGCACATCTGTTCATCGCCATTTATCCACGTGTGAAGACCAGATCAAGAGATGGTTATTAATCGCCACATGTATTTATAAGTATATACAAGTAGTAAGTGGTAAATAGTTAAGTAGTAAATACAATACTACATACATAGTTTAATAAGGTCCTCGTAAGACAATCAATCATTCATTCAATCAATCACTTACTCTATTCATACCTACCTATGCAAATAAGGTACAGTACCTCTCAAGAATTCAATATTCATCTCAATCAAATATACTCACTCACTATCCCAAATCTAGAATAATCACAGTCACAATCACAATCACAATCAATTCAAACTCACATCCATTCTCTCGGGCCTCGCATTCACTTTATCTATCTTATTATATAAATAAATAAATAGATGCAAGGAAACAAAAATGAAAGATTACTTACGTACACCCAACTCTCGCCTCCCAAACGCCTCTTCCGCCTCCACAACACGAATACAATACGACACGACACGACATGACACGGCGTTTACTCCTTCACGGCCCATTCAGCCATTTCCAACAAAAGAAACCGCGCTTCCACAACATCACTTACTTCATCAACATCCGCATCCAATCCACATGTCCATCCCCATCTCATCAAATCTCATACCATACCACACCATCCCCCCTACTCCACAACAACTTCACTTAACCTCACATCGTATCACATCACCTTACCTTACCTCACCTCACCACCCAAACCACAATCACAATCACAATCACACCATAACACCCAAACCCTATTCATTCATTCATTTCCTCTGTTTCCCTAATCGATGTATTTATAGCAACCACCCCTCCACCTATCCTTTCCATTCCACCTTTCACCTCACTCACCATTCCCATTCCCCTCCCCTGACCAACCTAACCTAACCTCTCACACCCATCCCCCCCCAATCCCAGTGCCACGCGAAACTCTCCTCGCTTGTCGTATCCAGCCGTCTCTAGCGTCCACCATCCCCTGACACTTTCATCTCGGTACCGTGCTAAGGTTACGAACGCTTTGACGTCGAGGCGGAACTTTTTGGCTCTGACTGCGTAGACGATGCTGGTGCAAGGGATATCCTGATTTATATTATCATATTATAATTAGGTATTGGATGCACTTGATTTCTTTGCGTGTGGATTCGTGAGGCTGTATGCGTGGTGGGTAGGTAGTGGGAGTAATGATTCGATCTATACCGGTATAGCGGTAACTAGCTAAGTGGATAGCTATGATCTGATTCTGAGAGTAAGGTGTGTAATCTTACTACCTAGATGATACTTTGATATATACACACACACACACACTTAAACATTTAGAATCTTTATATATAACTATATATATACATATAGTGCTTTCAAGGAACAAAGAAAAGAAAAGAGAAGAAAAAGAAGAAAATTTCAAATGAGATCACAAATCCCAAATAATCATCTAATTGATAAAACAAACATACATGCATGCATATATCTATACCTATCTAGCTAGCTAGCTAGCTATGCCATCGTCATCATAAATCCGATTCCCCTATCTCATCTCATAACCTCAATAAAAATACCCACCTGCTTTACTTACTTACATAGTATAATCATAAATCCTCATCTCCCCATCTCATCTCATCTCAACTCAACTCCTCTTAAACCCTTTTTTCCCCTCCGAAAACTCACAAACTAGATATTACATCACATCAAGAAACCCTACATAAAATACTCTACATGATATGTCTACCTATGTACCCACCCACCTACCTACCTACATCCCCATATCCCCATATCCCCATCTTCTCTCCCCCCCCTCTCCTCTCCTCTTCTCTCCTCCCAACCGAAGAAATAATCCAGACCAACATACACATCTAACCCATTCAAATTCCCCACAAACAAAACCTTTCTCCTTACTTGCCTCCAATACCTCCGATACCTAGGAACTCACAGGAATCACAGATACATCTTCCAACCATAACCCCAAATTAGTAAACCAGACTCATCTACCAGGAAATCATTCGATCACTCCACATAAATATCTCTGTACCATCTCTTCTCTTCCCTTCCCTTCGCTTTCCTTCCCATTCAGCTTCGGCTTTATACCACTGCTTCTCCTCTACAAATCTCCAATTTCATAAACCTACTTGACATACCATATCCATCTTGAATCCCTCCTTCGACCTTATTTGCTAATCCGTTACTTACCCTCACTCTCACCCTGACCCAAACCAATATCTACCTCCCACACATCTCTCTTCTCTCCTCTCATCTCATCTCATTCCGTTTTTCCTCCTCTGGCTATATGGCATTCACAAGCATGCCAACCTACCAATCTATACTCTAAGCTCCCCCCCCCCCCAACCCAAGCCCCTAATACTTACATCCTCATTCATCACCCATCACCCATCACCCATCACCCATCACCCATCACCCATCACCCATCACCAACCTTCATCCAAGTTCAAGTTTAAGATCTCACCAACTTCGTCCCGTTCCCACACTATCAAAAAAGACTCATATCCCATCCCACCCCATCCTACACAACCCCAGCTTTTTCACCTTACCTTGACTTACCCCCCCCCTACCCCATTTATCCCAGATTAATACTCTTCCTCCCCATTCATCCCAGATTAATACTCTTCCTCCCCATTCTCCTCCCCATTCTCCCCCCCCCCCTACTCCCCCACTACCCCGCCACCTTCCAACCCCCTACCCTCCCCCTCCCAAGCTAGAATCCTACAATTAGAAATCCTACCTTCTCCTTCTCCCCCTCCCTCCCTCCACCCACTCATCCTCTCCCTCCTTCTCCTTCCCTCTTCTCACCTTCTTTCCAAACCACTCAACAACCCCGTAACTAGGTACTCCCCCAAAAGGCCTTCACACAAAAATAACACTGTAATTCCACGATTTAGCACATCCCTTCACCCTCTTACCTCCACTCCCCACCATGCAAACCACAAAAGACTCAAGCACCTATATCATTCATCAAGGCATCCATTCACATTCCACTCACAAACCTACTCATTAAACACCCAAGAAGTACTATATATAGATAGGTAGGTAACATTGACTGGTTCTCGCTGCAACTCGCTGACTGATGTTTTCTTTTACTCTAAACACCTGCATCATTTATTCATGCACACTTCTATGCCGGCTCAATTTTTCCCATTTATGCTTCCTTACTTAGCCGTACTTGATTTTCCATCCCAATTATGATCAAGCCCGCCCGCCCATTCACCATCACATCACATCCAATCCTCAAGCCATTCATTCATTTTAGTCATGATATGCACCCAATGACCAATTGCGATATGCTACATTCTGCCCTTTATTTCCCCTTAACTTCTTTCCCATCTCCACTCCCTCCCATGTCCCATCACCGGCCCATCCCATATAAGTATCTCCTTCTCGTCTAGAGAACTAAATCTTCTTGAAGTGATGTGCGAAGTTGTGAGTTAGGTATCCGCGGTATCAAAAAAAGAAAAAGACAAAAAAAAGAAACCTTGATTGTAAAACACATGACTGTGTTTCCACAACAAACAACCAATAGCTTTCTCGCAACTCCTCCCTCCCTCCCAGATATGTCCCAAAGAATTGGTCAAGAGTGGCACCAGTAACACAACGAATGAAAACGATAAAAAATATGCATCAATACGCCTGATTATCGCCCCTTCATCCATTGACTATGATAAAAGGATGGCCAGCAGGTAATTACTACCAGTTCCTCTCCCCAAATCTTAAGTATGGGCTGGTAACTCTTATAACCAACTTCAATAAGCCGCCAATTCATAAAAGGTCATCCATCGTGAACCCCTAATGCAAGAGATTCTGTCAAATAAAAAAGTTTATGGATCATGCAAGGTACCCGAGCTCATCATCATCGAGTCGCTCTAGGTATTCTTTCTCCAGCAAGATATCAATACACTTCTTGATATCTGGAACCTTTGGTGAGAATCGGGTGCGAATCTGACTGATGGTTTCGGCAACAAGAACGCTGTGCTTCATCTTCTTTCGTGCCTTCATGATACGAACAATGGCAGACTAAAAGAGAGGTTAGTGGGAGTTCATCTGCACTACATAAGTGATTTCTACATACCTGCATGAGCAACTTCCTGTCTTCCTCAATAGTCTTGTGAGTCTCATCAACCTCTTGCTTTTGCTCCGACTTGATAGCGATATTAAGATTGACACGAATCTTCTTGCTCTTGAAATCATAATTCAAGTTGAAGGTTTTGCCAGGTCCTGGCTTGTCGTCTGCTGGAGTCATAGTGAGGACCTTGGATTTCAAGAAAATACCAAGGGTGGGATCAAGGATATCAGCCTGTAACTGAGTTGCCTTGGCGATATCTTCATAGCTGTTCTTGTCACTCTCGTTAAACAACAAAAGGATGGCCATTTGATAAGTCGAAACCTGGAAAGTATATGGAGTCTTTTGGTTTTTACAATAGTTGGCCTTGATTTCACCCTTGCACAATTGCCAAAGCCACGTGAGTTTTCTACCACTGTGCTTCTGGTTGTAGAAATTTTGGAAACGCTCATAGGCCTTGGAAATCTCCACTGGTGGGGTGAAATCTGTATTTGGTGGATTCAAGGGCCACATACCCGTGCCCAGAATTGAGTAGCTAGCATCGATTGGCTTTTCTTCGCCTCCAGTAAAGATTCCTCCCTCAAATTCCTTAAAGCCGCTGTTCAGATCCTTCGAGATTTGAATGTCCTGGAACATACGTTGAAGCTTGTTGGTATATTCGAATCCACATGCTTCCTTCAACTTGCTGATCATGCTTGTCTCTGCATCATCTGATGACGAACTGGTGTGGACCAATCTGCGAGCAAGCATACGCGAGTAGAACTTCTGGAACACATCTTTGTCTTCAATATACTTGAAGACTGTCATGATTTGAGTAAGAGAGTTCTCGATATCACTCTCCTCAGCTCCACTGGCACTCTTCTTCAATAACGAATCGGCATATTTGGCGAGCAATTCAGGGGATTTGTTTGACCCAGATTTGCAGACTTTATTGCGGTTCACAAACTCCTTGCATGCATTATCAAGAGACCTAGTAAACTCAGGCTCATCCTTGAATGCTTGTTTTACAAGACTTGAATATTGTGTGTGGATCTCGAGAAGAGCATCCACATAAACCTTAGGTTCGAGCTTATCACCCTCACTAGCGACTTTTGCTACTGATGCAAGACCGGCGTTGCGAACATGAGCCTCGAATCTGGTACGGAGTGGTTCAAGACCATCTGGAATTCTTGCCAGCAAGTTGTACATGCGTGCCATATCGTCATATCGATCATTATCCAAAAGAACCTGAAACTCGTCTCGAAGAAGTACGGAGTGGTCTGCAATAAGAGCAGTGTTGCAGGCTTTCTTCAATGGAATGATAATATCCTGGTGCAGATACATTCTAACTCGCTCTTCCTCTTCTGCCAATCGAATTTCAGCCTTCTTCATGTATTCTACTATGCTATTTTCCGCGACAAATTCTTTTGATTCGGTTCTGTAAAAGGCTTCGGTAGCTTCTAAGAATGGCTTCTCAAAGTGGAAACGGTAAACATCGAGGGTCGATTTAGTAGGATCCGATTCATCCAACCCAAGTGATACAAAAGAATCAACAATGGCCTTGATCTGGTTATGCTCGATAGTCTCGCCATTTCTTTGCCTCTCAACCATCTTGAGAACAGCATCCATAACCTTTGAGTGGACAGCTGTGAACAGAGTTTCTCTCCATTGAACAAGGTGTAGAGTGTAAACATCGTAAATGTTCTTTTTTCCTTCGTCCATTTCTCGCTTTACCCAATGACGATTAAGGTATCGGAACAAGTGGTTGACATATTTTGCTGCTGTCGTGTATCTATCCCATTCCCGAATATAGAAACTAAGGAGAGCTTCGTCGCTATGTGTCTTAGAGGCGAGAACGAGTTCCTTGAGATATTGTGTTAGGTATTTGATGAGGTTTTTGTATAGATCTTCACCGAGAAGGTGTGCTGTAAATATAGAATCAGTATATATGTGTTAAAATTTGGATTGGAAAAAGGTCTCACCTCCTCGATGCGCACCTCCGATCACTCCTGGGCCATGGTTGCTGACTGCCTTTTGTGATGTACAGAAATTATGCACAGCTCTATTCCGGGTTAGATGATGCTGCCAATGTGTGTTTGGAATACGCACGTGTATACACCCATATACTATAGATAGAAAGCAAATCAGTAATTGCGCATAAGAGCTGAAGAGAGATGGAGTGGCACCTACAGTATTCATATCGACACCATCTGCCAATTGTAACATGACCTTTGAGACTCCAGCCTCGAGATATTTCCATCTAAATCGCAGAAATTTGTAATTAGCATATTGAATCAAGCAAGGTCGAAGGGGAAGGTGGCAGAGAGAAAAGATCCAGTACGAACGTCGCATCTAAGTCCTCCCGATTGGGGACAGGAGGCATAACGACTACCGTCCTGGTAGCGACCGTCATCTTGAGTAAAGTTCAATGGAAGTGGTAAAGAGAAAAGATCGTATGTTTTGAAATGGGTTCAAACTGATATAAGGAACTGATGGATTTGAGCCAGCAGCTTGAAGGAATGTAGGTTCGGGACTGTAAGTAAGATTATGAAAATGGAGATGATCAGATGAGCACCTTTGTGACAAATCACAGAATACGATGCAAAAGGTTCTCCAGATCCTGGAAGTTGTCAAGGTGGAAGTGAAAGTCGAGGTTGAGGTTGTGATTGTGGTGAGAGTGTTGTAAATTGAAGTGGTTGTGTTGGAAAGATGATGCAGAGGATATTTATTAAAGGGTATACTGCCCACAATGTGAACTAGAGGGAAAGAACACGCTAGAAAGTTGAACCCGTACAATAATATACGGTCAGATCTCTTAAATCTTTCCAATAGAATATATGAGTAGATGTTAAAAGGGTGAATGTGTACGAAGTTTCCCTTTTCCCTTTTTCCTTGAAGTCTTGAGTAAGGATGAATTCGTGATTCAGTTGTATGATAGCAGGCTGCCGTGCACTTTCTATACGCAGTATGCAAAGATGCCTCAGGTTATAAGAATTTTACCGCCAAACACAGGGTTATGGAGTTACGGCAGGCGTCAAAAACAGCCAGGAGTTTAAGATTCGAAGCGCCAAATTGTACTCTGTATTGATAAAGCTCCCGAAGTCCGAGACTTCAAAGGTCTTGATAACCGATAAGAATGTTGACTAAGCAAACTGACAGATTGATGTACTGGTAGTTAATTAGACATAACACAATCAATACATAGCAAGCAACTTCATCAATTCACAACATTACATAGCATCTACTATTCTTAGAAACTTCAAAGGAAGCAAGCTTTTCATAAATATATACAAAGTTTTACTGAATATCCCGAAAGTTCAAGGATTTAGTACAATATGACATACCTATCAAAATTAGCAGACCCCTCCTTTTACCCCTCATCCCAAAGCCCACTCGAGCCCGAGTAGGTAGGCATTCAGATGAACTACTAGAGAAATCTTCACATCCCTTCTACATCAGTCAGTGTTTTCTTTTGCTGAGTAGATATCTTCTAATATCTCAATTCTACCTCAGATATTGTTTTGGTTTAGTACCTAGGTAGGTAGGTATAGATAGTAGATCCAATGTATTACTCATTTGTAATTTCTTTAACGAGAGTGACATCATTGCTATTACCTAGATACTAGTCCTCAAGCAAGCAAAGTCAATTATTCGCCTGGTTTTTGTCACACTTTATTTGTCTCGTTCCATCACCAAGTCCTCTATCTGCTGGGCTACTCAACTGAATACATTAAGATCTTCATCCACCACCTAACATATCCATCTTTGCCCGCTCCTCTCTCACAAGCTACCCCTTTTCAATTCTCAAAAAAAAAAAAGATGCACCTCCCTCTCGAGCTCACCCCCCTCATAAATCTAACCATAACCCGCCATCACATCCCCATCCATCCCCACCCTCACCCCTCCCACCCCCTCCTAATCTATCATTTCTGCATCCCCCCCTCCACTCCCCCCTCCCTCATCGAGTCCCACCTCAAATCCCTCAATATCGTCATTCCTCACTGGCGCTACACCATGTACACACACCCTCATTTCCACAGCAGCACCCACGAGGTTCTTTGTATATTTTCCGGAAGTGCAAGATTATGTAACCACCCCCCTCCTCCTCCCCTCTCCCCTTCCCACACATCCACTAACCTCCCTTCCTCCCAAGGTTTCAGCACCCCAACTCACACCCCCTCCTCCAAGATCCAAGCTACCGTAAAATTCGGCGACGTCATAATAATCCCCGCTGGTATATCTCACCACCTCCTCGAGGACCTCACCGGTGATTTCCAAATGATCGGTTCTTATCCCAAAGGTAAAACATGGGATATGTGCTACGGGGATGGAAGTTCTGGAGAAGAGGAGAAGATTCGGGGAATTGCTGATTTGGAATGGTTTGATCGGGATCCCTTGTATGGAGATCAGGGGCCCGTTTTAGAGGAGAGTTGAGAGTGGGAGTTGGGATGAGATAGACTTAGTCGTAGCATGCCGTTCCTGTTTAACAATGTACTCGCTACCAAAAGAGGGCAAGCAATCTAATAACATTAAATATATTCCATTGTATGTATGTATACGTGTATTGTATATGCGGTAATACGATAAGTGGTATGTATGATCCTGCGATTCCTGAATTTTCCCTACCCAATCCAATTCCAATTCCAATCCAGTTCACCCATCTCACTCCATTCAAAAACACTCATTCCACCCGTGATCTCCCCTCTTTGTATCTTATATCTCAGCACAAAAACTTCGCTAAGTCATCAATCAATCCAATCCAAAAGAAGAAGGAAAAAGAAAAAAAATGAAAGTCCAAAGTACACCACCACCTGTTCTATCAGCCATAAAATTCCTACGAATGAATAGAAGAATCAACCGCCTCCTGCATGGCCTGTGCTACTCTCTCTGCCCTCTCATGTTTATCTTCATCTGATTCCCGATTTCCTTCGTCGTTCCACACATTTGGTTCGACAGACACGGGCGTTGGTTTGGCCGTCTTCTTCTCCTCTTCACCGCTATCGTCACTATCATCATGGTCTGTCGCCCCCTTATGCAACCCCGACAAATGCCCCGGACTATCGACCCTCACAGGCGCATCACTAATCTTCTCTACCACCACCGTCTTTCCATCTCCGTTCTCCTCCGCCTCCGCATCAAAGATGCTTTCTTTAAAACTCTCCGCCGTCCTCGGCCTTTCCCCCACTGGCGAATACCCCCCTTGGGAACTTCTCGGACTTAGTGGACTCCTCTCCAATCCAGTTTTCGTGTCCACAACCTGTATATTTTCCTTCCCAAAAAAACCCCTGGAGTTTCTCTTCCCATTATTCGTAACCTGCTGGACCTTTTCCTGACTCCCCGAGCTTCTTCCCCATCCAGTTCTCCTTTTCTCTCCCATCCACGTACCCCAACTCCCAATATATGCACCCGCTCTACTCTGCACCGAAGGGGTCTTTGGTTCATTAAATCCCGTTACGCTGACTGGACTTGAAGCCCCACTTGCAGTTGCCGCTTTCTCAGCCGCAATTCTCGCTTCCTCGTTTCTCTTTCTCTGGCTTTCCCGATAGGCTTCCATATCTGAATACAATTTATTGAAAACAGTACTAGCTCTTTCCTTCCCCGCTGCAAGATTTCTGCCTAGGACTTCCTTGCCTACCGCAAACCTTTCATCAAGATGCATTTCCTTAACCTGTTCAGCAATACGTCTTTGGACATCATCAATTGTAAGACCACCTGCACAAGGATGTTTAGGTTCTACGATATCAAAAAGGTGCGAATCTGTGTGATTATTCCAAATTTCGTAGTTTTCACTCCTCGTCCACGCGTCGATCCAATCCATGCTAAAATCATGAGCGGGATCGCCTTCAACCTGTGGAAGTTGCACCCTGGGGTTGTGTGCATTGACTACAAGGTAGTTATGGCATTTGACAGAAGATATCAAAGAGAGGAGATATTCCTCAAACTGCAATCGGATGAACTCTTCAGAACCGACATAGCCCATAGTTTTAGGTCGGCTTGGATTAGATTCATCCCAAGTATCGTTGACAGTTTGAGTAATGAAATCGATCCATCGTCGATCGGCCGCAGAAAGTGTTAGTGCAGACCTTAGTGATGCGGATGTGATATTAATGGTAAGGTCGTCTAGATTAATAAGAATGTCGCTATATCGATCTCTCTGTTGTAAAAGTAAAGAATTTGTTGATCCAACAATATACGATTTTGTGCCGTAGTCCGCTAATATATCAAGTTGCTGTAAAGGGGTATAGGGGCCAAAAAGACTTCCCTAAATGTACAATTAGTAAAAATTTTCATATACTTTTGAAAATCGATATTTACCTTGCCGAATATTTGCAAAGGCAATCCCATGTAATTCAGCAATGAAGTCCTATCGCTAGTTTTCAAACTCGTCGGTTTCACAAGGTTTTTCCTATAATCATCCAATTCCGGATCCGCACAATCTTGTAAGTTCCGTATCAGACCCGGTATGAGAGATATAAGTGAGAACTGCATCATGCACAATCTCTCGCACCTCGAACCGAAAAATAACATCTACTCTCAAGTTAAAACCCACCATGAATCGCCAGGAGAGAGGGAATTACCTTCGGTTGCAACAAACAACACTTGAAAAGCACCAAAGTTTGCCATTTAAACTCCTTAACCAACTCCCTCAAACTCATTCCTAGATACTCTTCCCTGTCCCCCAATTCTCCTCGACTTTTTTCCTCCGCCAGACTTTCTTGAAACCTCTTCAATATCTCTGTATCTGTGAACTCTCGTTGTGCAAACCATGCTTTTGTAACAACTCCCAATCTCTCCCTCAACATTCCAAAAAATTGCGGAGAATCTGCAATCACAACCACAGCCTTTTGTACTGTCGATCGTGTGACTTCCGCGGGGCGATTGATCAATATCGAGGCGTCCATTTGTTGTGTGCAAGAGATACCGAAGAGGGATGTTGGAGGTAGATCTCCGCGCGCGGGTCGTAGAAGAGTAAAATAGGAGAAATCTTCTGTTGATCTGCCATTTCAATTACCCGTCAGTTCCAAATCTTTTCGTTCGAGTTCGCAGAATGCGAGGAAAGCAACTTACGCATGCGCACCATCACTTAAAGCCATGAATGGTAATAGAGGCCATTCATTTTCCACCGCAGGATCGCTCCCCTCTTCTGCCCCAAACCAGTATTCGACTTCCGGTCCTCTAAGCAAAACTCATGTCAGCCAGTTTTCCCTGCCTCATCCACCCTTACGTTCATCACATTCGTTCTCAATCCCCCCACTACCTCTCCCCCAGAAATGCTTACCTCGCATGATGAAAGTCCACCACCGTAACTAGTGGCACAAACCCCTTTCTTTCCCCCGCCGACGACCCCTCCTTCCCCTCATTCCTCTCAATATTCTCCATCCAGTGCGCTTGTCCCTCTCCGAGTTTCTCTCCCAAGCTATAAAGAACCGACTTTCGATACGTTGTTCCAATCCGGAGCCGCACTTTGTCTCGAGTCCCTCTCACAGATTTTCTTGGCCTAATGGCTGAAAGCTAAAAGAAAAGCAGCAAATCACCTCCCTAAATCCCTCCTCGAGAACTGTTGGATATCAACAGCCGGGTGGACGAAAGATAGGTAGGTGTGTATGTATTTCGATATTATATCTTCGTCGCTGAATTGTTTAGTTCCGCCTATGCCACAGTAAATTACTTCTGCTTATCCTTCTCGCCTTCAATGTTTCGAGTAGACCAAAGAAGAGTAATCGTCCTCGTAATCAAAACATCATATTCCTCAATTCCTCACTTCAAGCTTTCAACTTTGTGTTTCCGCTTGTGTTAACTTTTCTGTCTCCTAGATCAATTCGTCTCGCAAGCCTTCGATAGATCGTTGCAATCTCGATCCGTCTTATCCTATCAATCTCCTTCTCCTTTCCTCAACTAGAATCCCAATTGTCATAAATTGATACCCGTTTACAATTAACTGGCCAATGCTCTCTCCAGGGTGTTGATATTGCGAACCTAGTGAGCTGTATGCGTAATAAACCAGCCGAGCAGTTAGGCAATTTTACTTTTACCCCTCTGTTAAATTCATTAACCCTTGACGATCCCTATCAAAAAGTCCGTCCAACCTTAGTTCGCAATTTCCAAAAGTTCGAAGGTTCTTGAGAAGATTTCCAGAATCAATTTCTCAGCCTCCGAATGAGGCTGGAGCAGAGGTTTATCGCAAACTTTATCAGTATGCTATGCTCGCCCATCAAGTCAAACTTGTATATCTTCTTGTCGTCAACAATTCAGTTGGGAATCACCGGCAAGCAGTTAGTCAAGATAAACCTGTCTTTACTGAAAGTGTACTAAATTTTTTTACTCATCAACCACCCATTGAAATAATCGTAAACACCCATACTAAAAAAAAAATCCAGCACCAGACCGTTACCCAGTTCCCATCACACTCTCCTATCACTCCTATCCAATCCATCCCACCTCGCTGCAAGGCCAGCGAATAAGTCCAGGAAAACATCATCCTTGCAATTATGTGCGCACCACGCATCTCCACCATTAATTTATCGTCCAATACTTCCGTCCTGTCTCGATGCTTACTGTACATGCAGGCATAAGGAAGACAGCCAATTTGGAGTCTGTTCTCATCACATGATTGTGTTAGGTCAATTGTGGGCATGGGAGACTGCGTTAGATTCTGGTGTTGTTGTTTGCCTTTCTTGGATTTGGACCGTATCATTGTGTCTTGGAGAATGCTTGGAAGACGCTTGGGAAATGCTTAGTTTGCATCTTATTAGCTGAACTTCAAGCCAATAAAGATACGTATTCTCTAGGTCACAGTCAATATGATTGTTTGTATCCAATCGTTGCAAAAGGGAATGACCCCTAGAAAGATAGCTCGATCATTGTAAAATCGTAACTCGTTTATTCTATTTCCCATTAAACGCCAATAAGCCAATGACCATACTCGTCGTATCATCCTATCATCTAAGTACAACTTTTGCGGAAAGAAATTCATCCATCTACTGTGTGCAAAGGTCCCCCTCTCGATTTCACTACTCCACTCAAACCATGCACGATCCATAAACCCACAGGCAGGCGGACTATAGAATTCAAAAACTTCGGAAAATACGTGACTCATCATCCCTTGGTGAAGTAATATATGTACGCCAGAAGTCGAAGAAAAAACAAAGCCAGTTCTCGCCAGAGGTCGCGTTGCATCAGAAAGCACAAGAGAGCACTCCTCTCAGCCAGCTCTTCCATAATGTGTATCCATCCCATGCTAAAGGTTACACCTAGGCAACACCTTTTCATAACTAAATTCAATCGAAAAACAAAATAACAAATGCATTTTTACTGACTGTCCGTCAGGTTTTGGGCGTCGTTGATGACGTTATGATAATCGAGAATCTCGGAGTACCTGCAGAAAGTTCCAAGTCAGCTTTACCATCTTGGCCCGTCGCATCCACTCGATAGCCTGTAGACTTCTGCAGATTGAACGCACATCATCTATCTTGGCTGGTAATCGAAAAGTTGTTCGTACATCATGATTTTCCAGGTGTCAACTGGGAGGTCTGCGTCATTAAATGACCAATCGAACCTCTCCTCTGCCGCAGGCTCATCAGTTGGGTCGTGGTAAGGAGAAAGGTATTCATGTGCCAATCCCTCGGCTGCCTTGATTCGCGCTCTGGGGTCGAATACCAGCATCTTTTCGAGAAGATCAATAGCTAAGACGGGTCAATGAGGATCACAATGAAATGGAATGCAATACTAGGGGCATACCTAATGGATCTGCTTGAGTGAACTTGCTTGCGAGGGGTTGTCTCTCGCGCTTGGGCAGAGATTGCACAAATCTCAAGGTCTGAAAACAATTAGCCATGTCCTGTTATCCATACATAATATAATGACTTACGTTTTCACTGGCAATGGTGTGAATAACATCATCTGGTGGAGTTCCGAGAAGTTCGGTGATGATGGAGAATTGGTTGACGTGATCCTTTCCTGGGAACAAAGGCTTGCCTTCCAACATCTCTGCGAAGATACATCCTGCACTCCAAACATCAACTTCCACGTCATACTTTTGCCATGTAAGCATGATCTCTGGAGCTCTGTAGTATCTTGTAGAGACATATCCTGTCATTTGAGGATCTTGAATACGGGCGAGACCGAAATCGCAGATCTTGAGATCGCAGTTTTCATTGACGAGGATGTTGCTGGGCTTGAGATCACGATGAACGACGCCTGCAGAGTGAACATATTTCAATCCACGCTAAAAAGTAGCATTAGCTTAATTCTTACTTGAGTAGTACAATTAGAAACCGGGATGATTTACTAAGATTTGATACAAGAAGTATTGGATAAATTGCTTCTCGAGTGGTCGCGAAGTCAACAAACGATGTAAATCTGTGCCAAGGAGTTCGGTGACGAAGTAGCTAGTATTTTGATCAGCCTGAGTTCTCTTCGATTTCCTGGAAGCTACATACATATCCTCAAGAGGTGAGATGAAAATATCACTGAGTGAGATAACCTGTAAACTTTTAGTATCTCCAGGACCAGCCATTATTGTGTATTTGTATTATCGTGATGAAAACGTACATTCTCGTGCTTGAGATGTTTCAACAATTTCAATTCTCTGTAAGTTCTCTTGGAGAGAACTGGTGTGCTGAAAGGCTTCATAATCTTCTTAACCGCGACATTTGAACCGGTAAGGTTATCTTTGGCAGAGCTGTGCGAGTGACGAGTATTAGTAATTTGTTGAGCAAAGGCATTTGTTTTACCCCTCAGTTGAAGATTTCATCACAGAGATGGGTTAAAAATGGGAGGAGAAATCATACCAAACGAGACCAAATGCGCCCATGCCCACAGGCTGTAAATCAGAGTACCTGTATGACAAAATTATCAGTATTGCAAGTCGCAAAGGAGGTGGTTGACAATCTCTTGTCATTTTGTTCGACTTCTTTGAGCCCCGCGTACCTGGAAGTAATCTCAAAGGTGGTACCAAAGATCTGAGCTCTTACGAATTCAGCCATTTTGAATTAAGTGATCTCTTTAGAGAACTGTTGAAGGGGGAGGATTATTTGTAGGAATGCAGAAGTTTATCTTTAGAAGAAAAGAAGGACGGTGTTGAGAGAAAATGTAGGTAGGTGGTGATGGTGGATGGATGAGTGAGTGAGTGAGTGAAATTTGCTTGGTGGTTGGTAGTTGAGTGGGTAGTGGGATCTAATAGGAAAGAGACTGCAAGAATGATTTGAGGTGGAATTTGTCGCCTAACAAGTTTTGGTTCTGTCAGTCAAATAATTCCCTTATCCATCTAATAATTAAGCAAAGCAGCGGCAATTGAGTTTTTTTACCTCTTCAAAAGATTCGAGTGTTTTGTTAATTAGTAGGACCGGTCCGGTATACTACAACCACGCAAAATCAAATATCGAGCGAATGCCGCTTTTGCAGTATTTGGCTTATTTTTTTTGGGGGGGGGGGGGGGGAAAGAAGGTCCGAGGTAGCCAGCCCTTTTTAAATATATGGTGAAAGTAGGTGATAGGTAGTAGTTAGGTAGGTATGAAAAGGCTCGTTGACTTTGTTGGTGCGCAGAAGCTGCTCTCTCTGTACTTTGGTTGATAGATACCTAGTAGTGACTTTCCCGGAGAAGGGTCAAGTAGTTAGATAGGTCTACTCGAGCTGATAGAGAGAGAGAGAGGGAGGGAGGAAGGGAGGAATATACCTGGTAGGGTATTAAAATAAATGTATTTTATTCTTTCTAATTACTCACAGAATGAGGGTTATGAATCGAATCTTTTATTAGTCGAGTAATAAAATCAAGATATAGATGATCGTTACTCAAGATGGAGGGGAAAGTAAAGTTTATATACACTTGATAATTGATCGTGATAGCCGGCATTGCACAGCATCAACTACGAAGTACCAACAATGCAAGATATCCTGCTTTGTACACTCCAGAAGCCCAGCCCACTCGTCGCTGTTTTCTTCCTTTTGAATATCTATTTATACGATGGGTGTCTGGATGGGGTATTTAGGTATCACGATGGGCCTCTTCAGCAAGTGCTCACTCGAGTGAATTGGGCGTAGGTGGGGAGTGAGTGGGTAGGAAGACTAAACAATCGAGGGGTGATCTAGCATGTACAGAGTAGTATCTAGTATCTAGCATCTCCCTAGGTAGTATCTGCTATCGGCAATATATCAATTGGGGTATTCCTTCCCCTCCTCAGCTGGAGAATAGAGGATACTCGTAGAGGATGGAGGATTAGCGGATAGCCATGTGCAAATGCAAGTAAATAAAGCTTGGCACTAAAACCTAATTTATCCGTCGCCTTTTGAATCTGTCATCTTCTTCTCATTGCAGGTACATATTGCCATGTTTTGCCATGTTATGAGTGATTCAAAGTTGCATCGAGTAGAAATCGAGGTAACCCTTGGAGCTTGGAGTGTTTGGGATTAATAAGGCGGCGTTAGATCATTTCAAGGTACGCACCCAGATTCGAAACTTAAGATATAACACTGACGTCATTTTGAAAGATCCATCTCCAACTTTCCATTCCATAAATCCTCTTTTTCTTTGATTGATCGATTTGATCGAAACGGTCCCCCAGTCGCAGTCGAAATCGATACCACGCTTTGAAACCCCGAGCGGAGTGAATGAAAGATATTCATGGATACCAAAAACGTATTGAATTTGAATCATTTTTTTCTAATAATAAGAGAATGAATTAATACGGTAAAGAGTGATCAAAGCATATCCAATACCACCCACCCATCTGGATACATCGCAGATATACATCATCCCCACCCGCCCTGGAAGCGTTCGTCTAATCTACGGTATATTTCCCACGACCAGTCACCACCAATGTCCCGATCCGATTCATTAACTTGCAACTCATGATATATTGAATGCTCGACGTGTTTATACCTATCTTGTGATAATTAGGTATCTAAATAAACCACAAGTACATAATAAGGATTCATCTTCTTGGTCGACCAGCACCAGCATGTATGTACCTTAGGTATCCAACCCAGAAGTTTGGACCAAGTGAAGCAATCTCCGCAACTCAAAAACACAGCATTCTAATTTCTCCCATCATTTTCGGTATCGAAAACTTAAACTCCGATGAATTTCAATCATATATCCGTGATTGGCTCGATTGTCTGATCTCGGTTCCACCATAGACAACCCTTTGATGCGGCAAAAACCTACTATTATACTTCCCACCTCGCACTTGGCTCTACCGTATTGAACTTACCTACTTCATCTTACTTACTTCATCTTTCTGAGATGGCTCTGAATAGAAGGACTTGTTGAATACCATTTGAATAGTTGACACACAACTTCTATTAACCCAGGTCAAACCAGATCAAACCAAACGGAAGCAGTTGATACAAGAGCTTCACACCAAAATCCGCACCACATAACTTTAGCTAGTCTTTCTACTTCCAACCATCTGCACAGAGAAGCTCTCTTCTTCGTGGGCTACTGCCAATGGGGAAACTACAATATCCGTCTCTAGCGTCTTGGAATAATCCAAGCTCAAGCTCAAACTTGAATTACTTGTACAGCGCAATTGCACCAAATTATCATCAATGCGCAAGTAACACCACGGAGCAAATATGGTTCAAACCATCTATTCGGTTCCGACTTCTGCAAAGATTTTATGGCCAAGTTTCGGAAAAATCTAAACAAATTCTGTTTGGCTTCATTGCGGGTAGGATTTAGGGATATTCATCGGAATGGCCTTTGAGGTTAGCAATCCTCAATCATTCCCTCTCTCCTCAATGGAAATGTACTCTACACACCTTACCCGCTCCAGATTAATCTTACCTTCAAAACCTATAATCACAGTTCGAGCCGATAATAAACAGCACCTATCATTAATCGAAGCAATTAGGTCCGACCTTTATTATACTTCATAAGTAAAGATCAGGGCGTACATGTTCCCACTCTCCAAGTCCTGAGATCACAACAACATCGCGTAGACCCGGACCGATCCACTCAAGATTCCATACCACAATGGCCATATTAAAGAATTTCGGCTAGTGTTACTCCAAATACATGACCCGAGAACGTCTGCACTTCGTCCTACCGCCTACCGTGTCGCTGGGAGTTGCGACTTCTCCTTTTCTCAACCATTTCCCCTTTTTGTTCCCTCTTCATTACACTCCTCGTCAAAGACGTTATATCACATGACTCATCTCGTCAGCACATGATATGTCTTTGCTTGGCATCAAAAAGCGATTTCCAAATGATCACAACTTCTATGGACGCGAACTCGGCTTCTATGCTAGCTATTTTATATCGTTCATCATATGGTTTTACTGGAGTTCTAGCTGGTCGAGGAGCTTTCAGTTGATTTCCTAATCTTCCAAGTGACCCTGTACACTACCCAATTCTTTTTATTGCGATATTGTGAAGTAAGAATTAGAAGGATCTCAAGTGAACATTCTATCTTGTGTGATTGTTGCACACCTAAGGGTTACATTTAAAGATCGGGATACGGAATGTATATCCGTGACTCGAGTAATACATTGAAATAGATGGAAGCCGAAAGCAAATTAGTTGATACTGCTGAACTCATTTCATACATATTGAAGATCAATATTATTAACATGCTCGCTACGCATATGTATCCATCATCCTAACCCTCGAATTACAAAGTGAACTAACACGAAATCAGATAGACGAGACGTGTTGCACGCCTACATAGATAAGTGTTTGAGTGTCAAGAGTACCTCTACAGAATTTCTCGGTTTTACAAACACTTAACTCATTATCTCTAATCGGTAAGTTGTAAGGAAACTGAACTTTATATTTCAAAGGGTTCATGATTGTGCATCAAGGGAAAAGATTTTAGAATTCGGTCAGGAATATGAGACGTGAGCTCAGATTGCTAGGTGATCTTTATGATTTGTCTTGATCACTTTCTGTATTCTTTTACTGCCTCAGCTAATTGCCATTCAAAGGTGGAAGAAAGGATGAACATTGTTAGTCGCTTTATTCTTCAACTTCCCTAAGGTTAATCAGAGATTGGGTGTAGAAATAGATATATGTCCATCAATATATATGGGTATCTACGAGTAGTAAACTTACACGTATTAACCTAAAGAATCTCTGAACATCTTTCTGTAAAGTATAAAGTACGGAGTTTTTGGGAGTAGTAGATGGATAATATGTGCTTGTGTATATTCTGATGATATAAATCTTTCTCCTTTTCTCATCCTCTTTAGATATCTGTTTGTACAGAGAGAGAAAGAGAGAGCGAAAAAAAGAAAGCGAGGAAATAGATACAAAAGAAAGAAATATATATACATATACTATGTGAGGATATACACTATGACTTTTCCTACACTACACTATTTCATACCACATCTTACTATACTACACTCCAATTTATCCATAGAATCGAATAGACATCCCTCAGATCAACACCCCACAAACACACTCCTTCCCGATCAAATCTCGAGTCCCAAATCCCAAATCCCAAATCCCAAGTTCCAAGCCTTCATTTCGAAATTCAAGACCAAGCTGTAACCAGATTCAAATATCACTTCCAAATCCAATATCAAATTCAAATCAAAATTCCAATTCCAGTGTGTAATGTAAGATTACAATCTCTTACACATATACAGCAGGCAATACCTACCTATACTAGATACTACAAATCCCCTTTTAACGAATTGAGTTAGTGATGGAGTTGGTAATAGATAAATAGTATCTAATACGTAAAACGTAATCAATAATAAACAATAAATAAGTAATTCATTCGTAAAATTTGAATATTAATAATAACATAACATAATATAAGATTAGTTGGTATCTCATCACTCATTCATATGTACATGTATATATCTGTACATCCATCTGTACATCTGTATATCTGTATATCTAACTCGGTAAAATAATATTGTATATATTGTATATATTGCATGTGGATAAATATATTAATTTCTAACTAGCAATTAAACCAACAAATAAATAATCCACATACTCACATACTCACACTCACACTCAGACTCAGACTCACACTCACACTCACACACCTATCAACATTCTCAGCGTTAACATTAACATCAACTCCACTCCACTCCTCTCCTTCCCTCGCCCCCCCCCGCCCCCCCCCCCTCATACCTGCCCCTTACAAGTTACAGCAAGCGAGTCATTCCAAACTATACTTTCACATCCCAAATAGAAAATAGAGAGCCAAAATAAAAGATGTAGACGAAACTAGGAAACTAGGAAACTAGGAAAGAAAAGTAATATCTATTAAATACAGATACATGCATTGTATTGAAGCCTAAACACACATCTAGTTAGACTACTGTATTTAATGATTCTAATTTCACAACTCTCGTATAGAATCATAACAAATAGGTATCATGACTAGATGAACATATCGCTAATGTATCATATATGCCCACGATTATAGATCAGGAAACTCACAACCAAAGCAACTCATAATTAAGATAAAAAGACAATGGATCCACACAATCCCCTTTCAAATACACAAAACACAGACGTACTTGAATACCAAACCATCCAAAAGCATGCACATGTATTCAAACACCCATATCCCGAGTTCTATACATATATTTAACATTACTATATCAAAATACTATCATTATAACAATACAAACTAACCCACCCACAGGAATCTATTTCATAATAACATATCTGAGACCCCCATCTATCTATTTCTAGAGCTGTACACCAATACCACATGAACCACTATTCAACCATTCCGGGGTATATCGAGAGAAACAACTCCCTAACACCAAATGGAGCATTCGATAAGTTTCCCGATCATATGATACCCGACCCAAAGCCCAGCAAAAAACTTCGTCGAGTTGCATAACTCCATATTTGATGCGCCGAGTTAATGAGTTCGCCCAAAAAGAAAACCTGGTCCCTAAGCACATGTTCACCATACTGATGTGTTTGTAAGAAAGACATTAATGAATTGAAGTCGCACTTGGATGCTGAGAAGTTGCATGTCTCTTCGCTACCGACATATGTGATATAACGCCTAGACTCCCATATCCGTGAGAAAATGTAATCGTGATCTGTTATGCACTCCAAAAGTACTCCGTAAGTACCCCATTAGAACAGATCATTCTGAATCGCTAAAGAAAAATGGATCTCAAGCACTTGTATTGGCTCTAACTGTAGTAGGCCGTGTAGATGAAGCTTTATTGAAAGGTGGATCTTGCGAAGAAGAGGATGAGCCCAATGCACTATCCGTCACGATAATTTTGGGGACCCCAGATTGATTCGGCGAAGGGGAATTATTGGAAGAAAGAGGCGAGTTTATATCACCAGTTGAATCTTCGAGTTCAAAATCTTCATCAAAACTCTGAGAACCTGCAGATTGTAGACCGTTGCCCCTGAACAATCTTTCCGAGAACATTTGCTCTGGAGGAAGAAAGGTTCGTGGTCCCAATGACGATACACCTGTGACTGGGCGTGCTCCCTCAGTAAGGGGGTACGTTCCATTCCTCGAAATTGGTGGCCCATAGTGTTGTAGAATGCCATTTTCGCGCCACATGGCAAGGACAGCTTCCTTATCGTCAAGCCCAACTGCCTTGATTCTTTCTGTTATCCAGTTCTCAATATTCGCTCTGCTCTGCGACGCAGAAGGCTTGAGTTTATAGGCTGTTACTTCATGGTCTCTATACACTGCCTGACTGGAGGTACAGACTCGACAAGATCTTTCAGCTGGGGTGGCCCTTGGTCCTTTCCTACATTTCCACCAGCCCCCCTTTCCATTACGTCGCCCAATTTGCTTCCATTCTTCGCTATCCCAGTGAAATTCCAGGTTCCATAGATTACGTCTGGGGTTCCTCGCTTTATGATCATCATAGCCTAGCTCAATTTCTCTCCCAATGATCCAATCATTCATCATGTTCCTAAAATTATCCCAGGGCCTATGAATTCCCTCTGACGGAAACCAGTCAGGTAGGTATGCGCCACATATATCCCGATCTGCGAGTGTGATTGGAGGTCCAGGTGGGATATGTGTCTTTTTGCATTTCTTGCAGTATTCGATGGGTGCCCCTTCGTTTGCATTTCTGACAAAATCAGCCTTTAGTTCCTCTCTGTGACCACCTAAACGTTAGTAACTGTGTTTTATTATGTTCTTGGGACGGAGTATGTGATAAACCCAGCTGTGAGATAATTGTCAAAGTGAGAGTGTAAAGCAGAAAAGAAAATTGGTAAGCTTACACAGTGTAGATTTCACCAACACATGAAGGATCATCTTGTACCCATGCCTTTTGTGTAAAGTCTATTTCAGTGGCCACCATTTCACCGATCGATGGTCTTCTAGTACGCTTAGTTGCAGCAGATACAAGCTTTTTAGGAGATGGTGTATTTTTGATGGCAAGCTCAGCTCCATCAAGAGCCACATCGAAAGTATCATATTGTTGTGGATCGTACTTATCGACCTTTTCTATTCCTGTAAAGGCAGAATTCGCTGGCGGAGGAAAGATTCTCCACGGTTCTACTGGCTCATTAGCCCTTGAAGGGGGAAGTTCGATACTCTCCGGTGCGCGCTGACGAGAAAAGCCGGTGACAACTATCGGGTTCGTAGGCTTGTACTCATTGTAGGTATATTTTGATATAACTTCACCCGCGAGATTTCGGATGACGGCGGGCACAGTCTTTTGCGTATGCGAAAGAGGCACAATTGTATCAGATTTCGGCTGGGGCTGGCTGGATGATGTAATGCCATTCACATCACATTTCGAATCATGACGAGGTCGAAGGGATAGGTACTTAAAGTCTTCCGAGTTTTGACTGGTAGAGGCTACAGCTTGTGAATCCATCGAGGTGTCCTTATGTAAACGTTTACTGTACTTCAAAATAGGAGCTGGTTCGGTTTCATTGTTGGGGACGAGTGAACCATGATGAGACATAGTTTCCGAGTTGTCCATGTTGAAATGAGCCTGTAGGTGGACCAGGTAGCAAGGTGAGATCTTATCCTCCTCTTTTTTGACTGTTGAGGAGGAATTGTGTCAAAAACTATTGATACAAAAGGGAGACCTAAAGGACGGATGTAAGTTAATTTGTTTCTTGGTATGTGGGAAAGTTTGGTGCAAGGCTAATTCGTCATCCTAATCCATGGAAAGAAACTTGCTTAAAATTCTAGTCCAAAGTAAATTAGAAACCCAAAAAGCCAGCGATTAAAGAATCAAGCCCCCTTGATAGCTGAGATGCAGTTGCCCGATTAATGTAGGAACAGCGTTTCTGGAATCTACTATGAGCAAGCTGGGTAGACGTTTCCTGAAAAAGTCGTTGGGGTTGATGAAATAGAATGATGGAAGGTAAAAACAGGCCAGATAACCGCCTGAGAAGTTGTTGATTCATCATTGAAGTGGAATAATCAAAAGCGTTTGAATAATCTATATACTTCACTGTGATAAGTTACGGTTGTAGAGGTCCAAGAGGATACTGTAGTCGGTAACTGCCAGTGACATAGATTCTGTATGTGGTGATATAAACGACACTAACAGTAATTGGATTGTACAGATGAAAGTATAGAAGTGAATAGAACATGAACTTATCAGAACAAAACAATTTTCATATTTACCTAAAGGAGATCAATATTAATAAAGCATCAATGCTAAATGAGGGTTTGCCGATTGTGGAAAGGAAACACAAAAGTTTTATGTTTGTAGGGAAAGAACTCAGCAGAGCTCAAAAAGATTGGAAGCTGCAACAGTGAGAAAAAATGATGAAAGACCAAGCACTCAAATTCACCAAACATACTTTGATATAATTATCAACAACCTAGTATTCAATAAACATGGTCACTTAATTACACTGTTGACTGCTCGAGTTTCATCCCAGAAGAGGTCCAATACTAACTGCTTCCCTCTTTGCTAAAATAGCGTCTTGCTCTAGCTTCAACCGTGATTTACCTGCTCGCCTTTTTTCCGCCTCCAAACTCGAGAATCTTCCTTTTGCGCCATGCTTGAGTTTCGTTATCATATCTCCAGCCTTGCCCTTCTTAAGATCTGCGGAGGTTAATTGATCATCCTGTGGTCGAAACTTATTAAGAAACATCAATTGCCCTTCTGTAGCCGGACCGTTTCTCCAGGATACCTTTCTAGCAATAAATTGAAGAGGATATTTTTTGGCCGCGAAAGTATCAGCCGCATGAACGGCATCTAACAACGTTTCTGTAGCGACAAGTTGGCGGGGCTTTGCAAATGGTGATTTAGATTTGGGAGCCCTTAGACTAGCCATGGCAACAGTCTCGGTGACAGTGAACATCTCTTTCGACTCCTCGGACTCTTTTTCAATTTTTAGGTAAGTTCCATTGGTATTGCTCAGCACATATTTGTCTGAACCAACACATACCCATGCAAATGGGGAGATAGATCTGATATGCCTTTCTACAGAGGTGTCTTCGATAAGGTCATAAACAGAATCATAATCAGTGAAACTAACGGTCCTGATGTTGGAATTGGCGGATGTTGGAAAGGCTTTAGCTTTCACGTCTTCGGCTTCTCTTTTCCTCGCTTTCTCCTCCTCCTTTCGTTCCTTAAGAGATTTAAGATCGTCCGGCTTCGCTTCCTCAACGAGTTCGGAAGGATCAAGACCGAAAAGAGTTGGCGTCGTTACGATGCCAGTCGAGAGGGTGGCAACCATATCAATAATATGACAATTTTCCTTTCCAGGATATAATCGCATACCTCGACCAATCATTTGAACGAGCAAATTACGCGATTTGGTAGGTCTTGCCAGTAATACACAGTCAATATTCGGAATATCAGTCCCTTCAGTAAAGACTCCGCAATTAATCAGCACTGGGAAATCCCCGTTTCGAAAAGCATCGAGTCTGGCACTACGTTCGATCTTTGGAGTATCTCCTGTTACGAACTGTGCATCGATTCCGTACTCGCGAAATTTGTTAGTTAATCCTCCCACATGAGCAAGATCGACACAGAAGACTATTGTAGATTTCCTTCCTTTGGCCTTTGCAAACCAACTACGCACAGTAAGTTCATTAATCTGATCAGTGTTGACAACCTGCGATAGTTCTCCAGCCTGAAAATCTCCATTCGGGCCCTTCTTCACGGAAGAAATATCAGCTTTCGACTGTACTGTGGTGAAGATAACCCCAGATAGCCATTTGTCTTCAATCATGTCAATGTAATCTTTGTGATAGACAATCTGATCAAGAGCAGCACCCAGCCTCAACCCATCAGTACGAGACAAAGTCGCCGAGACGCCAACAAGAGCCGGGGAGCTTTCTCGCTTTTCAGATAGTCCAAAATGAGACAAGACTTTGAAGTATTGTGGTGCAACAATATGATGTGCCTCGTCAACCAGTATCAATTTGAAGCGAGTAGGATCGAACTTCTCGATCCGGTCACGAGATCCAATACTTTGAATACTTGCTAGAGTGATGTCTGCGTATCCACTAGCATGCATCTTGCCCATCTCTATGTCAATTCGTTTGTTTGGATAAGCATTTTCACAGTGCCGAGCTGCTTGCTCGACCAGCTCTTGTCGGTGAGCTAAGATCAATGTTTGGGTTGCGCTTTCAGTGTGTGGTTGGACTCGATCAATCAGCTGTGTGAAGATTACCTGCCAAATGTGATGAGAATAGGAAATGATGATAATCGTCTAAGAAATTACTTACAGTCTTCCCGCTTCCAGTAGCTAAAGACACGCCCATACGTTTGTGACCTTGATCCAGATGAGAAAGTACGGCTTGGATACATTCTTCCTGGTAATCCCTCAAAACAATGCTTTGGCGAGGACTAGCCACAGCCGCTTGTTGCACTCTGGGGAGCGTGGAAGCTCGTGCATAGTTTCTGATGGAGCTCTGTATTCTTCGTGGTCGCCATGACCTTGAAAATAGCCCTAGCAATCCTCTTGAAGTAGGAGGCATGATGATATAAAATTGTGGCAACAAATTGTAGTCAGTATTGATCACTGATAAGCGCGATAGACGCGAATTATTGTACCCCTGTATCAAAGCCACGGCATTCAAAATTACAATCGGAAGGACCAATGTCCATATCCCCTTGTTTATTATTAGCTTAGACAGGACCACATTACAGCCGTGCTAATTTTTCAAGGTTCTCTCATAATTCACTCCAAATTTTACTTTTTTTCGGAAAAGAAAACAAAATTTATCAAAGCGTAAATATTCACAATCGAAGCTCTTCAGAAAACTTCAGAAAGGCGAGTTTCGATCCACATCACGTCCCATCTTATCGCAAACTATGTGGACGAGAAGAGCACAACACATTCATCGATTAATACGCTTTAAAGATCGTTAGCTCGCCTACATGGATCCTAACGATTCTGATCCCTTCGAAGGTCCATTTGATATTCCTGAACCAGATTCAGGATCAGCGTACGAGAATTCCGACAGCGATTTTGGGCAAATATCACATGATGAGAAAGCGCATACTGGCGTTTCTCAAAACCACGGAAGTAATGATGGAGGCGATGTATATTCAAAAGGAGAGAGTGATTCTTATTCAACCTCTCTAGCAAAACCAAATCCGAACAACCAATATACGGATCAATGGATAATTGCAGATGCTCTCAAATGGGCGGCGACTTTTGTACCTCCCAAAGTGGAAGATATTCCTATGCCAACAAGAGGAGCCTATCGTCCGACATCCAAAAAGCGAAAGTTAGAGCAAAGAACGAACGGAAATCCGGCAAGGGCAAAGCGTGTCAAGGGATTTTATAGTAAGGATTACCGCGATCTCCTGAACAATGAGATTTATGATGTAGGGGCGAAGTCGATCCTTGAGGATAATGCTCCATTGGAAGGCAGTCAAATTGGCTGTTCCATATGGTCACCCGAAGAAAAAGATCTGTTTTTTACTGGACTATCAAGACTGGGCAGAGACAACGTAAGAGCTATTGCTACACGTATAGGGTCAAAGTCGGAAGTTGAGGTGCAGGAATACATGCAACTACTGCACCAGGGATTAAAGGAAAGGAAGATCGAAGATGCGCGACTACTGGATGTGACAGAATACCCAGCTGCCGCGGAATTCACTTCAGAATGTTGTGAAATCATGGAGCGAGCAGCAGATGGTCTTGCTCTACGACAAGAGCAATATGAGGAAGATGTGGAGGAAGTTAAATGGGGGAAATATTGGCTCCTGACCGAAAAAGTGAGCAAGTCTCTAGAACAGAAACGCAGTGTCACCAGGACCCAAGGCAATGAAGATGTTCAAGATTTACTACCAGCAGTCCGCCTTTTGAATCTCAAGAATTGGCTTGCACTTTCCGAGAGAGTGTTTATGAACTCCTCCGAGTCCAGATGGGAGGATAATTGGAGGCAGATAGGGGAACATGGAGAAACTCCCGCTATGCGCGCAACTGCTTTTGACGATTTTCATTCATTAACAGTCAGTATCACGAAACGTCTCGTTTCCACCGTTCTTTTCTGTACAATGTCAAGAATAAGAGCCATGGACTCGAATAAGATCAAAGCAGCGGATATCAGCATCAACGACGTGGAAGCTGCTACTAAGATTCTGAATATGGACGCCAACAGCAATGAATTTTGGGTAAAATGTGCGAGGAGAAACAATCTCTCTATTTCTCGCCATGACGAACCAGGTGGCCCTATAATGACATACCCCGAGGTGGAAACCGAACTACGCAAAGAATATAGTGGAAGAAGGAGCAGATCTCGTTCACGCAGTCGTCTGCACTTAGATCACGCCGAAGATTTATCAGAAGTATATACATCCTCCTCCGATTCCCACCTCGATTCAGACATTGGGCCAGACGCTTCCGAAAATTCTACTCTATCCGATCATCTCGATGATAATCCTTTTACTCAACGATCTCCGTCCCCCTCTCAATCGCAAACTCAGTCTCGCTCTCAACGCAAACCCCATCTCTCGCCCGAAGAATATGAATATACCCTAGAAGCTTACGTCTCCGCTTTCGATGCCCGAGTCAGCAGAATCGAAGAACAACGCATCTGGAGCCTATTGGGACAAGACCCACCTCCAGATCTCAAGGCAGATGACGACGAAGAAATGCCTGAGAAGCCTGCTAAGAAACTGGAGTTAGAGGCCGAAAATAATGAAAGATGGAGAGAAAGGGAATTTCGGAGTGAATGGGAGGTTATGGGTGTAGTTGGCGAGGAAAAGTTTCTGAGAAATAGGGAAAAGATCGGGAGAAGAGAAAGGAGAGAGAGGTTGAAAGAGAGTCATGAAGGAGCAGGGATAGCGATGAGGACTAGAATGTCTGAGAATCGAGATCACTCTGGTGAGAGCGGCAGTGAATGGGATGATGTGGACGGAGAGACAATAGATGGTGTGGATAAGGAAAATGCTAGAGGATCGAACGCCCGCCATGACGAAAGCAAGAAACCAGAAGACGTTGCTAAGCCTAGGTCTTACGCTGTCTACAATAGCGATGATGATTGATCAGTACAAGCTCACATAATAATTATTCTCCACACCAATGTAGATATATGATCATGATATAAGTGCCACTTCATTATCTTAAGAATACACATGAGCACACGCGAAGAGATACGAAAAGTAAAAGCGTGAGACTCCTCTTGTGTGAAGGCACCTCCCCAATCTCCAAGTACAAACACATACATTTGCGCGATTTATTACGCAACGACCAGTAAATATTCCATATTCAACCCCATTTACGCCATGTAATACCTACAGCCAAGTCATTCCTTGCCGCCTGCTTGCTCATATCATTCTTAGATATCATAACTCTTGATTTGACCTTCCGCACTCAACGGTTGTACGCTTCCTGCGGGAGCCGAAACCCCATTAAAGGACATTTTCTCCCCTCCTTGCATGACGTCCTGTGCCATTTTGATTCCTTGTTCCCCGCCCGTTGCCGCAGCTGTTTTCAGACCTTCTTGTACATCTCTAACACGCTTCTTGAATGATAGGCGGTCCAAAAAGAGTTGTTGGCGACCTCTTTCTAGCTCTCTTCGCTCCGCTTGTAGAATATCTTCCATTTCATTAAATTGTTTCAATTTCAAATCGAGCTTCATTGATGTAATATTCACTGCTGCCGATACTAAGCGAGTCATTTCACGTTCTTCGTGGGATGCCAAGGCACCAGCACGACCGGCAACTGCAACCAATGGAAATGCCGCAATTTCGCTCAACGATTGTTTAGTCGATTCGGTATCGTCAATCTCCATTGAATCCGAAGCTCCCTCCTTCTCCTTCCCCTTCTCGGATCCTTGCGGTTTCTCAATCTTCTCTCGTAGACTTTTCTTCATTGCGTCTACTGTTTTGCCAGCTGAAGCTGCTGTAACCTTGGGGTCTGTGAGACTTGCCAAGAAACCAATTACAGACATAAGTGGGTTGTCGGCCTGGCTGAAAGGAAGCATGCCGTTTTCAGGACCCAACATACCAACGCCTATGGATTTGTTGGATTTGTCGGTGCTGCTTGGCTCCACATCGATATATTTATCTTCAATCTCGAATTGTAGGAACTTGACGACGCACTCTTCCTTCGTTCTGGTACCGACGTACTCCGCGACTGCCGTCCAGTCGTCATCATTACTTTCCAAAGCCTCCAAAAGTCGAAGAACCTCGGCATCACTCCAGTCACGAGCAAGTTCAGGAGCGGCCGTGTATGTGGGGTTCTCCATCTTTTGATACTGTATTCGACCGTGGTTGTGAGGGTATCTGCTTTCCATGAAACAGTTCGAGCAAATATCCGATTTTCCCTTGGTGGTTCCAGGAGCTGTTGGGTCGGCCGGAGACATGTGATGGTAATAAACACGAGTGCAGTCAATACCGCAAACATGACAGAGAATTTTGGTTATTGGAGCCTTCACAATGTCCTCAATGGACTTTTGAACAATGTCTGAAGTGCCATTGGTACTCGCACCTTCGCCGTTTGTTTGCTTTTTGGAGTCTGCATTCAATTTGTTTTCCTTGGCAGTAGCATCGTAGATGTTGCGTCCTATCTGTAAATTCAAGTCTGACTTGGGAGCTGGCTCTGCAGCTGCCTTGGCCTCTGTATCTTCACTTTTCTTGCCCTGAAGAACGATTGGATCGGCGGAAGGCTGCCACGGCTGCAGGCCACGAGGGGTGTCACATATCACCTTGAAATGGCCAGTAAAAGGGGGACCAACTTGCGAAGGTCGTTGCTGTGCGTCGACCTAAACTCATTAGCAGATATATTTTTCAATGGGTAAGAATTGACATACTTGATAATTGATCAAGCCCCATTGCTCGAGAAATGCATGAACACGCATAATGGCGCAAACGTCACCAGCCAAGTTCCTCCGGCATGCTGTAACCGTCAAGTACTCTATTGGGTTCAATCGGTAGGTATTGATCATGAAGTCCCTGTAATCCTTGTAGACAGATGGGGTCTTGCTGCGATTGCGGTTGTTGAAGAATTCCGGCAAAGATTTCTTCTCGACTGGTGCAATAGCATGCATGTCGAACCAGCTACTATAACTGGGTATTATAGTCGAATGTGTTTGTGAAATGAGATGTTCCCTTGCTGATGCTTCGATTGAAGCTTTTGTTTTCTCGACTTGTCCATTTGTAGCTCCACTTTCTCCATCGCCCTCTTTACTTTCTTTCACCTCATCTTGGGCTTGAGAATCTCCCATTACCTCGTCCTTAGGTTCATCTGCTTCTGGGCGAGGTGCGTCAGGCGCATCGAGCGGATTATCGGAGACAGGCGCACTTGAATCTTTTTTAATGGCTGAATCGGCAGAACCATCTTCTCCCATTGGGGTATCTATAGATATTATCTGTTAGAACTTACGCGTAATGCGAGCATGTGATGATATATACCTTCTGCTCTTTGGGCTTGTCCAGTGGCCCCTTGACTTGGTGGTGAAGTAGACTCTGCGGGAAGTGGTGGTTGCTCGAGGATGGCATTGCTGCCTGGGGCAGGCGAATCAAAGTTCAATGAATTGTCCTCCATATTTGCTTATATTTTGAAATGGTAAAAGTATCGCAATAATTTATTCGTAAACGCTTTCCAAACTTGGCGCAACGGGAGTCGTGCTAGATCTCCAAAATGATGTTCGAATTCTCATGCGCGTCGAATCGATCAGAAACTAGATGCACGACTTAATGCAAAGGAAAATTATGTAGTAATCAACGATTGAGAGATTGAGGCGCAAACACTATTGCTGTGATTCGCGTTGATGATTTTCTGGAGGGAAGGTCGCGTTTCGCTTGCTATGCTAAAGCTCAAGATGGAGCCGAAAACCAAAAAGCCAAGACTAAAATAATTCACGTGATGACAAACCAACCAAAGCCAAAGTTTACACCTTAAATTAGTAAGGCTCGGGTTATACTTTATTAAAAGTGTCAGGCACACAAACATGTCCCTCGGCTTGAAGCGGCACGCCTCCGATGGTGGAAGGAAAACATGGGGTAGTTATCTAGTACTAAGTGAAATTCATTGATGAGGTTCACCAACAATTCAGTCTTTCAAATTTTGTTTCTCTCAATTTCATAACAATGCTTTCACGAGCCGGCCACTCTATTTTACGCCAAGCGCGGACTCAATTACGAACACAAGCTGGCCCTACACCAGTAGCTTCCATCTCGGCACTCGCAAGACTATTATCATCACTTGCCGTCTTGGAACAGAAGGAAGGTAAACTTAACCATGGATCACTTGGAGCAGTCACCGCAGCACAAAAGCTGGGAGGGTCAATAACGGCGTTCATCGCGGGAGGCAACATAAAATCTGTAGCCGAAGAAGCAGCTAAAGTTGCAGGAATTGAAAAGATCATTGCTGTGGACAATTCTGCATATGACAAGGTAAGGAGACCTATTTGCTCACGACCGGTTCTGCCGATGAGCAGATTTTGATAATTTTGTTATAGGGCTTGCCAGAAAACTATGCTCCTTTATTGGTAGAAAATATTAAGAAGGGTGGCTTTACACACATCATCGCCGGACACACAGCTTTTGGAAAGAATCTATTGCCCCGCGTTGCCGCACTACTTGATGTTCAACAAATATCAGATATTACAGGAATCGAAAATGAGAACACTTTCGTCAGACCAATATATGCTGGTAATGCAATTGCCACTGTCGAATCTTCAGACGAAATCAAAATCATTACCATCAGAGGAACTGCTTTTGCAGCAGCAGCGGTGGAGGGTGGCTCGGCATCAATTGAGGAGGGAGTAGACCCTAAGATTGAATCGCAGACCGAATGGGTATCAGAAGATCTCGCAAAATCAGATAGACCAGATCTCGCCACTGCGGGTAAAGTCGTATCTGGCGGTCGAGGCTTGAAATCAAAGGAGGAGTTTGACAGAATAATGCTACCTTTGGCGGATGCTTTGGGGGCAGCCATTGGAGCGTCAAGAGCAGCTGTAGACAGTGGATACGCCGACAACAGCTTACAGGTCGGTCAAACAGGAAAAGTTGTAGCGCCACAGTTGTACTTATGTGCAGGTATCTCTGGTGCTATACAACATCTGGCAGGAATGAAGGATAGTAAGGTCATTGCGGCAATCAACAAAGACGCTGATGCTCCAATTTTCCAAGTCGCCGATGTTGGGCTGGTTGGAGATCTGTTCGACAAGGTCCCAGAACTCACCGAGAAGTTGCAGAAATAATGTACAATATTGTTAGTTTTAGAATTTCCTGATTTAATCTAAGACCTTGAGCATGTCTTCCACATTTGTAAACTTTTCTCGCTCCTTCCCGTTACTGTTACCTCTCCTTCGCTCGGCTGCATCAATCTTCTGCCAATCTTCCCAACTGACCCTTCGGCAACCCTTCTTGTCAGCCTCAGCTTTTACACCATCCCATCCAAGGCCAGAACCTCCTGCATTACCATTGAGGAACGCTTCATGTGCATACCAGTCTTCAGCTATCGTATCTGCAGTCGAGAAAGCATCCAGCATAGTACTTGCAATTACACCTGTCGGTCCTCGTTTTACCCACCCAGCACAATACATTCCGGGGATATGCTTAGACGAATTCGAAGTTGACCACCCTTCGTCAACATTGATTACACGGCCCAACGGATCATTTGGTATGATACCCAGGCTATCATTAAATGGTATATCCAGATCCGAGAATCCTGGCAGCGCTTCTGATTTGTATCCAATAGATCGAAAGGCTAGAGAGGCGGGAAGATCAACCATTTCTCCAGTACCATTTGCCTTAGCTGTCGGATCAAAGGGGTCTGAACTTAGTAAAGTTTTTTCAAATGACATGCCACCTAACTGGGAGGGGGACTGATGACTTTGGTTAAACGATTTTGGTGAGAGGCAAAAGTCAAGTGACCATGATTTAGCCGCCGACTCCAAGGAAGCACTTGACCCCTTTTTGATGATTTCCATAATTCTCTTCGAAGCTCGAGGTAATTTCGATATGTCCTCTGGGATTAACGATCTATCAACATGATGAAAAGCCACCGAATCTAATTTCGCCAGCTCACGGATTTCTTTGATTGTGAATGCAGCCTGTAATCATTAGCATAAACACGCTCCACTCGCCCCATAAAACAAACCTGCAGAGGACCTCTTCTCCCCACTACCCTCACTCTTCTGACTTGGCTTTTTTGCAAAGTCTCAATAGCTCTCTCCGTGATATCGGTAGTTCGCAATATATCGGGGTCCTGCAAGAGGATTCTTGCGACATCTAAAGCTACATTGCCTTGTCCGATAACTATTGCTTCATCGCCCTGTGTAAGATCTGGGTCAAGATCCGCATATTCCGGTAGACCATTATACCATCCAACAAATGCCCGCGCCGAATAAATACCCTTCAAATTGTCTTCTCCCGGGATATTAAGTGTACGATCGCGAGATGCGCCATAGGCATATAAGATAGCATCGTAATGTGGCAATAGCGAAGCGAGAGGTAAAGCTCCAGCGTGATCTCCTATAGATACATTCCCAATGAAGTTAAAGTTCGGCGATTCAGCCACCTCGTTGAATTTATCTTGACAATTCTGTTTAGCATTAGCACAACTTTTTCTCGTCGTTCGGTCTGGATCTGGCTAATTGAGATTTACCTTCACCTCAGGATGGTCGGGAGCAACGCCAAATCGTACCAAACCAAAAGGTACTGGGAGATGCTCATACATATCCACGATTGAATTCTCAATTTTGGACATCACCTTATAAGACGTATAAAATCCAGCAGGTCCTGACCCAATGACAGCCATCCTAAATGGCCTACCATCGTGAGCTCTGGGCTTCTCAGTAAGTTTTCTGGTAGTATTTGTAAACGCCCTTGATCGAGTGATCAAACGTATGCGTTGCTGTGCAGAATTCGCACATCTTGTGCAAATCCAAGGACTCGCGATCCTGTTCATTTTCTCTCGCTCTCAAACGTCATATGAAAGCGTTCGGAAATCTTTATCGCATTGTCCGATAACGCTGTGCGCTTCGTAAAGTTATCGTTTGTTGCTGTGTTAACGAAGCTTGCATCTAAGTTTGTTGATCCAAGCGCTAATCTCCAGGATTATATCACAGGTTATACCCTTGATTCATTCTTTGCAAAATTCACGTTCCTGACTTCATTCCTGCAATATTCAATCTGTCTTTCATTAATTGCTGTCAGGTATAATGGGTATCCAACCTCCCTTCATTTATGATCCAATCAAAACAGATTGGTCTTTTGATCCAAAAGCTGTCTCCAGAGCGAGCTTATCACCCCAGGCACCACGGCCAAAGCGACCAGATGGTCCTTTGGTCAACTTCAATGCACATCCTGAGTACGTTTGAGTATGCCTTTGGAGATTACTGTAAAGAATACTGATATACTTTCATCAGTTCTTATCTCATTGTTCCTTCTGGACATGGGGAGTCTGAACCAATGGACCCTTGTGTCAAGAAGAGAGTCAAATGGACTAGAAAAGTCGCATTGGTATTGCGATGTATTCAAGTCTTGGCAGCAGTCGGCCTTCTGATCATGTCAATTTTGATCACGGGCTTGGATATGGTGTCAGGGTGGATTATGAAGCTTGCGGTATGTTATCCCCATAATGCGTCATATCAACTACCGACTGACTGATATGTCTCAGCCCGCAGTAGCAATTATTCATACCATTTATGGGGTATATCATTTAGCGCGAAGATCCGGCGGCAGAGCGCCCGGATCTTCAGCATCATATATGGTGTTTGCATCTTTGACTGACATAAGTATTGTACCATTTTATGCGTATATCTCCCTCGCAGCTAAAACGAAACAAACTACTTGGACTACGTCTCTTTCTGATAAGACTCTTCTAACAATTTTTACCGACATTCTTTTTTACGCAGCCACAGTTGGAGGCGGGCTTCATTTGATTACTCTTGCTATATCTCTATATCTCGCTGTCACATTCCGCAAAATCAATCAACTTCCCCCGGATATGAATCCCCTGGAAGATAATCTCACTTCTCGTCACAAGCGTAACAAGTCATCCATTTCAACTTTCACCACCATCACGGCTCCATCTGAGAAACGACTCTCAAGAGGTTCCAATCTTGAGGATAAGCGACGTTCTGGAGCCGCTTATGAGGATCTCGATCGCCCTCCTACAATACCTTTCTTCCACACGCGGACAAATTCCAATGATTCGTTCCAAAGTAATCAATCCTCACCTCGTACATCTCGCACAGATTCTCCGGCTCGCTATAATGCTTACAAGCCCAATCAACCACCCCGTCACTCAGTTCCAGACTTCAAGGCAGCACCGTCAATCTCATCTTCCCCAAAACGCGCATCTCATCAGTCGTATACCTCAATTCCCGCCTCTGATTTATCCTTTCACACAGCTGAAGAATCCACTAGCAATGTCCACCCTGATAGCGGCGTTATAAGTTGGTTCACTAGTGATTCTCTCAGTAAGAAGGGCGATCGCAGTAGCGCATCAAGCTCTCGGCCCCACTCGCCCAAAAAACCATCCACTTCCATTGAGTCTTCTTACCATCCCTTACCGCTTGATCCTGCCGCAGCCGACGATTATGATGACAATTTCCATCTCCCCAATCCACTAATGGAAAATCCTCCAACACCACGTCACAATTTCCCCTCCTCGTCATCCAAATACTCCTCTCAAGCACCATCCGCAATCAATCCAGATGCCGATGAACATATTGGCAGTCCAAGTGCTGATATAACCGACGAGCCATCTTGGCCTCTACCTCTGCGTTCTCCTGAGATTCGCGAGCTAACACCTAAGCCCCTTCGTACACGTGATTCGGGCTCGGGTGATAGCTTCAAATCAAAGTACTATGGAGATTTGAAGCCTGCAACACCGCCTGTTATGGTTGGCGGGGATGGGCGACAGGTTAGCAGTGGGACTGATTTCACGGGTCAACGTGGAAGTTACAGGAGAGATGTCAGTGGCAAGATTGCTGAAGAAGGGAGAGGAGGTGGCGTGTGGGGAGCAAGGCTGAGGAACATAAGTGGGTTGCAGGTCTTGTGAATATACTAACCGTAATAGTGCTTGGACATGAGATAACAGCCGAGGAGTAGAGACTCATGGTGAAGCTTCTCGTGTGGAGCTTTAGAGACCTGAAATCATAATGAAAGAGTCGGAAATACAAACCAGTTTCTATAATTGGTTGTAGATCTACTTTCGAAATTAGAACATCATTGGAAATATAAGATTCCATGTACATCATATACCACTTTCTACAGACACGATGCTAGGCGCTAGGCGTCAGTATTGGTTATGAAATAGTTACAGAGATTTGGATGTACCAGAATATGGATAGGATCTGCGAAATTGTTAAGCTTGGTTCACGTTGGTATGTATCGAGGAGGGAAACAGGCTCATTGTTTACATTTTTGGTTTTCGCGACTTGTAATTTAGGATTAATATGTATTGTGTATATCTGATATTTATAAACCATTGCTCCGTTGAATGTGTTCTCGTGACAATTGCTAAGCCCTTAGTAGACAACCACGCTTCGCCAGTTCGCCCATCAATCTTCAAAGAAACTCATTTCATTCTCAATAAGATATACATGAGAGAGACCTTCGTCATAAGGTTATCTAAGATTCAAAGTGAATCAGAAGGCAATTCTATCTCCAGATTGGGTTTCGCTTTATCCGGATTCCACTTGTATACCGCCAACCCAAGATTTGGAGGAATACTGATCAAAGCGACATAAAACACCGAGCCGCAAACTATTTTAATGAAAATTACAAGCCAGATATAGACATGTTTTCGTGTTTTAAACCTGTGTCGGAAATAAGTCGTCTGTCACCAAGTCCTCCAAAGGCATCGCGGATAAGGAACCCCTCTCGGGTATTTAATTCACCTCGGATCTCGAAAGTAGAATCGATTGTCTAATCTAACTTGCATTGGACCATCCAGAACATAAATCTAAATACTTAGGTGTATACTATGCACATCAGAGACTACTATCTGACAGTTATAGTTGAACATGCTCAACTTAAGATAATGACTCGACGGAATGAGAAAGGGCTGGAACAGCGACTTGAAGGCTAAATCGAGTGGTATTTCTCAGGAAAATGACTGCTCCTCGCTTGAGTATTAGATTGATAATTCGTACCGTCCTCGCACGTGAGAAAGGCTCAGACATGCGGTGGAAAAAAGGTGGTGCTAGTAGGTATTCTTGTTCGTCTAAAGCAGTAACAAATATTTGGGACAGGAAGATACATGGTGAGAGGGTATAACTGACTCACAAGACATAGGAAAAGAGTCTAAGATATCATTTCTATTTATATTTACTACCAAGAACAATCACAGTGAGATGGGGCAAAGACACATGCTTCTGTTGGCTCTCGAGCTGTTAGACCGGTTCCTGGGAGGGTTAGAGGACCAAATTGGTCGATATTTTATAATCAAGAGGTTCAAGCTGTATCATAAAGACATGAAACGCGGTTCCCCGATGACAGTTTACAGTACTTGAGTATATGACTAGTGCCACCGCATCTACCATCTTTTGTGCACTGGGAAACCTTTGCAACTTGGACACCAAAAGTCATAATAATTTTTCATTGGAGTGGAGTTTTTATTCTATTCTGTTCTGCTCTATCCTGATGATTCCTATTCCTATACTGATCTGGTCTGGTCTGATCCAAGCCTGCTCTTATCCTAGTGTCTATTCCGTTCAATTACTTTTCGTATCCTACTGTAGACGTATAAAAACGCCCAAAACGCCAAAACACCAAAACGCCCAACTCCTGAACGCCAGAAAGACAACATAAAAGCACAAAAGCAAAACAAAGTACAAAATACAAGATAATCAAACAACAGACAAACCCAGAAAACAGAAAGATTAAAAAAACAGACCCAAGTGAACAAAACAATTCATGTTCCTTAATAAAAAGAGCTCCTATGTCTCCTCTCTCTTTTCCTCCTTTCTTTTATTGTTCTTTTCTTCTTTTCTTTCCTCTCATTCCTTCGCCAGTAGTGATGGTGCACGTGGTAGTGGACGTCACCACGCGTACCGGCGTCTAGGCTAAAAAAGGCACCTCCATCTTCTCATTCTCCTTGGTGCATTCAGCCGAGGGGCTAGAAGAGCTTACAGCTTTGCTCTCCCATCCCTTCTCAGTACTGGCCCAACGAACACGGCGGTGTTCCTTGTTCTTCTTACTTCTTTTGCTCTTGTCGAGCGTTCCGGTGCGTGGGTTGTAGCCCGTAACACCAAGATAATCGTCGGTCCGATCGCTGGCTGGACCAACATAGTCTTCAGCAGAGTGTTTCTTAAGTTCAGAATACTCTTGGATGGGTAAAGCTTTTTCCTCCATCTTTTCTTCAACAGCTCTCTCAACTCTCTTCTTACTCTTGCTGCGCTTGTGGCTGCGTGATTTAGAGCGTGAATAACCAAGGTAATCGTCAGTGAGGTCACTGATCAGATCGATATACTCCTCAGCAGAAAATCTTTGAGGCTCAGACTTCTCTTGAATGGGTAAAGCCTGTTCTTTCATCCTGGCTTGCTCTTCCATCCTGACCTTTTCTTCCATGATGGCTTTTTCTTCTATCATAGCCTGCTCTTCCATCATAGCCTGCTCTTCCATGCTGGCTTGCTCTTCCATTCTAGCTTGTTCTTCTATTCTAGTTTTTTCAGCCCTGTCTTCCTCTATGCCTCTTGTAACACTGGCACGCCAAGCTGGCAGCAACCAGTCTTCCACTCTTTCGCTTTGACGATGGGCAGCGCTGGGATGATAATCGCAGAAACACCAAGCAAAATGAGAAGAACAGGTGCCATGGCGAGGGCAGTAGAAGGTTGGAGCTTCATCCTCCTCAGTGGACTCAAATGGGACGGATTCGAAGAACATTGGAGCGTTCTGCAAAGCTTCAAGGGCATCTTTGGCTTGTTGTTTGGCGTGACCCCTTTCAGCCCGATTGTTAGGGTGCAAGGCCTTCAAAGGTGCCAGGAGTTCCTGAGTAGAGGAAAGGCATCGACGAATCTTGGCTCGGTATCTTTGACGGTGGGAGACTTTGGTAGTCTCCAATGGGGTATGAATAACAGACTCTGATGTTGAGCCTGAATTTGAGGAGGGAGTATCACTGCTGAGCTCGGAGACTTTGGTTGTCTCAAATGCAGTGTAAATTACAGACTCTGATTCAGAGGCTGACTTTGAGGTCGGCTCGCTGCTAAGCTGCGAGATCTTTGAGCGAAGCCTATTGCTTTCCAACTCTTTATTGAATAATTTTGCTTTTAAGTCGTTGATCTCCTTCTCCTTTGGAGATACGACGATGGTATCGATACCATCTTGTGAGTAGATAGACAGAGAATAATCTGAAGCAGACCATTGCTTCTTTTGGTAAATGTTACCTGAAGCTCCTGAATTGTTCGCAACGGTGATATCGTCTGTATCGACAATGTTGTCCAAATGAACATCATTGTTCTCATCATCATGATTGTCTGAATCAATGTGATCATTTTCGTTGATGTGACTGTCTGAAACAACCTCATCCTCTAATTCAACGCATTCATCCGAAGAAATGTTATAGCTGGAGAATTTTGCTTTCAATGTCTTTGAAGACAGACATTTTCGAAGCTTAGCCTTGCACCTCTGGCGGCGCGAGATTTTGACCGTCTCATCATGAATGATCGTGTCTGTGGATCCTTTAGAATCATTAGAGAAAATGTCTTGGTCAAGCTCGCTTTGCTTCTCCTCCGACGAGTAATGGATGACGGTCTCTGCGGTGTCTTCAGAGGTGAATGACTTTGAGTATTCTTCCTCTGATGAAGTGGGGTTATTATATTCAGGCTCTTCTGTTGAGGCTAATTTAGATCCTTTGGATCTTCTGAAAAGCTTCGAGCGACGAAGTCTGCGAGGTATGATGTCTTTAGCACCGTCCATTGCAGTACTATAGACGTCCTCGGTGACAAAGTAGCCGTAGTAATAGATGATGTTGATTCCCATGATGAAGGTATCAAGATGGTATAATGGTTAACTTGTTGTATGGCGTTTGAATAAGGAACTTGGATGTTCAAAATATAGTCGAGTAATCGAGTGGAATACTGATTGTAAAGAGATAAAGCTGTGATACTGATTTTTAAAGTGTTGAAGTACGAATTTTGAGAGTCAAAAATGTGTATAACGAGAAATGTGCAGTATCAACTTTGTCTGAAGAACGAAGAGAGAAAAGAGAAAGAGAGCAAGAGAGAGAGAGTAAATGTGGGGAGTATATGTGAGATGAAGCCAACGACAGCTTTTACTAGCAATCATCTGGTCTTCAATGAAGTCATGAAGAAAACTTCTCCGCTAGTGGTCAATTGTATGGGGATGGAGGCAGATCCCCAGACCACTAACGGAGAAATCTGTAGTTCAGTAATCCTAGCCGTCTCTATCAAAGCCTTAATCGTTTTTGGCGAGCTTCTAAGCATGGTCTAGCAGTGGTAGAATAGCACTGCTATGGACACAAAGAGGCTTGTATATGTGCCATTTGGTGCTATTTGATGGAAGATTCGGATCGCTCCTGCTTAGTTCGGCAAATAATGTTGGCTCCCTACTAAATCACTCATAAATTTGTCCATGTACTAATAAAGATCGCCTTACCTTAGTAGTTGTATTGTGATGTACTATAGATCTTACAAGTAGCTAGTATTATCTGGAGTATGGTATTATGTTTGCTTACGACATGGGACCATACCAAAAGGATGCGGTCGATCACAGGTTGACAATGTTCTTGATACAACACACATTCAATATATAGTCACAGTAAACAGCTCGTGTTTAATGTAAACTGCAGCATGTCACTTTAGTCTGATGCCCATTAACATTATCATATAGCCGCCTGAAGCATTAACATACAATGTCTAAAGTTTTGAAATGCTTTGCTTTGGCGATACTTGCAAGCTCACAACATTTAACATGCCGGTATAGGGCTATAGATCAAAACTTAGTATATAGAGTGTCGTTTTTCGGGAGAAGCTAATACCAAACTACGACAGTGGAAAATACAAAACCGACAACGAAAAGCATCAAAATGACAGCACTAGGCTAAGCCCTGTTTCAAGAACGGGTCCGCCTTTCTGTCTAAAGGCCAATACTAGCAATCTACGGCTCAGCCTTAATAAGTTCGTTCTTTGGCGCTAAGTAAACCAACTTTCATTGAGAAGGAACTAGCACACGTCAACACCAAACCTTATATTTTATGCTATAGATGTTAACAGTCCTTTCAATATTAACATCACTCGGCTATGGAAAACAGCCACTATATATGAATCGTGAACTTTATCTATGACTATACATATTCATTGCATTGACGCTGTATTTATCTCATTGCAAGATCACCTTAGCCAAGCAGAATTTTGTATAGCGCCGAACTTCGACATCGGTGTAGCTAGTTTGTTTAAGCAGAATTGCAATTCCATCTATCGATCGACTAATTTTTTTAAATGCCATGTACTTACTAATGGAACGAATATTTTAGACACCGCAAACTAGTAGGATCGACTTTAGTCTTTCAATACCCTCATGAAAACTATTCTTTCCAAACGCAAAACCTTGGTTTTAATGGGGCGGAATGTTTGATTGAGTTAATGTAAAAGCATTCAACCCAGATTGTGCTCGACATTTACTTCAGACTGAGAAAAACACCGTGTAGACGTAAGAAAAAGCATTCAGAAACAATGGAAAAGTAATATAGAGTTTTCCAAAAGCGGGCTGGATCAAGCACTAGCATGAAACGAAAAAATCTCAACTTAGGTTGAGATACAAGTGATCTCATACAACACTCTCCTTAACCACACGAGAAATAAGCGAGACGGTGAAAGTAATTGACATACGAGCGTCACATCAATTCCAGTATTTGTTAAAATTATACACACGTACAAAGGAATAATATTTGGTAATGGTATTTGTCATTACTATAGATCGTGCCACCATGTTACCGAACCTGTTAGACTCCTAAAAATGCATTGTACAATTGACTTAAAAAGAATAGAAATCCGCTATGAAAAAAATTACCATCTGGAAGGGCCCCTTTTATATGGACTATGCTCAACGTTCCCTGATCTCACTCTTGGGTCGAAGGCACTTGAACCACTAGCCCTTCTATCATTATCAGTGCTTGAAAATGGCAATCTCCCGAATGGTCGAACGTCGCTGCCTCCCTGCACTCTCTTCATCGGGCTTGCTTCGTTCTCTCTTTGATCTCTTCTTTCCCTTCCTGCCATATCTAAAGAGCTTTTGGGCGTATCTCTACGATCTCGTCCCTGCATGTCGAACATGCTGCTCGTCTTCTTCAAAGGCGAGTTGGCATGATTATAGATACCCAAGCTACCACCGTCCCCCGTCCCAGTCGATGTGGCAGTAGTAGGAGTTGTTTGACGGAATTGAGGTTGTCGCATGGTTGTGTTTGACATCTTTCTGTTGTAGGGCGAATCTCGTGGTTGCTGAAAGGAAGCTGAAATAAAGGATGGAGCAGGAGAGAAAATTTGACGGGAGACTGGCTTGCTGGGACTAATACTGTCCGGGTCAACATACTTAGCGTAATTAGGATTTGGATTGGTACGGAAGCCCTTTTTTAGAACCACACTCGGCGTGTAGATTTCAATTTCTTCCTCTCGTCCGGCTTCAGCACCCGGCCCAGAAAACTGTGTGCCAACATCTCGCATGACCGGATTCAAACGGGGATGTACGAATTTGGCATCATATTCGCTCATGACTTCTTTCTGTATAATGCTGTTGTCCTTTTCTTGCTGCGAGAAATTTGTTTCTAAAAGAAGTAATTGCCCAGTCATCAAGGCTTCCAAAACCAGAGTAGTAAAAATCGTAACACTTGGTCGAGAATCTGAAGATAATGTTGGAAGGAACAGCCAATAAACCAGTACATGTCCAGGACTAAACAGGCAGAATAATCGTAGGCAAACTGGTATAGGGTCCCAAACAGCGATCTCCCAAACGTCCCGAGTCGGGTCTGGATGCGCTCTTGACTGCGCACTCGTGTCCCCTAGCATATTCGAGAAGAACCGAAGAGGAGAAGAAGATACTGGCGAGGAGTCTACGCGTACTCTGTGAGCAGAAGGGGTAGTGGGAGCGGTTTCGATAGAGCTCTCGAAGAGGCGGTAATTGCGCTTTCGTGAGAAGGTTGAGAATGCATTCAAGATCGACAATGCTGTCAGTAAATAGACAACTAGAGTAGACTACTTAATCAGTTAGTATTAGGCTACACAAGTCACTATTCACAGTGGCAACTCTTACCAAACAGCTCAACCATCCCGATCCTGAAGGCACATCCCCAAATACATCATCTCCGTTTCCGCGACCTTCGTCTCCACTATTCGCCCTCGCAATTAATAGTATAAAATGTAATCCAAAACCCAGTGGATTAGCATATGCTTTCGAATCCCAATCTCTTGTTTCGATTTCCTCCGATATCCATAATAACCAATCCTGAATATTAAACCAATCCGTAATGCGTTCACGAAGCGGTCTTCGGCGCACAAGTCGCGGCATGATGAAAAAGATGTCGATAATATCTTCACATCATTGAACGTCAGTACAAGAAGCGAAAATCGTAAATCCGATGAGTTATTGCAATCGAATTTGCTTCCTTGCGATTTCCGTTCCTATTGTTTACCACAGAGGCGTTCTGGGGGCATGATTTATATTTTGGACGTGGGTCATAGTAGCTGCAGCCAGGGGTGCCGTACGCTAGCGCATAACTTTAGTGGGGCCTGAGAGCTCACCTTGCTTAACGCTGCCACTGGATTGACTGTTTGGAGAAGTATATCAAACAAACATAGACAAGATGGCAGCTCCAGTATCTGCCTATAAGGATAGGCAATTTCTTGCCGTCATTGGTGATGAGGTGAGCTTCAAATCGAACCAAGCTGTTGTGAATGTTGCTAACCAGCCTCGTAGGATTCTGTAACTGGACTGTTGTTGGCAGGCATTGGTGTATGAGACATCTTGTTCTACTCTACGGAGTTATCGCCCGAGAAAGAGATTACTGATGAAAGCATAGCATGTCACTTCACCGCCAGACTCGCAGAAGAACTTCCTCGTTGTCGATAACAAGACAGATAATGCAGCAATTGAGGAAGCCTTTGAGAGATTTACAACTGAGAGGAAGGATATTGGTATTCTGTTGATCAACCAACATGTAAGATAGTTGTCATAATTAGCTTTGGAGTGTGCAAGACTAACAAAGGTTTTACAGATTGCGGAACGTATACGCCATCGAGTAGATACATACACAGCCGCATTCCCTGCACTGTTGGAGATACCTAGTAAAGATCACCCATACGATCCGGAGAAGGATAGCGTTTTAAGAAGAGTTCGAAGACTCTTTGGAGAGTAAGGGTTAGTCGTTATGGTTTTAGGGGGAGACTGTGTGCTATGGGTATGGTTGTGTGTTTAAATGGCTAGAGAGTTGGGCGTTTTCGAGATTAACACCTTCATGGGGTTATTGATATCAAACAAATGAATACAAGAGTATGCCAGCCTGTGAAGTCTTGCACATACATTTCCTTGTGCTTTTTGGAAATTTATATAACTTAGGCTCATAATCAACTAACCACAGCATCGAAGGTTCAACAAGCCATCAAAATTTAAGCATTTGCCATGTCATATGTCTGGCATGTTATAAATTGGTGAAGCGAAATATCAGAATAGAGGCTTCCGTATTAATCCATTTCATTAATTCTCGTATATTCAGTTCTCATGAGAACAGCGCGCCCAGAAGCAAAGGAAAGACCTTGTGACCAGAAGTATCTGTCAAGGCACAGGGCGAGGGATTCCCAGAAAGTAAACTCCTTCATCCACCATTATTTATCGACCTAATACAGTCCATATGCAAATCTCTGCTCTTCACGAAGTCCTAAATACAATTTGAGGGTATTATGCAGCGATTATCTAGTATCGGGGTAGTCTAACGTGAAAAGGTAACTGTTGCTTGTAAACAAATAATGGGTTCATCATCCGCAGTATATGCATCGGCGAAGACGGTATAAGTTCCCTGATGTGATGAGTTAGAAGAATGAAATAGAGTGCAACTTGAAGACTTACGGGAGGGATTTGGTTTGGCAAATCAACATCCTTTGTGATTGTAATCTTTCCAGCATCAATCGGGCAACTCAAATCGACGTTAGATACTTGATCGCACAGATCCTCTGTCATACTGATAAGTCGAATCAAGCCATATTTGACCTGCAAGCGAACGTATGCACCCTTCTCCAACGTCTGCGACAAGGTGCCGACCGCTTCGATGGTAAGTTTATTCCCACTGTTGTCTAATTAGCTTCTGTTATCACATCTCAAGATTCTACAGCTTTTGCGTACGCAGTTGGAGGATTGGGATTCAAATTGACATGGTCGAGCGATAGGATATCAGACGAATGATCGGGATTGCAGTAGGTGAGAGGGTTGTTTCCAGGAACAACTACCTTATTGTCAAGGACGGTTTGACCGTTACTGAAAAAAGGGCTTGCAGCGACAAAAGTGCTGCTGAAGAGCAGAGTAACAAGACTGACGGAAAACTTCATGATTGATTTTGTTCTATAATATTTGATGTTGTTGTGGTGAAGCTGAGTACAAGGTTGGCGGTGATTAAGTATTGGGAGTGGCGGGTACGACTACTCCCAGGCTGGAGATGGTACCTCGCTTGGGGATGACGTCTGGGATTGGGTCAGAAGACAGCAGGAGCGGATACCAAGATAACAAGTGTGGCTGCGCTGCGAAGTCAATGGTATTTTATTTCATTGAATTGGAATGTCTTCCTTTCATGTAGATTAAAATTGTTACTGTAACTTTTAAAATATAATAATTGTGTCTACTCAACACAGGAAAGCTTTTTGAAGTACCTACCTAGATATCTCAAGTGCTCTACAAATTTACTACTGGTGTACAACAATTAGCTGAGACTGGAGTTCGTAGCCAAGTTCTCGCCCCGACTTAGGCACTCCATAGGACTGTGCATACCTAACCTAGGTAGGTAGGTACACTAAATAAACCCCTCATCAGCTATCTTGCTGTGGCTGAGCGGGTACCTTGATTTCATCGTTTCGCCATTCACTGACCTTCTTTTCATATAAGACAGTCATCTTAGATCTTGACACCTATAATTTATGCAGATACTCTTCGCGGAATTTAACCATCTTGTTTTTCCAAAACACCTGTCGATCTTACAATTAAAGACTCACAAGAAAGCACCAACTTTAAGATGAATGATTTTGCCCCTCCTACCGGTCCTCCACCTCCGAAAGTTCCTGAGGGATACAAAGCAGTATGGAACGCCGAATACAAAGAATGGTGTGTATTCATCTCATTCTTTTCAACTACACTATGGAAGTTAATAAGAAACTAGGTTCTATGTAAACATTTACACCAAGAAGTCTACCTGGGACAAGCCCACCGAACCTGTCTATCCTTCCGGCGATAGCGCTCCTCCCGGCCCACCCCCAGGATACTCCGGTGGTTCTTCTAACTACCCTTCCGACAACAAAAGCAATCCATATGACCCCTCTCCCAACACCGAAAGCGACGCTGAACTTGCCCGTCGTTTGCAAGCCGAAGAGGATGCTCGTGGAGGTTCAAGCAGTGGTATGCGCGGCAGCGCCCAGCAAGACTATCAAAACACCCCTATGCCTTCCTATTCGCAACAAGAACTACCTGCACGCGAGCAGAAAAAGGGTTTCTTTGGAAAGCTTTTAGGAAAGACCAGTGGTTCGAGCTCGAGTTCCGGTGCGCCGCAGCAACAGTATCAACAGCAGTATGCGCAACAACCACAGTATGGTGGATACCAACAGCAACAATATCCACAACAAGGCTATCCACCACAAGGTTATCCACCTCAGGGCTACCCCCCACAGCAAGGATATGCAGGTGGTTATGGAGGGGGCTATCAGCAGCAGAGGCCACAAAAGAGTGGCGGGGGGATGGGAATGGCCGGAGGTGCGGCATTAGGATTGGGTGGAGGATTGATTGGTGGAATGTTGCTCGAAGATGCGTAAGTTTTGATCACATCATTCCCGTTTGTAATGAAATTAACGGAATACTAACCGACTCCATACAGAATTCAAGACCATGATCAAAACGAATACAATCAAGGATACGAGGACGGTGCAGATAACGGTGGTGGAGGAGATGATTTTGGTGGTGGTGACGATTTTTAGTCTGGGAGATGAGAGACAAGGATGTGACGACTGGCGTGATTTCATGGCTTTAATGATATTAGCACAATATTTGCAATTTGCTTGAGCGCGTTTGGAAGAACGATTTGATGACTCTATATCACATACTGCTACAAAAGACTACGATCGTCTACTTAATATGAGAAGTGAATGGGAGACATCGTGAATTTGCATGTAGAAAAAAGTTTCGATACTATTCGAATTTGATAATCATCCTTTTTTATAGTCTCGATGCCTTGATGTGAAAAAAGAGCGGTTACTAGCAGGGGATTTGTTTGTCCTTCGCAGTAATGCTAGCCTCGCCATCCCAGCTTTATTTGCATTGCTATTTACAGCATGTTCTGTTTATCTTCCACTTGTATACATACATATCCTTAGGTAAATATCTACCAAGCTAACTAGCAGTCTACCGTATTAAGTAGTTATAATTCAATCTCCTAAACGCCTCGGTTCGCCTCGCCTCGCCTCGCCTCTGGTTTTCGCTAGTAATATTTCATTTGATCACCAATTCCCTTTCATATTTGTTGGGCGAATCATTAAGCCGTGAATTTTATCCCAATCACCTGTGCTTTTGCCCTGACGCCAAGTTTTATTTTTCCCATTTGCGCGTGCATCAGAACTGTCAGACTAGATGCTGATCATTCAACCATAGCATCTACATCCTTCTCCACACTCCTCGCTGGAGCTCCCCCACCTCTCCCATCAACACTACTAATCAAGCCTCTTGTGTCACTTTGACAGCCTGGGCAATTATGCACTACCTCATGTGCAAAGACATCACAATCGATACAAAAGTGATTGCCACAAACCTCACACGCATACCTCCCACTCTCACTCATGCCCTTCATTGCTTGCTCGGGGGCACCTTTCTCATGTGCGTCCCTTTGGGGAAAAGTTGCTTGACACCCATAACACCCTTTAGATTTTCCGGCATCTTTCCAAAGAACTTCAACCCAATTGCGCAAGGGGAACAAATGATGATATGAGCGGGCCAAATGGGTGGAGAGAATAAGCGTAAGGCCGCATGCTGGGCATTCCGCTGGCAGTGAGCACACTTTACTTTCACAGCGAGAGCATAGATAACCTCCTCTACTTAACTTTCCATGGCATGCGCAAAAGCTCATGCTTTTTCCTGGGTCGAGCGTTCGAGATGGGAACCCCATCATAAGTAAACTGCTCTGTGACTGTTTTTTTGTACGCGTGACTGGGGGCGTTGTAGTTGCCATCATTAATTGCCTGAAATGTTCTTCATTTAATGCAACAGAATATGCTGTATCGTCCCCAGCATTAGTGCGCGAGCATAGTTTGGCGCAAATGGCAACTTGGGCTGCAAGTCCTACAATACTAACTCGTATGCGATCCGTTATGAGCGAGGAAATCGTTTCATGGATATCGCCTGGATCACTTGAAAGTAGCGCACCATATATAATAAGTATCTCCCTCGTACCATGACTTGGAGCGTGAAATAGTGCAGCTCTACTCATCTCCAAAGCATTTTGTAAACTGGGATTTCCTTGACCTTGGTCTACGCGGAGAGCTTTCAATCGTTCAATATGTTCGGTGGGATTTCCACTCATATCCGAAATGCGCACTGCAATGCCATCGCGCATGCCAATAATCCCGAGTTGCGAGATGGGGTTCTGTTCAAAGTATTCCGTAACGAATTCGCTTGCGTAACGGATGGTGAGAAGGTATCGCGTGGGGCGCATGTCTTTCTCTGTCATGGCGAAGGAGAGGTCAAGGATGAGTATAAAGTGGCGGATAATACCTCGTTGTAAGGGCGTCGTATCTCTCAATAATCTGGAATGGCCCCTTATCAGCACATTGCCAACTTGCGAAGCATTTCAAAATGAGGGCTCCTCTTACCTCTTCCTTTTGTTAGCTTCCCTCAACCCCTCAACAGTAGAATTAATGCTACCATCTGCTCCTTCGACTACAGTATCCCAACTCCTTTGAATATCTTCCCATGCAGCTTTCCGCCTATTACCACCGCCATTTGTGGCTTTTTCTTTGGCCGTTGACCCTCCAGCGCCTGTGGCAGCTCCAGTAGATCGAGTGCCATGCCCAGCATTTACATTGGCGGGTGCTCCAATATCATCATCTGAGAGATCCTCGACATATTCACCGTCAGAGTCTGCCATTCTTGTGGTTGTAAAAAATGGAAGAACTGAATTGGATGGCAAATAAAATCTTTAGTTGACTATTTGGAAGAGGACAAGGCTGATGATGTCTTTCAGAAATGTCAAGGCTAGAGCTTCCTAAACAATTTAGTGGAGCAGTTAATTGCCGAGGAGACCAAGAGTAAAAATGCTTCTATGCAGCCTTGTGTGTAGGGAGAGTTATCTGGGGAAAACTTTAAAATAAGCAACTACCTACCTAATAGTAGTGATTGGCCGACTAAGTTCACCGCCGTACTGACATTCAATAATGCATTATCCAGTCTTAAAACAATATTGCATGTGTCATTCTGATCGTCAGATTAATAAATAGTTCGCAGTGCATTGTGGATATTAGAGTCCAGGATCAAGGTCATCAATACCTGGTTGACAGAGTGCGTCACATTCAAGCTCTCAGAATATCTAGCTAATAAGGCATAGATACCTACCTAGATTGAGTATGCGAGTCTGCGCGATTGTAGATCTACTCTACTAATGAGCTGCCATGCATGCATTCAAATCTGAGATGAGTGGGGCACAAGAGCCTTAAATGGCATATATTATGTGGTAAAAAAGTGGTCTACTTTGATTCTCTGAATTAAGTTCTATCTCCTCCTACTATAAGTTCAATGTTGGGTATAATACTCGCAAAATCGTTATACAAGCCATTCCGCCAATTCATATAATCATTCCTAGCTGCGCCCTTGTCGTTATTACTTCCGCCCTCATTTTCGTATGGCGTGAAATTCTCCGTCCTCATTACCCCATAGACAAGAGCTGTAGCCGTAATACGCGGTATCCTTGAGCCAATATTCATGCTTTCTGTGTAGCAAGATGTACCACATCGGGTATTAAACTAATATTGTCGTAAGACTTTCGTATGCGCATAACAAAATTCCTAACTCCATTGCTCCCTGATTTCCTTAAATTGCTCATGAATATGTGTTGGTGACTGGCATTGGCCAATCGTCTTCTGTGATGCTCGACCAAAAGGTCCATACCATTACCACAGAGAGTAAAGTGAAGAGTGTCTCGAAAAGAGCTCCATCAATTTTTCCGTTCGTGCCGCTGCAAATGTGAGGGCTGATAACATAATTGAAAATTTGGCCAAGAGCGAATAAAACCGCAGCACCCGTTAAGAAGATCATGGGCTTACGCTCGCCCAAAACTTTGATGACCAAGACTGTTTCTAGGGCAAAAAATACAAACAAAAAGACCAGTGGTGCGAGTTGGTATAGGACGTAGAGAGCGATGTTTCGGTTTTGGCCATTGCCTTGACCAGTTAAACTTGAGTCGAAATGTCCGGTCCAGCTGTATCCAGTATCGAGGGCAATGTATCCAGTTCCGATGAATATGGCTGCTGCTGAAGCAACTATCAGGCCCAATGACATTGCTGTCCCATCATCGATTATCTGATAGCCCACAACAGCATTGAGCATCAAGATCCATAATGTTGCGCTAATCATTCCGAGGTGGATACCGGTGAAGGCCTGGGGTAACATCAGCTTCCACATATGGGTCTTGAGAGCTTGGTCCTACTTACTATCCGAACAGTTGCGCTCAATGGGAATTCGCCCACAGTAAATATTTCACATATTTCGATGATTATATAGCCTAGGAGAAAGAGCTGCATTTCCCTGTGTGACAAACGTAAGTGAATGATGCAAAACAAATATAATTCTGGGAATATTGACAAACCTTCTTCCCACTGCTGCTTGCTTTCGGTCGGATCGCCATATTAAGAATGCACTGATTACAATCGCAATTCCTGCAATTATTATCGAACCTTCAAAGGCGTTAGTTTATGACTTTCCGATCATTGATTCTCGGGAACAGAACGAACCCAAATTGCCCAGATATTTCCCGCCGCCTAACGATATACCCGTCAGCTCGCAGCCTCCGTATCCGAAATTGCTGTTGGTGGGAGGATTGAATAGCTAAAGTCTGGTTAGCAACGTTGAATTGCGAATCGTATTATTGAAACTAGGGAGTGGTACGAACGTTGCAGACTGGTAACGTCGAGTCACGGCAGAAGTTCTAAACGGAATGTTTGTCAGTAATCAATCTCCATGGTCATTGAGCTGTGCAAAGATCTACTCACATGGAAATTTCCAAATTGTGTTGAACCCATTTTCTCTTAATAGAACCAACAATTCGCAATTGCGCGCAAGATACTTTCAATTATGTTTAAACTGTTGTATTTCGTTGCTTTGTAAAACAAAAGGGTAAAATTGATTCTTCTCGCGATTGCGAAACCTCAATGCGCGCGTGTGTTTAAACTGTGATTGATTTGTATTTGTGAATGGGTAATTGATCGAAGGTATTGACTCTCAGTTCCCATTCCAGTGGTTTCTGTTTGTCGTATTGTTCTTTCCTGATGATTTGATCTTGAACCCCTCAACTTCGACCCTTCCTCAGCTTCTCCAATTAATATTTGAAGCGCTCGATTTCAGGAACGAGCCGTTAGATTGGTTGCTTTATATCGGTGTTCGCGCGGATCGTTTGAAGTAAACCCTGGATGCAGAATCGAGTTTCGTAATTGCGAGTATATCTTTTGCCTTATTTCAATCTTGACACATTCGATACAATGAAGAGAGTTGAGAAAGTATACAAAAAGTATAACTTGGATAAGATTAGAGATTGGGAGAGACAATTGTGTGTGCAAGAGGGTGGAATAATTCAAGAACGGGGAAGTGAATTGCCCTTGATGCAAAATGCGCTGGTCAAAAGGGCGAAGGCTGGTCACCGTAGCCTGTTTTACTCTCTTTTGCCTCTTTTTGGCAGTATAATTCGACAACTTTGATATGTGCAGGGGCCCCGAACCATTCGAATCCCGGGAAGCTTTCCTTTTCTTCAGAAAAATTGCATCAATCCCTGGTTCTTGAAAAGGCTCGTTACCTGGACGAGATGATTATTCCGTGGTAGCGAAATGATTTTGGTCGGAGCAAGGTCGAATCGGATATTGAATGCTTACAGCAGGTAAGATGAAATGTGATTGAGCCAGCATTGCAAAAAGGAAAGAAGAGGTAGGTAGGTAGGCACTTAAGAAGGAATCATTGAGAGGGGTAATTTCGTACCATGTACATATTTGCAATATAAAGTTTTCAATGTTTTATTTCATTGTTCATTTCTCCCTAGATCCTTGGAGGGATCATGATTTGCGAACGGTGGTGAATGGGGCATCAAAATATGCCTATTCTTGCCATTGTGTGAAGGCTTCAAAGTTGAAACTCACTCAGCCTTTTCCTCTTTGCCAGGTTTTGAATAGAGCAGCCGCCACAAAGTAGATTCCTCCCTCGTCACCGATTTCATGCATAAAGTGCATTTTATACTAGGTAGGTATAAGCCACCTGGGAATCGGAAACTCCGGAGCCCGTTGAGAGTTCAAGACTTCGCTGAGAATGGAAAGTTGAAGATACCGGTTTTGGTACTTTGCACTCGTACGAAAAGTGTTGTGATCTACGTAAGGAAGGACAAATACAATGACTATCGTTGTCGCGAAGTACCAGAATTAATCAATCAATGGAAGAGGGAAACTTGTCCTTGCTTGATACGCTAATCCTTACTTTCGCTGATTTTAAGTTCGTTAGTACATAGTTCGAAAAAATTACCAAGGGAAGCAAAAGAGGCTTGGAGACATGACTTCTACGAATAATCTTCTAGAATGGTGTTTGCATATTCCACCTGTCGGAAATGGTAGACAGCCGTTGGAATGGTGCTACTGGTGTGGTACTTTGTGGGATCTTCGATCTTTACCTTAAGCGCCTACAAGGCTCTCTTACCATTCTGTGTTTAGCTCTAAGATCATCAAGCACTTGGATCTTTTTTTTTTTGCGACAGTGGGTAAATGAAGGGTTCAGGAGACCTCACTCATATTTACAGTGATTCTTTGAGTTCTCATTTCAGATTTCGGGAGGTTCGCGTCGAGGACTGGGAGAATTGTTGACTTCTTCCCTTCAGCTTCGATGATGACAACTCCAACGATAGCCTTGTGTCTCTCAGGGCGGACACTCTCTCGGCGACGGCGATATCTACAACTTCCTTTCGAAACAACTTCAGAGATGATCGGTAGCATTGCCGAGCGTGAGATACATGGTCAGACAAACGATAAGAACTAAAGGTGACTCTACTCGCGCCGATATCAAATCTCAAGCTCCATAGATGAGATTATATCTCACTTATATTGCGATTAGCCCTTCATTTCAACTCACTCCACCATCTCGTCATATATCCGCAATACTATTCTCCAGACCTCACCCAACTAGTGGGACAAAGATCTACGGTCTATCAATCAATAGTTCCTGACTACTTCCACCATACAAGAGATTTGAACGTTTGAGCTTGACCTGGTTTTTTGAACTTGTTGAATGATCAAAAACATTTAATAACATTCAATTGTAATACCTAGAGCTGTGTCAGAGATGGAATACCTCCTCTGGACTGTCGAAAGCTCCAGGTTGGTCTGGATCTTCCCATCCCGGCAGCAAAGTCCAATACCAACTATTGTAACAATTGATTCCCGATCCCATCTTCAGCCGGCGGAGAATGACACCCTTTATGCCGACCACGGCTTTACCAATACTCGCGAAAAGGATATCGTTACATTCGAGCAGAGTGCAGCAATACCGAGTAGGTATCAAGGCAAATCCTTTTCATCTTATATTCGGCGCTTCTTTCTACAAGATTTAAAAGAAGACTGAATACTTCATACCTCGTTGGGTCGTGAGCTTATAACACAAAAATTCTTGTTGTGCACATGCAGAGAATATAAATCGCGAAGTGGTACTTTATTCATCGACGTTCGAAATTCCATAAAGGTTCGATCGATATGATCTCATTGGACATATTAACATGAAAGGTATTGTTCAGCAGACAACGAACCGTTGTAGTTTTCAGGAAGACGGAAAAATGTTAAGGATAAATGGTACCCTGCTCTCGCAGTTCTATTAAGGCAAAAGTGTCACAAAGCGATCAATAATTGTCATAAAAAGCATATTAAGATAATAAATCTCAAAATTCTAAGGTTTTGATTAATGAATAAGATTTCCGTCAAGCAACGACGCCCGCAAATGACATTTTAGGGGATACAATTCAGAATGAGTGTTATGTCGTCAATTTTCTATTCATATGGATGTGCTAAAGGTTTTGTGTATTGCAGTGTCAAGCAGGGTATTGAAGAACTGTTTCCAATCGAGAAGTAGTTAAGCAATGGTTGAGATCACTATTTGAGTTGAGCACGAAGCTCTATATATTAATGAAATACATTCTGCTTATAGACCTTCTTTCTCTGTTGGATAAACTGCTCGATGAGCTATCAATAATCCGTCACGTGCCATCGTTCCGTCTTCGAGGTCCTATTAATATCTGTTGACCATTAAGCCTAAGATCTATGGTTCATATCACAGTTGTAAATATAATTTGCATTATGTGTTTCATTTATAGTATGATCGTTAATTACAGAAAACTTAAAGGAAGTTTGGAGACAAAATATTGACAGCCTTTTGATCCTGCTCTAAATTTTGTTGCAAGAATTCTTCCAGAAGTCGAACACCACATCGAACAATTTCCTACAAAAAGTGTGAGATTTTGAAGAACGAGGGAACCAAGGCACATACCCGTGCTTTCCAATATGACGCGAAGATGTATTGTAACTTCTTCATATCTTTAAGCTCACCTGGAAGCTCATGTATTTGACCACACTTCAAGTAAAATACGTCCTTGCCAATGCAAGACATAATAAGAAGCTGGTGTCGACGACCTAGCATGATTAGCAAAAAAGTACTAAACAACAGACAATATCCTAACCAGCTTGTAGTATGCCAACCACCTTTATCTTCTTCATGACTGTAGGGTCATTTTCTACCAACTCGCCAATGTGGCACAGCATCGCCCTCAAGCCACCCACAAGCTTATCAAAATCGTTTAGCCATTTCGCTGCAAGTTGCCCTTCCCATTTGCGAATTGTCTCCAAGACAAGCAGTTCATAACAAGATTGAGAGCTGCCGTCAGCAGATAGCTTACGACGGCGTGCGATCGCATCGTAACGAGGTTCGTTGATGAAGTAGGAGTACGGTTGGTAGCGAGTTGCTGAGAGAGAAATTTCTTTGCTGCAACGATGTTGATTATTAGCCAAAGCAGAAAAATAAGAGAGCGGAGAATTGGGATAAGGGTTTACCGTTGAAGGATAAGCTCTGGAATCTCGCAGAAAACTTCGTCCAGGAAACGAGGATAAACCAAACAATCCCACACCCCTTCACTCAGCTCTTCATCTAAGATCATTCCGGAGTTCTCTAAAAGACGGACACTGGTCTAGAATCAGCCTATGATATAGCGTGAAAACGGCGTGCAATTCACATGTGGCATGAAACATCACCGATCCATTTGATATCACCCTTATGAGACATTGTGCGTTCAATTCGGCATGAGTGTTCATAGGAATTCGCCTATCAAAGTCATCAAACATCACTTATCAGTCCTCCGAAAATCTAAATGCAAGGTATTGACTGACCTTCTCATACTTCTCGAGGGTCTGAAGCAACTCCAGTGGAAACCTAGGGAGCGGTGATTCTTCAACACAGTCTGTGATCTGCTCACAATCTTCTCGCATGAGACCCAGTGTCGTGATGGATTCGGCATCCAGGATACTGAAATGGATTGGCTTAACTTTGCCAGTGCGTCGGGCATGATCTAGCATGACATCTTGAAGGTAAACATTGCCATGGGCAAGTAACATCTTCTTATCATTAGTAAGGGTCATGCGAGAATCCTCCAAGCAACCTAGGATTTCTTGGTGCCTCTTCGTGTCGGAGGCTTCCATTGCTAGTGAGTCTTGCTTTTCGATGCTGGAGTCAACAGTCGCGTTCAGAGTGTTGGGATCATTATCAGCTTCTGAATCGGCACAATTTGTGTCTGGGTCATCTTGAATGACAGAAGCTCCACTATGCGTATAGAATTGTTAACAATGATTGTTGTTTCACTATCCTTGGAAGGAACACCAACACAATAGTGGTTCCTGTTTGCGACGAATTCAACATAATACTACTTTGGCTGATAGCGATAGTAGTAGGCCCATGATTTGCGGCTTTGTGTCGTCCACGCTTTCTCGTTATTGACCTGATGAAATTCTTGGCCCTTTGCTGGTCGTTTTTCGGACTCTGCCAAAGAATGCCTATTAACAAACATCAAGCTCGACTGGGCTAGTGAATCTGATGGCCACGAAGGTCAACAGTAACCCAGGAGCGAGGGGTCTTCGCGAAGAAGCAACACCCAAAGAGTACACAATCGTTTCTCAGTCGGCCGCGAAGGCAGGCTGCGATATGCGCCTCGGTGTACCGTTGACCAGGACGCCACGAAGGCATCCTGTGATACAAATGATGCGTAGATATTAGTTTTGTAGCTCGGAGAATCAACTTACTGAAAGAACCCATGCCGCCCGCAATTTACTAGCCGTCCCAGCAATTTTGGGATCCTCGCTATTCTGTAGGTGCTGTATGGATGTCCGCCAGCAGTTGTGGACATTGGATATATTGTACTTCACATAGCCCAATTCCTTGTATATTTTGTCACAGAAGTCTACAACATCCCATTTGTCACAAGGCGTCTTGTCAAAATAAGGATGCGTACGCGCCGTATTTCTGGTTGTATCGTGGTTGAGTGGGGGTGGGGACTGAGGCATGATTATAACAAAATTGAGGTTGAACAAAGTAAACGGGAGGTCGGCTATCTAAAGTAGATTGCTGGCCAGTGCGCCAAGACTTCATGGGGGCGACACGTAATTTTGCATATTATCCGAGAATCGTAAGTCATGTATCGCTCCAGCTGCTTGGACGAACGAAGTATATTGAACCTAACAGCGGAAGATCAACGCCATTGGATCCTTTTGAAGTCCTTAGACCCCGCTAGAGCCTTTGGATCCAATGCTCAAGAATTCGGCCCCATAAATTCCGTCACGTGATATTGAATTCTAGGACACTGTGCTTCTCTCAAGAGTTACAGGGATGCGATGACTCTCACTTATACGTGGTGCAACCTACAAACCTTAGATCTTGTTATCAGAGAGCTAAGTAGATGGTCGTTCACTAGTCGGAGTACCTGGAGCCAGGGTACGCGCAGCTGAGCGTCGCTGAGGCGTTCGCGACGAGCGCGGAACAGAGGAGAAGCAGCGAAACGGAGATGAAAACCATTCGACGGTCGAAGCTACGAATTTCCATTCAATGCGGTATCAGCCCTTTTGAGTCTGCAGTGTGATGCAGCGCCTGCGAAGGAAGCTCTCGTAGATGTAGGCCGACAGGACACCCCTGGGTGTCGCGAGTATTGCAGAGAGACATGGCGTGGATGTTTTTGCGGATTCTAAAGAAGCGCTGCTATAGAGACGGGAGAGACGGGCCCAAGAACAATAATGCGGGATTACACTGCTCTTACAAGGAGCTACGGCACCTCTCGACTCTGATCCGGTGCATCCGATAATATCTCGAGTCGATTCTTTACGCGGCTACGAACTATGCATTGGGAGGAAGGGTTGTACATGCGCACTTTGGTTAGTGAGCTGAAATGCTGTGTTCTGTGCTGCCTAGCTAGGAGTTAAGACACAGCAAGCTTGCAAGATGCGATCGGTCTTGTTGTGATGGAGAGATCCGGCGAGGTAATGCGAAACGGTGCCCAAGTCGCGGGGTGTAGCGTAAAATATCTTCCTCCCCCTGCCCTTCTTTCAAATCGCGTTCGCGACGACGCAACTCTAATCCAGACTTGAGAATATGCTGCCGAGCTATAGCAATGCCAGCTAGAGTTCCTAGGCGGCGCTCCCTGCCTCCAATCCCTGATTTTAAACAATCCTTTTTTTCTTTTCCCGAATGACGTCTTCCATTTTATCTATAGTATTGTCTTCCCCCTCTTTACATATGTTCAGAAATCCACCATATCGAATATCGACTTGAGACAACGTCGTCTGATATTGTGCCGGAGGAGCATCTGTTTAGCAGGACGACTTCGTGAAGACAAAGTTCAAGCATCTAGATTCGCAAATGGGATAGAAATCGTTGCACTGAAGAGCGATCTACTATGGGGTTGGTGTACCGAAGTATATACAGAAATGGCAAATATGAGGTAGGGTTATATGAGCCAAAATCGATTCAAGAATATTTTTGCAAAGTTTGTACCAAAGTTTGAGAATCTCAAGCCGTTGATTTGTAAGCTTTGATTTATTCCCTTTCCAATTAAAAAAATAAGAATGTATTTACAAGGCAATATTTGTAGGATTATTCTATAACAGTAAGAATAATCAGGACACTCAATAGTACGATTTACTCTATTTGGAATAAGAAACAAATAAATATATAGATGAAGTAACTAGGTATTTAGTATTGTAAAGCGTTTTTTTGATAAAATAAAAAGAATCTGAATCTGAATCTTTTCAAGTATGAAAGATCCAAAAGAGACTGCTATACAATCTTCAATGGGAGATCACAAGCACAGTTATCCATAACTGGTCCCGTGATGGTGATAGACACACACCCTCAAGTCGAATACCCTTTCCAAATCAGTTATTGAGTAAGCGATCAGTACTTCCAAGGTTCTCTTCGGAAGTAGAAGAAGTTGTTCAATATCTTATCATTGATATAAAGTTTAAGTTTTATTAGGTTTGGAAGACATTCGTTATCAAGATTGCATATCTATACAGAAGTGTTTTTTTTTTGAAAATTCCTTGATTTTTGTGATTTACTGTGCATGCAATCCCATCCACACCGAGCATACATACATACCTATTACCTCCTAACAAGGTATTCTTTTGTTAAATGACTGAGTTCATGCACGCTCGAGGCAAACTAGCTTAAAAGCACGCTTACATTTTGTTACCTTTTGAGACTTTCGAAGTATCTTACAATGCGACTGAATCAAGCCCGTTTACATGTCATTGTCAAGATGATACAAATGATAAGAAGAAAAGGGGGAAGTTTTGGTTGTCCAAATATAGCATGTAGTAAGCAACACGTGACACATCCAATGTAAAGGGCTCCGCATCTAGTATCATACCTAGTGGTTAAGCACCAGTTCTCAATTGCAGGATCGTTCTATGGTCCGCGTACCTTAAACTCCTCGTCATCCGCCCATATCAGTAGGTCGACAACACACAGCCTTCTTTCAGCATCATCAACCAACATCGTATTAAATCACAAACTTGTACTACGAATTGAAAGGGAGCTACAGACGCCCAAGTCTCTTCTGTTTCATTTTTCTTATCATATGAATATCCATCTCACCGTGTGGGATCCACAATTAAACAACCACGGCCATTCAGGGTCTCGGTGTTAGTGACGTGCCATCTCATCCACTTCGTGAATAACTCCCTACCCCGACTTTTCCCCACCAATCCAACTCCGCGCGATTTGGGCTGCTGCTACAGCTCAATTACCTTCAACATTCCTTCTCCAAAATCATCTCGTCGTCCCGCTAACATACCATTACGAACATTGTCCTCAGCAAGTCGATTGAATCCTAACCAAGGACTGCTGGGCTCGGACGAGAAACAGGGTCGGCGGTCTTCCCTTTCGCGCTCAACGTCACCTGGTTCCGAATTCTCGTGGAGTGACACAGGCGATCTTGCAGAGCAACTCGCAGACGAGGAAGACCCGTTGCAAATTCGATTACGAGCATCCCTTGACGAAGAGGTTTTTGGTGGCTCTTCCAAGAGAAAGACGAGAAAAAGAGTTCGATATAACGACGAGGCTACCGATAAACAAGAAAAACATTATCATCCTGGACTTGTTAAAGAGGATATTGAAATACCAGATCCTGGTCCTCGAAGAATAAGTCGAGCTGAGCATATTCTAGCCGCAATCATGTCGGGAGGTGAGAGGCAGATGCACGGCCTGACAGGCCGGCCATTAGTGTAAGGACTTTGATTGACATGCTCTATACACTGAACTGACGATGAGGCAGGTATTTTACTAGCATTTTTGTATCATTAGGTGTGTTCCTTTTTGGATATGATCAAGGAGTTATGTCTGGAATTATCACGTATGTATTACTGTAGGTATGTGGATTTACAGTGCCTGGCTAATCACCTTGTAGCGGTCCTTACTTCAAGGACTATTTCAATCAGCCCTCTCGAGCCGAAGTCGGTACTATGGTTGCTATTTTGGAAATCGGCGCATTTGTTTCATCGCTTGTCGTCGGGAAGGTCGGTGATATAATTGGTCGAAGAAAGACAATCTTATATGGCTCCTGCATCTTCTTCGTTGGAGGCGCACTTCAAACATTAGCCACTGGCATGCCTATGATGATGCTTGGTCGTATAATTGCAGGTGTGGGTGTCGGTATGCTGTCCACGATTGTTCCCATATATCAATCCGAGATATCACCCCCACACAACCGCGGGAAACTTGCTTGTATTGAATTCTCGGGCAACATCACAGGATATGCAACCTCTGTATGGGTGGATTATTTCTGCAGTTTCATTAAGGGAAACATGTCATGGAGAATACCTCTACTGATGCAATGTGTTATGGGTGCGCTTTTGGGTGTTGGAAGTTTGATCATTGTGGAGTCACCTAGGTATGTATTGTTCGCTACATGAAACTGACTTTTGACTAATGATCATGTTAGATGGCTTTTGGATAACGACCATGATGAGGAAGGTATGGTCGTTATTGCCAATTTATATGGTGGTGGTGACATTCATGATCAAAAGGCACGAGAAGAATATCGAGAAATTAAGATGAACGTTCTACTGGCTCGACAGGAGGGCGAGAAATCTTACAAAGACATGTTTCGACGATATCGTACTCGTGTCTTCATTGCCATGTCAGCACAGGCTTTCGCTCAACTTAATGGCATCAACGTTATTTCATATTATGCGCCGCTTGTCTTCGAATCTGCAGGTTGGCGTGGTCGCCAAGCAATTTTAATGACGGGAATCAACGCTATCACGTACTTCCTGTGTACCATACCACCCTGGTATCTTGTAGACCGCTGGGGCCGACGCTTCATTCTTCTTAGTGGTGCAATAGCTATGGTTATATCGCTATCCTGCATCTCTTACTTTTTATTCTTGGACATAAAGGCTACGCCGACTCTGGTTGTTCTATTTGTCATGATATATAATGGCGCTTTTGGATTCAGTTGGGGACCAATTCCATGGCTTTATCCACCCGAGATTCTTCCCCTCAGCATTCGGTCCAAAGGTGCCAGTTTGTCTACCGCCACTAATTGGGCCTTTAATTGGCTCGTAGGAGAATTGACGCCTATTCTACAAGAATTGATCACATGGCGTTTGTACTTGGTTCATGCGTTTTTCTGCGCAACCAGTTTTGTCGTTGGTAAGACTAGTGCCATTCCCTATCCAATCAGAAATCTAACAACTTTCAGTGTATTTCATCTATCCCGAGACGGCTGGTGTACGATTGGAAGATATGGACATGATATTTGGCGACGCGACCACAGCAATGCCCACACCCGCTACCAGAGCCGAGAGCGGCTCGTTGATGGGCATCAGTTCACCCGTTCCTTCTGTTGACCTGAGACGTGGTTATGGAGGTCCAAATGGTATTGGGCCTTCAAGTGCCATTCCAGGTCTCGATATCGACCCACCCAACGTTTCTATCGTCAATGGAAAGCCTCAATATGGAGCAGATGAAGAGTCTGGAGAAGGTGTTGGGGGGTGGATATCGCGTATGGTGAACAGAAACAAAGGCGAAGGAGACAGCATCAAAAGTGGGAAATATAAGCCATTAGATCAAGACGAGGAGTAAGCGGCTGTACTCGCAGGATACACGATATTAGATTGGAACTAGCAACAAGCGGGCGTACATGGAAGCTCGAAGGAAAGAGTGTAATACCAGTGCAATCTAGAGCACATATAGAGTGTGAATTTATGGGAATTTGTAGATTATTTCTAGTGGCCAGGCATTTTACAATTTATAAGGGTCTCGAAACCTAACGCTCAAATCATTCCAATACTAATGACATGTGCATCGAATTTAACAAAGTCTGAGAACTCTCTAATAATGGAAGCTAGCCTAGCTACTGTAATTAGCCCCATGTTATAATTTCATCTGACGTTGACACCCACAGGCTGTGACTCAAAAAACGTGCGTACTTTGGTTTAAATTGTGCCTTTGTGAAGCTCCAAACATAGCTTGATATATTAATATATGTACCTCGAATAAGTAATAGGTGGTAATTTGATATGTCATAAAGTAGACTCTCGTGAAAAGAAACTTGCAATAAATACCCAGGTAGAATGTACTTTCATCTACTTCCTTCAGCCTCGTCAGCAGAGAAGGACAGATTTCGGGTATATGTGGTAGTGGTGCACTAAATTTAGATACCCCAATTGAATTCAAGCAAGGTAGATTTAGTATAATCTTTTAGAGCTCGACTCCTTTTTACAAACTTTCACAAGGGATTACGTCTTTACATACTTCCTCTTCTTCTTCCTCTTCTTCTGCAAATCTACTCCTAGAATTGTGGAGAGATGCAAACCTTTGTTAATTAGTTTACTCTTGTTCAATCCTCCGACATTCTCTAGAAGTTTTTGAAGTTGCGACTCTCGACATTTGATAGCCGCAACCTTAAACTTGGGCCACGAACTTTATACTGCCACTGCAAATCGTATCACAATTGAGAGTTACCTTGGGAAAGACATTATAGGGAGGGAGGAAGCTTCTTTCTCGAAAACCCTCGCAGATATTTGAGATGGCTTCCGATAAGACAGCTGTTGCTTCAGGTGCGGATCATACTCAAACAACCCGTCGACGCAATGTACCATCATCCAATGGAGGTCTTGTCAACACGGTGGAGATAGATGACAAGAAGACACAAGTCAAGAAGGTGAGCAAACCTTGAAAGGTTCTGCCTTAATAGCATTGGGCTCAGTAGACTAATGAATTCAATTCATTATAGGGAAAGCAATCCATAGTAGGATTTCTTGACGAATGGGAGTTCTTAATCGCACCATTGGTTTTTACAATATTCGCATTCTTCACGAGATTATACAAGATCGGCCTTTCACCTATCGTCACTTGGGATGAAGCTCAGTAAGCAAATTTCTCATATTTGAAACTCTCTAAGATTGTGGACTGATCATGTCTGGATATAGTTTTGGAAAATTCGGGTCCCATTACATCAAAAGAGAATTCTACTTCGATGTCCATCCCCCTCTTGGAAAAATGCTGGTTGGTCTTTCCGGTTATCTTGCAGGTTACAATGGCACTTTCGAATTCAAATCTGGGGAACAATATCCTGAAGATGTGAACTACACTTTCATGCGTGCCTTCAACGCCTTCTTCGGTGCCGTTACTATTCCATTGGCTTACTATACTGCTCGCGAATTGAACTTCAAGAGACCGGCTGTATGGTTCGTTACATTGATGGTTTTGTGCGAAAACTCCTACACCACAATCAGTCGCTTTATTCTCTTGGATTCTATGCTCCTATGCTTCACATTCACCACAGTTCTCTGCTGGGCTAAATTCCACAATCTACAAAAGCAAAGTTGGACCCCTGAATGGTTCGTTTGGCTCTTGTTGACTGGTGTGAGCATTGGCTGTGTTTGCAGTGTGAAGATGGTTGGCCTTTTCTGCACAACCATGGTTGGTATTTACACGATCGAAGATTTGTGGAACAAATTTGGCAATATTAGAATGCAAAAGGTAACACAAATCCGAATACTTTCTCAAGTTAATTAGACTAACATATATTCTAGGTCGAGCTCGCATCGCATGTCGCTATCAGAGTAATTTGCTTGATCGTTATCCCTATAGGAGTTTACATTGCCTCCTTCGCTGCCCACTTTGCAATTCTTCAAAACAGTGGACCCGGTGATGCTCAAATGAGTTCCCTGTTCCAAGCCAATCTGAGAGGAACTGAAGTTGGAAAGGATAGTCCACTTGAAATCGCATATGGTTCTCGAGCAACGATTAAAAACATGGGATACGGCGGTGGTCTTCTTCACTCCCACATTCAGACTTACCCTGAAGGATCCAACCAACAACAAATTACTTGTTACCATCATAAAGATGCTAACAACGAGTGGTGGTTCTATCCTAATCGTTCTCAGCCAGAATTCGACCCAGAGGCACCTCTCAGATACGTTGCTGATGGCGACGTTCTACGTTTCGTTCATTCGCAAACTGGTCGCAACCTTCATTCACACGACGTATCAGCGCCTATTACCAAGGCTGACAAGGAAGTCTCATGTTATGGAAATACCACCGTTGGCGATGACAAAGATCACTGGACCATGGAAGTTGTCAAGGATGTTTCCTCAAATGATCGAAGTAAAATTAGAACCTTGACTACCGCTTTCCGACTCAAGCACACAAGTTTAGGATGCTACTTACGAGCTGGTAATGTTAACCTGCCACAATGGGGTTTCAAGCAAATCGAAGTCACTTGCACCAAGGACAACAATCCCAAGGATGTTTACACTCACTGGAACGTAGAAGCCCACTGGAACGAGAAGTGTATGTTGATCTTGCTTGACAATAAAGAATATAATATACTGACCATCTTTATAGTGCCTGCTGCTGATGCTGGAGCGTACAAGTCTCCTTTCATTCACGACTTCATTCATTTGAATGTCGCCATGATGACTTCGAATAACGCACTTGTGCCAGATCCTGACAAACAGGATGATCTCGCTTCTTACTTTTGGCAATGGCCAATTCTCAACGTAGGATTGAGAATGTGTGGATGGGATGACAATATAGTCAAATACTTCCTCCTCGGTAACCCTCTTGTATACTGGGGTTCTACCGCTTCTCTAGGCCTCCTCGGCCTCCTCGTTCTTTGGTATCTCATAAGATGGCAACGTGGGTATGATGAGCTTAAGCAATCCGAGATCGATCAAATTCACTATGCTGGACTGTACCCAGTTCTTGGATGGTTCCTCCATTATATGCCATTTGTCGCCATGGCTCGCGTCACTTACGTTCATCACTACTATCCAGCACTCTATTTCGCTATTTTGGTATTCGGTTTCTGTGCGGATTGGATGTTAAGAAATCAAGTTAAGACCTTGCAATATGCTATCTATGGTGTTTTGTACGCCTTGACGATCGCACTTTACATTTTCTTCATGCCTATTTCATGGGGTATGGTTGGACCTAATAGGGAATACTCTAGGTTGAAGTGGTTTGATAGCTGGAGGATTACAGATTAGAATGCACGTATCGAAAGTGAGATGCGAAGAGAACAGTCTTCATGTATGGGGAGTCAGCAATTATATGTCGGGGTAGATGAATGGATGGGTGGATGAATGGCGATATAGTCCTGTGGGAAGGAATGGTTCGGGAAAGGGAATTCTGGGAAGGAAAAAGTATTCGGATAGGAGGGTAGGCGGATGGCCTGACTCATTCCGATATGAATTTCTACTTTACGTTACGGATAAATATGTGTAACAAAATTTTGAATGTTTCATCTCTTGTCTTATCTTATGGTGCAGAGCTGAAATGCGTTTGTTGTATTGTATCTTTGTATTCTACGAATAGGTCTTTAGAGGAGGTGATTGATTGAACAGCTACTTGAGAAGAAGGGAAAGGAAAAAGGGGGTGGGTGGGGGGGGGGGTGGAAGATGATGAAATTCATGATATGCAATGTAGTGAACTTACTTATCAATAAGTAGTAGTATTAAATCAAGAACCATGAGAGATGCAGTCACAAATTTGCATCTGTATGGGTCTACACGTGGTATCTCCAGCTGAATAGTGTTGGCATACGGTGTATTGATTGTGTATGGACATGTCGAATTGTAATAAAGCTCTATGAGACCTAAGGACCGCTTGAGAAACGTAGATAGGGTTTTGGTAGTTTTGAGGAGTTTCGATTTAGGTGGATGCTGAGCAGGAAGAAATAGAATGAGAGAACGTGGAGATTTAGAAGGGAGTTGGAGTTGGAGATGTATGAAGGGGGGATTGAAGAAGGCTCGAGAGTACAGATGAACATCGATGATGGTTTCCCAGTGTCTATTGTGACTGGGATCGGAGTTATAATTATGATAGATATCTGCTACTAGTGGTTGAAGATTGGCGAGGACGCGGAGAAAGAGAATGAAGATCGAAGATGAGAGGTCTGGAATTGCGTGGACGGGTGTATGATGTGTTGTTATTATTGTTTTGGTGATGGTGATGTATTCGATATATGATATGATACAAAAAGGGCAAATATAAGAGAATGCGAAAGATAAAATCGCATGTGAAAAATTGTGATTATGATAGATGATGGAGAGGGTGTAACGAGAACCCGGTTACGTGAGATATTTGAGGGGTGTGTAACATAGCGTAATAACGCGGGGATAATGGATACGATACAATTATGCAATATAGGTTGCTTGCACATATAATCATGTACCACACCCCCTTCCCCCCTATATTCTAATTATAACACTTCTTCAACGAAAGTGAAGGTTACATAATTCCCGACTCAGTTACTAAATATCTAACATTGCATTCCGGTCTCCTGTCGGCATGTATACATATATACATATGTGGACATGTATATATGTCCCAGAAAAATACGCGAGGTTACTCCCTATCCAGGATTTATATTGGGCTGGTCCAAAACATGTGAAGGTGTGACGCCTCGAGCTCTTGGAATGATCCAAACGTGAGCCTTGCCGGTGTTTGTATGTATAAGAATCGGTATATAAAATGCTCTTGGGATCGTTCGATGAAGGGCTTGAAGATGGTAGATTGGTGGATGCAGCATGGACGTGGATGTATAGGGGGCAATGCACGAAATATGTATGGTATAAAAGTATACAAAATATGCATATATTCCAAATAAATGTTTGTGTGAGTAATAGAAGAGGGTACGCAAGCGATGCTTTTTGTACGTTTGTGCATGGGATGGTGTGGTGTGCGGAGAATGACGGTGGTAGGCAAGGTATGGTTTTTGGGAGAGGGGAGTCGCAAGTACGATGTATTGAATTTTGATAGAGCCCAATTTGTAACGAATGAGACGAGGAGTAAGTATGATTGGTCTGGGCGGGGATCAAATTGTGATTGGAAGTTGGTCGCATTGATGAAGGGGTTCTTGATTGGATAAATAGGCATCCTAGTATTCACAGAACCAATTGATGTACATCAGCGTTTGAGGATCTTTCAGGAGGGGAGAACTTGGTATCGCACTGCATTATAACCGTTTTGTCATATAGTACTTGTTGTACCTTGCAGTGTTGCATACATCATGCCAACTTGAAGATTCTTTCGTTCCTTCAATTTCGTGAGGCGATAACGCACCTTACTATTTGTAGCTGCATCTAAAGTTGCATGTTGCACTGTAGATGGATATTTAAGACGTGTATGCAGAACTGCAGTATACATGTATAGAAACGCGAGATTGGAAGTTGCTGTAGTTCGTTTGGTTCAAATGGGGGATAGAATAAGATGGATGCTATGCTAGCTACCCTGTAAACTTGCAGCGTCACATTGACGACTATCCTGGCTTTTCCTTTAGCTGATGATAGACAGGACTTCTGGTTTGTGTAGTTAGGATTTGGCAGATTGAAAACTTGGTCCAAGTGGGTTGTAGACAAGACAGGTAGGGTGGCTTTGAATTGTTGCCTTTACTTTAATCTAAAAGATCATGAATGAATGCCCCATTTCGTGGGGTTGTTTGCCTGTTTTTTTTTACATGTTGAGCCGATCAAACTATATGGATTTGACTGGGCTTGCGCTTGCGAGGTGTTCTGACGAAGTTGTATGGTTGTTTGATCGAGATTGTGGCTATGCTACGATTGAAGATATGCTGAAGCATGGATGGAAATGCTGTATACTTGTTCCAATATTTAGTAGGTTTATGCCATTGTACTGTGGCAACGAGTGATCAGCAGATCGAGGTAGATTTGAGTACTGAGGCTTGTGTACTACTTTAATTGGCCGCGGACAAGAATCTATTCGGTAGGTGTCGTAGCAATAGCAACCTTTCAGTAGAAGAATCACATCAACGTGCGGGGACAGAATGTCATCGACCAGGCTAGATCTTGAAAGAATGGACGGCTGAAGAGTGGGGAAACGAACAACGTGGGGGTTCAAGATGGGGAGCAGGATGTAACGGGAGGGTGTAATGAAGATGATGTGCATGCGGGTAACCTCTAGACTCTCCATCTAAGACAAGCCATCAGTACCGGAATACCATTCCGCCAGAGAACGCCCGTCGTTTTCAGCATGTTTTCTTGGTAGCTCTTTTTAGTCAAATAATGCCTTTGCTGTACAATAATTTATACACCAAACAACAAGTCCAGACTTTGATGCAACTAATTCAAAGATGGCAGGTAGTGACTAAAACGAATATACTTTGAACCTGGAAAGAGATCGCGGAACAGAACCAATGGTATTCTTAGTGCTCCTTGATTAGAATCATAGCCCAAACTCTGCCTGCTCAGGGAACTGGGATTCGATATTTCTTACAGTAGCGAAGTAGTTTCAAGCCATGTTTCTGACAACTACCTAGCTATATTACAGGCGCTGGAACGTTCATATCGAAATGAGGGTTACGCTTGACTAGTTTGAGTATTTGAATGGGTACTGATCGATTTTGATAGAGCTGCAGACCTAATAAAAACATCAAGAACAAGATCAGAGCAGCGGGCGGATAACTCAAAGTTATTGCGACTAAAAGTGTGAATATTGAATCTATATTGTAGATGCCGAAAGTGCTGAGGTGTGACGGAGTAATCTTCGGCTATTGGTGTTTTGGTATTCGTATACGGACATAAAGTTCGGCTCGGGTTCCAAAGTGTGAGGGCGAGGATTATCGGTTTCGTCTTTCATGACCAGTGATTGGGTCAAAGAATTGATTCGAATCGATTATTGGTATCTTGCAGAAGCCAAATCTCAGACTCGGCATGTTGCTACTCAGCCGAAACCGCTGAGCACCCATTCGTTCAATACAAGCCATACGACGTGGGGGTGGCAATCGCACAAAATACACGTGATATCCTTCATTCGGCGACTCGAGGTCTACCGGGTTAGCAATGACGGACGAGACCCAGGAGAAGATCTAGTCCCCTTTCTCAACCCCTGAAAGACCCGAGCCTGTCATTATTAGGGTCGCACGGTGGACAAGAATACAACGGCCAGCCATGCAACATTGATTTAGTAGAGTAGGAGTAGCAGACTACCAGGGCATCAAAACATAGCAAGCAATATTTCATAGTCTATTCGATAATATTCATTGATATTTTATTGACGAGGAGGAACTCTCAACTCCCGCATAACACATTGTGTTGATTGCTAGGATTGAGGAAGAATGCGCATTGTAGGCAATCGTGTTTTGATTTTCGTAGGTAAACCATACCGTGCTTGGATTTGAAAAGCATCAAGAAAATTGTGACTAATACCAAACTTGTAGCAAATAAAACCGCTTACACATTGAGCCATAGCCTTCAAAGGCTGTTGTATAATGAATCAATGCAAGATCGAAAGAAAGGCACTCGTCCTATTCTGACACAATAATATTCATCCAAGCATGCCCTTGCCTTGGAAGGAGAAAAAGAACGGACTAGCTTTTTCCCCGTGGAATTGGCGACATAAACGCTTCTAACCATAGGCGATCCCCTCAACCTATACAAAATTGTATTGGGTTAAAAAAGCAGATCATGCCAATGGTAAATGTATGCCTTGGCACGCCCGTATGCAAGCCACTCTCTTCACTATCTCTAATGCGGATGGACTGAAAGAGGATGGTGGTGCAAAATGGTAGAGAGGAAGGGAAGAATCGGCACCGTCTTTGTCTTCCTCCCTTTCCAATGCCCCTGAGAAGAGTTGAGATCAAAGTTTCGGAAGGTTTAAGTCGTAATGCTCGCATCGACTTTCGTCTGTTTCTAAAAGTTTGAGGTCCGTAATCGCAATCGTGCATTCAAACCCCTCGTTTACCCCGTCGCTCCACCTCCCATGAATCTTCTCTTTTATTGCATTTGTTTGTTTGGAGAATTTGACCTTGCTCGCATGTTAATCCATGCACATTCATTCTTCATGCCACTCAATCCATCCCTCCGCCAGTTTTCCATGTTACCATGTTTTTTCCTAGGTATTGACTAATGAACAGTTTTCTTTTTTCTGCTCTGTGCGTATGTTGTTTGTCTCTAAATCTGCTAGTCGCTGGATTCGACTCTGGATTAAATAAAAGTATAAAATTGTAGAAAGGACGTAGAGTGATGTAGTGCCATCATTTTGAGTTTTTTGGGGAGGATAGTTCGTAGTTCGTAGTTCGTGTGGGAAGACGAAGGAGCTATCATCTAGATTCTCTAAGTATATCATGTTAATCTATTTGGAGTAAGAGCGATTTTGGCGAGAATTTACCGTCTAACAATTGGTAGATAGTGACATGTCAAAAAGCATCACCGCCAGTTTGCATTTCGCAAAATTGTAAAAAAATTCCAATACTCCATTCCATCAACTTACTCAGCCCAAATTCCATCAAGATTCACTCGAACTCCAACCTTTGATCGCTTGTTCTCTTTTCCTTCTTAAATGAATAAGAAGGCTTTGGATTTGAGTACCTACACACAACAGACTCACCTCACACTCGAGAGAGACTTCGGATTAGGTAAGGACCGTCGGGTTTTGGTGGGAAAACTCAATTGTAGCCTGAGGAATTAGGAATCAACAAAAAAGACGAGGATCACCATCAAACCAAAATTGGGGACCATTGCAGCAGTATTGTACTCCACTTGGTGCTTTACAAAGTACTTGCAATTCGTACAGAGTATATTGTACTTCTTGCCCTTTTCCCACAAATTGCTACTCAATCTGCCTACCTTCAGAATACCCATTTTATTCAAGGCCTGTTTTCGACGCAACAGTCCCGTTCTAATATTACCCAAAGCCAATCTTATTCGGCTTTTCACGTCCTGCCTGTTGACGCACGCTACACTTGGCGTACAAAGATCCTCGTCCGACTTCATACGACCGCATCCATCCTTCCCATTACATACATACACTTGACGAGGGCAGCGCGCAATGTTCCGATAGTATTGATATCATTGGGATAGAGGTTATCGCCAGGTCGATCATTCGCGCCTAGGATTCATGAACCTGTGCAGACCAGGGCTTCACAGAGTCTCTACCACGTAAGGATACACAGTGCACTCGAGAAGCCTTGTTTCTACATTCCTAGAGGCCATGCAGGCAATATCAGAACCTTTATCTGCAAGCTCGCCGCCGTTCATTCTCAATTCAGACATGTCGGGAGCGGAGTCTGATCCCGATTTTGAATTCCTCGACAATTCACATTTGCCATTTGAGGCAACCTATAGTCCGAATAACCTCTTCGAGGAATTCTCACACGACTCACCCCCATACTACTCAGCATATGCAACACCGAGTGTTGCCGGTCACAAAACTCCCGAGCAACCTTCCTTCATTAACACGACTGTACTGGAGGCGCCCTTATCAGCCCCATCAACAGCCTCGCCGGCCGGGTCGTCACAGAGCTCTACCTCCGATTCAATGGAATACAATAGAAAATCTAGTTCCGATTCGTCCGGGTCTGCTTTGCACTCGGGGACCGCAATGATAGGTGACGATATTGATATGGGAGATTGGAAAGGCGACGATGTGATCAAAGGGGAGAGTATGTCGAATTATGGTGACTACGCTGGGAACGGGACCATTAATCCTTCAGCAATGGTTAATCATTTTGGTTTCAATGACAAGACCATGGAGAATGATTTTGACTTTGATAGTGCGTCGAGTAGTCCAAGCCCTTTTGCTGTAGCAATGGATATGGAATCACCAGAAATGCCGGCTATAAAGCACGACACCCCTCGGAAGATAATATCACCAATGGGTAGGAAGAAATTCAGGAGTCACAACAAATCAAACTCTGTAAGTCAATCATCAATCATTACCATTTCATGTATACAGGTGTACTAATATATATACCAATGACAGCAACATTCGGTAGCTCACTCTACAAACGGATACCATATCGGTTCGAGGGAAACGTCACCCTTGTCTGGAGCGTCGACAAGTCAGGTGTCGTCCCCTGCACATCATATGTTCACTAACTCACCCTCTCCCAATGTTAGGCTTGAATTCATGTCTGGGACGATGTCTAACGCGGCTCATGGTCTTCCACCATGGACAAATAGCATGGAAATACCTCCCAATATAATGAGAACCCAAGCACACTTTAACCCCCTATCATTTCAAAACACACCCCAAGTCAAGGGCCGCCAGATTCCGGGCGCCCCAAATACGAAGCCGATTTTGACAATACACCCCACACCATTGAAATCACGAGTCGAGACTCAAATTCCCATCAAAATGACACTTTTCCCTGTCCCCCAAGGTGTCACCAAGCTTCACTTACCAACCCAAACGATCTCCAAACCTAAACTTCTCGTCAAGCCTCCACCGGAACGCTCACCTGACACCTTGGAGCTTTATACGATGTTGGTCTGTTCTAGTGCAATGGAGAACCCGGATATTCTTCGAAGAGCTTTAGAAAGAGCAGCAGCACCTGAAGTCTCACCAAGTCAGTCTTCGGATAATGGATCCGATGAAGAGGACGACAGAAAACCACTGAATGGAGGCGAGGTGCTGATATGTAGCGGCTGCATTACGCGTGAGAGAAAACGCGCCGCAAGAAAGAAGGTAAAGAAGGTCGAAGAAGAAGAATCATGGCACAAAGACGAGGCTAAGCGAGTCATTGTGTTCAACACCCATGAAGTCAAGGATTGGCAATCACCAACAAGCCAACCCCCCTCGGAAGCTACTGGGGACAGACCTGAACCTATGGTCCCTGATGGTGCTTTGCAAGTTGATGCTCCCATGCGAATCGCATGTTATTGTAGACACCAAAATGAAAAGATCGGGTTTCGGGTAATCTTTACGATCAAGGACTATCAAGATCGCCTGATTGCACAAGCAATCACCTCTTCAATCATGATTACCGATGATCATAAGACGCATAACTTATTACCTATTTCCGGACAGGCATCTGGTGCGCCAGACGGACAGATGTATCCAGGTTCGACTTCATATTCGAATGAAAGAAGCTACGATATGACGTCTGGTGCCGTTTCTGGCATGGCCCCCTTTCGTGTATCGCCATCCGCCTCGGATCTTCAGAGCCTGCCACAAAACTTCATGCCGTATCCACAACCAATGAATTATCCACCACCCAACCCGCCTCAAGCAATTTCCACCACAATGGCACCCCGGCATCCATCGCCACAAGCATCGCCCTCGACTCCATCCGGTCCTCCACTGTCCAAGAAACGCAAAGCCAGTGCCTCTGGTAAAGTTCCCACTGGTCTAGCAATGACCAAATTAGAGACAGGGCAACCGGCAATGAGCAATGGCCCTTTTGTTCCGGTCAGCGCCACCACTTCAGCTATACCCTCCCCATTCACACCAAACCTTCCAAATTTCTCATCAAATGAGCAGCCTTTTTGCCCTCCTGCTCCGATGCAAAATATCCCAACACATTTCAACACAGGCCCTCCTACTCCGAATGGTAATGACCAGATATTCATTCCTCATGGCCATCGACCTCAACCAACAGAAAGTTTGGCCATGCATCAGCTCTTCTCAGCGCCCCCTTCAGCGCATCCTAGTCGTGCCCCCAGTCCGAATGGCATGCGCAATAATGTTCAGATTTATCAGCCGCAGCAGCAACAAGCTCATATGCCACAAGCTGTTGTCAATGGAATGTATGGCATGCCTCTGACTTTGAGTCCACAGCGGCCACCCGTGATTCATAAACTAATACCAAATGAAGGGCCAAAGGCTGGTGGAATAGAAGTAACCTGTTTGGGTAGTGGATTCTGTCAAGGGCTGGAAGTCATGTTTGGTGATGCTAAAGCAACAACAACAACATTTTGGGGAGAGACCTCTCTAGTATGTCTCTTGCCGCCCTCTGCAATCGCTGGAACTGTACCTGTCACGTTCAAACATCAGCATCAACAGAGACAGCAATATCCAACACCACCAATGCCAAAGCAAACTGCGTTTTTCAAATATGTAGATGATGACGAACAGCAGATAATTAGAACAGCGTTGGCTGTATTAGGTCACAAGATGACTGGCAAAATGGAAGATGTGCGTGATCTTGCAAGAAGAATTGTGGATGGTCCTTGGGGAGCACCATCAGGCCAATCTCCACCTAGCGGGGGTGGATCCTCACAGCACGGTGGTGGATTTAATGCGGCAAGCTTTGGTGTTGATGTTGAAGCAACGCTATTGAGATGCCTAGATCTCATTGATCTTGACGACAGTCCGACCAAGCCGCGTTTCAACCTGCGCAGAACATCTGGGCAAACAATGCTTCATCTTGCTTGTTCCTTGGGACTGCATCGCTTCGTTGCCGCTTTGTTGGCGCGAAACGTGAATTGTGAACCACGAGATAAAGGTGGATTTACTCCTATGCATTTTGCTGCTCTTCATAACCATCCGCAAATCGTTCGACGTCTCATCCTGAGCGGTGCCGATCCGTTGATCAGAAGTCTCCAAGGTTATGCTCCGGCAGATATGACATCTTCTGAGGAAGTCCATCGTGCCGTTCGCAGAGTAGAGCATCATTCAAGAACACGAAGTGGTTCTTCACTCAAGAGTAGAACAAGCAGCGCGACATCATTAAGATCGTTATGGCAACCACCCACTGCAGAGATACCCAATGAAAGCGGCATCAGTGATAGCGACGATGAGGATGACAATGAATACGAGGACGAGGATGCTGATGTTGATACTGCCGATGGGACATTCTTGATGCGAAGTAGACAATCTAGAGGGTCAACTTCAAAGATTCTGAATGAGACTATCGAGATAACTAAACCTCCTATTTTGGAACTACCCGAAGTCGAAGCAGACGAAGCAATGGCCTCCCCAACAATGGCCATGACTGCATTCAGAGATCAGATGTTCGCACAATTTACACAATTCACCGCTCAGATGCAGCACCTTCAGCAAACCTTCCATAACAACATGCATCTTGGTCTTCCAAACCTGCCTCAGATGCCACAAATGCCTACACTCGCAAACCTTCCAGATTATCAAGCTTATCTACCAAGTCCCATGGCCCGTCGTATCGGCAGCCGTCCAGAAAGTCCCAATCGTCAAGATGGTGCCAAGGAACAAGGCAACAAATGGTGGGATCTTTTCTCTGGTAACGCAGCTGCAGCACCACCTGCTTACGAAGATATATTCCCACAAAATGATATGGACGTGAAACGAGCTTCTGCAGAACAAGCAGTCGCAGATACCGTTGCTGACAGCAAATGTACTCAAATCTTTGATCAAATAGAAATGCAGGTTGGAACAACCACATCTGTGGCACGTGCAGAAAGTTCAACAACTGCTACGCAAAGAAAGCCGATGCCTATGGGAACTCTTCGAATTGGCGGAAAGGAAATAGTCACCGTGGAGCAGCAGAACCAGATACAATTACTACGCCAGGAGAAATTGAAGAGGATCAAGAGTGATAGGAAGCTATTCCTTATCTGGGTATGTTCACATTTTTGTTCTGTTTTTCAATTCCCCCTCCCAACCGTATTACTCTTTCATTTGACATAATCGAGGCTAACGAAACTCCACAGATTCCTCTCCTTCTCGTAATGATGCTCGCCACATTTCACACTCGTATCGCTACCGTTTGGTCCCATGCATCTTATATTTTCACTTCTCTTACAAATCGAAACGAAGATCGCGGACGTGTTATGGAAGTTTTATAATGCCTTACAAAAACTACAACACTTTCTGCGATCATCCGCGCTAGCCTTTTTATTACGAGTTTTTATTTTTCTTATTCATCTTACGTTACGTCCGTTACCCCTCGATCGCCTTCACACTAGAGATGACGGCCAATCTATGCTTTGTTTATTATGCGTTTTAGCGTTCATGATGATTTGATGAGTTGCAATGGAATGGATTTCGACGGTGGTGCTGGTGCTGATGGTTGGTTGGTCGGGGTTGGGGCTCGTTGGTTCCTGGGCTTTACCTGTACATGATAGTTATAGGAAGGATGGATTGGAGGATGGAATGGGAAATATGGTATGATGGGTGGGAGGAAGTCTCAATTGTCAATTTAGCGGACATTTTTGGAAAGCGAGCACGTGAGCAAGCGTTACCATGCACTGACAGCATCACATCACAAGCGGAATCCTCTTTTCATATTAACATTCGGGATTTGTTTTCCTGGGATAGCCTAGGTATTTAATGTACAGATGGATGAAGAGAAATTCGATGTTTGTATCGAATCGAATTAGGTAGCTAGTAGTTAAGTAGACAGTTAAAAGAGATAGATCGTGATGCAAATCATAATTGCACCACATACACAACCTTCCATTTCATCCTTCTGAAATGAAAATGACACTGAAATCGAATGGACAATGAATTCCTTTTGAAAAGAAAATTTGCCAGGTATTCCATCCCATCCCATCCCATTCCTTGCCTTTCCTTTCCTTTCCTTCCCTCCCCTCCCCTTTCCAACCCAACCTTCCATCCTCCCTTTCCTCAAATTAGTCGCCTGTGAAGTTCATATGCATCAAAATGCCCAATGAAAAACAAAAAAATGCTCGCTCAAATCGCCCAGTCGCTTTTGACTATCGTGCCATGCTATGTAAATGCAATGAAGCCCTCGCAAATGGGAAAAATTAGACAGACGCCTTTGTCATTCATATAATTCATAAAGAGAGTCAGGAAATGTAAACAAAAGAAAACTTAAGGAAGAAGGGAAATAATTATTAGGGGTAGGTACTGCCGTTAAAAAGCGCAAAAAAACGTCGTGAATTTCGTAGTAGATTAATACAATATCCAATCATCATGTCTGTCGTAAACTCGTAACACATTCTGGTGATGTCAAATTGGTGATCTTGCTGGGGGTATATTCCTCGTGGGGTTTTGTGTGTAGGTCGCCTTTTGGTTGTATGTGCTGTTATGTATGGTGGTGATAGTTGAGGATGAGAGAATTGACTAGAAGATTTCAAGGTCATCGGGCCAATCTCCAGGTTCTTGGCTTGCTTGAGTGTGTTGCCGTCGGGTCTCGTTCGTGTTGAGCATCTCGCCACTAGGAAGTCGGACATGTTGAGGGGTTCTGGGTACAGGAGGGACTCCGTAAAAAGTATGCGGTAGAATGGTTCCTTGGTCAGCACTATCAACCTTAGGTTCGGATTGTGAAGATGAAGCTCTTCTCGTCTTAGTATAGCTGAGAGAATCACCATCAGTATTGTCAAGAGGTGAATCTTTGGGAATTCTGAGTTTTACAAGTATGCTTCTGGGTCTCTCGGTTCCACGGCCAGGAAGAGGTTGTCGGGCTGTTGACTTATGTGTACCATCAGAAACGACTCTCTTTTCGGGAGAAGATGGCCCCGTGTAAGGACTCTTCTCATTGATAAACTTGCGATTTCGGCTACTTCTGACTTTCTTGAGAGGTTTGACATCAAGATCTGGACCAGATTCGTATTCAGATTCAGATTCGGGTGTAGGTCTAAAAGCTCCGTCTTTCTCTGCGCTCTTCTTCCTCGCTGTACGAGGTTGGTCGGCCTTTGCTTCGAAAGCATGCACTTCAATAAATGCTTGTTGTGAAAGAATACGTGAAGATGCAGGCTTGACTTCAACCGCCATCTTGGCACCGTTGACAGATCCGCCTCTGACAATCGTTTGGGCATTATGGACATCAGACATTTCACTGTCAGACTCAGATTCGATGCTAGATAACACATACTCTGATCCCTCCTCCGGTGCTGTGATAGGAGGCTGAATTGTTTGTACAGGACGTATCTCGCTCGTCTTGAACAAATCGGTTGGGCCGGTCGAAATATGATCCATACTGTCTTGCGTAGTAATTGCTGTTCCAATGTTATAAAAATTCTCATTATCATTGAAATCCGCTGTAGGATTAACATAACCGCTCAAAAGTCTCTCGGATGGAAGGGTTGCCAAAGCACCGGGTACGAAACGTGCTCTACCAAATCGGTCAGCTGAAGGGGGGTGAGATTGCGATTGCTGTTGCTGATATGACTGCTGATACGATCGCTCTTGTTGGAAATCAGGAGGTTGGTAGATATGCTCATTAGGAAGTGGCTTTGCGAAAGTATCCGTTAATTGGCGACGAGCTTCTTCAAGCTTTGTCTCCAAATCACTGACACGCTTGACCAATTTCTGTTGTCTTTGAAACTCCTTTCTTGATGGAACCTTTCTTACAGATCGAGGATCTTCTGGAAAGGCAGGTCGCGACATCCACTCTCTACTCGTCATGTTTCTAAGGTTCGACATTGATGGTGTCTTTCGGTGGAAAATACTTCGAGGTGTCGAAGCATCAACAGGGGCAGACATCTTAGAGCCGGGGCTGTCAATATAAAAGTCTTGAGTACTGGCATTGAGTCTACTCTGCCTCTTATCTCCCAAGGGCAAATTGTCTCGAGAATGATATTTGTCGTTCAATTCGACTCCAGAATCATGCTTAATTCGTGGCGTTTGATCCATAGAATGTCTGACAGCATTGAAGCCTGGCTGCTGAACAATTGCACGTTTTCGAAAGTAATTGTCTGTCTTCAATTCGTGGTACATCTTTTCTGCCTTTTCCTTTTGTTCTCGTATCGCTCGTTGTTGGGGTGTTTCCTCTGGAACCTTTTGCGACTTTGAGAATATCTTCCAGTTGGACGGTTTGATTGACGCTGCAATCTTACTACCGAATCGAAATATGGTTGATTGTCGAGAAGTATCGGAGTTACCTGCGAGCGAGGATTCTGCACCCATGGATACGTTTGAATGTAGCATGAATCCGCGAGGCTTCGCCATCTTTCTACCTGGAGTCGTCTGGCCATTGTTCCCCATAAGCTCGTCCTCAATGTATCGCTCACGAAGCTCCTCTTCATGGTAAAGGTATGGTGTCGGTGGAAGTTTACTGACTTTATCATTCATACTACCTTCCATAAATCTCGAGGGACGAGATCTCTGGAGAGAAGGTCGACTAGGTTGGGGAGATGCGGTAGATCTTCGACTTCTTTGACTTGTTCGACTTTGAGCGCGTGAAGAGACTCGAGACGGAGGGACAACTGCCTCCTGTGGGACAGGCGCCGATGGCAAAGGCCAGTTTTCAGAGCGGTGACGCTTCTCGTCCGGATACTCCTCATCGTTATCGAAAGCAGGTCCCAGAAAACATCCACCTTCGCCATCGTTTCCTAGAATTGTCGGTCGGGCATTGCGATTACTGTACAATCTCTTCGAACCTTTCGAATCCGGTCTCGAGTCAATGGAATGCCTAGCGTCATCGAACGGACTCTCGCCCATGGGATGATCCATTGACTGGCGGCGAGGAGTCTGACAAATTAGAATATTAGTGACTGTTATACCTCGACCCTTTTATTATGATTTTTCTCGGGACTGGGGAAGGTGCATATAATCAATTGAGTTTGAAATATGGATCTGGGGTTCTTGTTGAAAACTAACCTTGTAACTCGCCATTGCCAATCCTCAAGTACGGATATTTAACACGGTGACATTGACGCGCTCAAATGAAGGTGATTGCTTGTCGAACTCTAAGCAGAAAGAGAGAGGAGACGGAGAAGGACGAGGACGAGGACGAGGACGAGGACGAAGACGAAGACGAGGACGAAAAGGGTCGCGAAGAAGAAAGAAGATCGAAAACGAGAGCTGAACTTGAGAGGGGAAAATAAAGGTGATCAATATGATTTTGAATATGCACCTCTATTTCCAGGTAGCTTGAATAGCGTATCAGAATGTCTTACAAGTCTTCCCAATCCTCGAAGGATTTCGCGCATTAATTGGAATTTGATTCGTAGTGTTTCCTTTTTCTTGTTGATATCAACGTGCAGGTTGCATACAAAAAATGGGGAGTTATAAAATTAGTCTCACCGCTGCATGAACACGCAGGAAACACGTTGTTGGGTTGAGTCAAGAAGGGGAAGGCCGAGTGTAAGTTCGAGTTTTGACTCTCCTTTGAGTAGAAAGTAAACAAAAAAAGTGAGTGGCTAAGGTTAAGCTTAGGAGGTACCTGTAACCTAGTAACCTAGGCAATTAACTAGTATGTCAATAAACCGAAGAACCGTTGCCAAGAAATTAGTTTATACACAATTACATATGGGTATGTATACGCGGGCGATCCCAGCCATTCAATTCTACGCGCTTGTAGTTATACATTGATACTATCTATCCATTGAGATACTTGGGTAATGAGTAGGAACATAACTTTGATTGCGAATTTAAGCATTTCTTCACCAGTTTTATTCACTTATCATTGCACCGCTGTTAGCTGTTGGCTCTTATTAGCGATTAGCTCTTCTTAGCTATTAGTCGCTAGCAGCTGTGAGTTGGTTATTACTGTTACCTTCTAGCTGCTATCTACATATCACCTGTCAATCATTAACTTTGAACTATTAGCTATCCTTTCAGGGTCACAAACGTGCGAACACAGTATCAATACTGTCATGCGTTAGATAGATATATATATCTTTAGTCTCTTAGAGTATATCCAAATCTGACCCTTATAGCTCATACCCACCACCAAATAGCCGTCTTCCACGTTGTCAATTTCCTCGATGATCTCATGCAGGCCATTGTTTATACGCCTAAGTGTGCATGTCGAGCATTAGTTCATTAGTAGCCGTAATATATAAACTGTACCTGCATCGTATCTACAGTAACGGCTTCAGCCCTGAAATCCATGGGGCCAGCTCACCTGTGGTCCGGAAAACCTGGAGGTGAGAGGGTGAATTCAGTCCTGTACCCTTAAATGAGAAGATAGTCATGACTTATATTCACAGATTCTAGAACAATTGACCATATTTACTGTAGTATTCATTGTGTAAAGCTGTCCAGTTTTAATCTTTCATTTCATATAGGTAGGTAGGTATTCAATTCTATGCAATTCCATCCTATTCCGTTCGGTTCCATCCATCTCATTCAAAAAAGGAGTCTGCTCGTTATCTCAGCCCGCCACAACCTCTCGTCTCATTCATCCAATGCAAATTTCCCACATGTGCTCAATGTACCAACAAAAGAAATACAATGGTATCAGAAAGTCAATGCTTTCCGCCATCTAGATATCATAAGGAGAAGTGCCATGTATGCTTTTCCAGAAGCGTGCGAAAATACGTGTAAATAACAACGCGAATCGTATAGAAAAAGAGGTGTAAAAACTTCGAGGTATATATATATACCCATCAAATTGGTATCGTAAAAATCAGCTTCAGAATCGTATTTTGAAAAAACGGTGTAAAAAAAGTTCGAAGGCGTGTAGAGAAAAAGTCAATCAGACGCCTTTTCTAAAATATCGTGACTGACGCTGTTGCTGAAAACTTTTTAAGCTTGGTGCAGTTTAGTTGAGTCCGGGGGCGGGTTTCTGGTGAATGTTGCCATCGGCTCGTCTGTAAGTCATCTGCAGTCTGCGGCTTTCCTCCTGCTCGTCTTCTGCAGAAATAGCACTTGGTCGTCTACCATTGTGTAATGATTCAGTAGGAGTACTGAAAACATCATGGAAGCTTCTCTTATTACTCGATTTTGGTGGCTCGGCCTCGATGGGAGCATATTGATTGTAAGACCCAGATCTCTCCAACTTGTTATAGTTTGTGGCTTGATATTGGCGCCGAGTTTTGCGTCCCGCGTGAAATAGTCGTTACCGAAGCAAGAGGAGACATGGCTGTAGACTGCTCACCCCTCAGTGGTGCGAGAGCGACAGAATCCTGATGGCTGGTTGAGTATGCAGAAGGAGGATTGCGGCTATAAGGAGGCTCCATTGATTGTTGATTATAAGCTGGATTCTGAACAGCAGGGGCGATGGGTTGAGGGCCTTGGGGTGCAGCAGGGATTTGATATCCAAAGGACATTCTTCGGTAGTCTTGTTCATACGATTGCTGTTGAGGAGGATTTGTGGAAGGACGGAATTGGCTGTATGAAGCTCGCCTCTCATCAAATCTAATAGGTGCAGGAGGTGGGCCTTGGGGAGGTTGCTGACGAAATTGCGTCGATGGGCCTTGATTAGGATGAGTCGCTGACACTGGCTGTGGATAGGATGAGGGTGGAGGCGGAGGTGGATGTGGTGGTTGGAAACTCGGAGCAGCGGCATAGCCAGGTCCATTCGGGATCCAGCCAAGCTGGGGACCAACAGGAACAGCGGAGTTGGATGTCGATGGAGATATTGAAGGCGTACGAAATGGGGTAGTTACAACAGGCGAATGATATGGTGAGATTTCCCCTGATCCACGCCTCTGTTGTGGATCCTCATGAACGCTTGCACTCAGAGCTCTTTGCCTCGCAGCTTGGATGGCGTAATCAAATGGTGGAGATGTAGCTCTTCCCTGCTGATATTCATCTTCTTTTTCACCAAAGTCACCACCAGGCTTTGTATCTCTTCTTCTCATCCTCACGTCACGTCTAATGCGAACACGGCAACCCTGTTCCGCAACAGTTCTGCTCAAATCAGTGCTTTCGGAAAGACCAGGGAATTTCTTTGCACTGTACACAGTGAATTGATCAGATTTGAGTTCCATGCGCCAATCAAAAGACGATTCGGCAGCGGCCGCAGCGCTCGACATCTTTCGCATGCTTGGGTCGTTCGAAGGTTCGATGTCGGTATCCTTCTCCTCTTTTGTTTCCTCGTAGAGATTGAAGCTCAACTTGTATTGGCCCTCGTGTCGAACAGATAAATCAGGGAAAATGAAATATCCAGCTTCATTGGGTCTGTCCAAGTAGGCCATTCCAGACACTGGCATGCCCGTCAAAACGGGTGCTTGAGGAGCCGAAGTTTGTACACGACCTTGAGCAATATTCCGAGCTACCTCCAAAGTTGCGAAGAGGAAGAAGTTTGCATTGTAGTGGAATGTTATCTCCTTCTCTTGTCGTGGATCGGTTTCATCGTAAATGCGAAGTTGAACCACGGGAGGAGGGTCGACTGGACGTCGATCGGCAGATGCTAAGAACGATATTAGTCTCCACAACAATTATTTGGCCCCTTCACTGAAAGAAAGCCCGACGTACATTTTGCTCCCGAGCCACATGCTCTCGCACGCTCAGGTTGTTGAATCACAGTCAATGTATATTTCAGTTTCCTCCCTCCTTTGGTCGTCCTCGTAATTATTTCGGGCATGCTTTTGGGACCTATAGACGCAGCCATATTGGAGTCCACACTCCCTCTAAAATGATTTGAAGCGATAGAAATGTTTCGTTCAGCCATTGGTGCCGACTTTCAACAAAATTATGATATATGCTATATTCTCGTCGTTAGCCTTGAGCCATCAAGCTTCCAGTGACCGGGAATTTAATTCTTGGTCCCGACACCCAGTTTAATGGGTACATTATCGGAAGGTTAAAGTAAGGAAGCGACCATGCGTTATCGAGTCAAATGCGTACCTAGATTTGTATGTTTCAAACTTCTGCGATATTTATGAGGCTTGAATTAATCGTAAGAACACTGTTGTAACTTCAGAAGTTACCAGATGAAAGAATGAATTGTTTTTTTCCAAGTGGTTTCTATTTGGAAGGGATGTTGAGATCGGAATGGCCGTGTTAGTGGTTGGCTACTATTCAACATAAGCTAGAAAGCTTAGGGACGCTTAGTTCGGGAGGATGGTGAGGATGGTAATCTGCCAGTGTTCCCGATGGAATATTACTGGAGTATCTTCCCGCTGATTCGACACGGAGTATAGGTATAATGATAAATAAGTATATCGACAAAGATGTTCTGTATTCTCTGGCTGCCTCTGCTCGATCACTTCATACCATTGCCTGCCTATGGAGTCGTCGACGAGTGAGTGATGTCGAGTGAAGTCGAGTGGTGTCAAGTTTTCGAGGACGAAGAAGAGATACAGCAGTCGAGAATTAACTACCTATCTACTGCACGACAAAGATAATAGTAAGGAATTGCTGGGTCATCCCAATCACAATCCTAGCCAGTTCGAGTTCCACTTCCAGTTCCAGTCGCTATTATTCCCGGTCCACAAGCAGGGCCCATTAATCAATCGAAAGGGAGGAGAAAAGCTGTGCCCTGTTGCTTGTACGATCCCCAGGAATTTTAGTTCATTCATTAGCACCAGAGACCAATTCAAAGGGCCCGAGTGTATTCCAGTCTGCCACTACCAAAGTATTGAGGGAAGTGATCTTGGTTGCCCGCTTTTAGCGTGGTAATGTAATGTAATGCATACACACAACACGATATTATGTAGGACTCTCCAAATAAAGGCTCCAAAGGTGGTGTTCAGCAGAAGGGAAAGGCTGGCTCGCTGGATCTAAAATGACTGGATGACAAGCTACCAATGGCGCACATATCGATACATACTCCGTGCTCTGTCTCTACAAATACATACATACATACTTCAACTCCATCTCAATGTAACTTACCTGGATCCTATTGCACCAATCCAGGGAAGAGGAAAATGACTGGAATTCGACCAAGCATGCATTTGACAGGGGACGTGACAGGCTCGACAGGCTGGACGACAGGGCTTAAGTCGTTTGGGCTCTCCAATGCTCATTCCGTTACCCAGCCCAAAGGTAGTTCGTTCCCTCGCACGCCTGGCCATACATTCTTTCCTCTGCAATGCGACGTACACCATACTACCATACCCGTGAATCAAAAGCAGTAATGAAAGACATTGCTATATAAAAAGAGCATGTGCACCTTTCCCTCTCTCTGCAAATACGGATACAAAGTCATTCCGTCTTTCTTGCATTGGTATCGTTCGTATCTTCAACCTTCAACATCGCAATTTTCGTATGTTTGGGTATGAAATTTCCTGTCTTTCCAAAAATCCCCTTCCTTTTTCGCCCACTCCAGCATTTTTTTGTCTCAGCCGAGATCGATGTTCATTGGTTTGATGATGCGAGTAGCGTAGATTTGGTGGTGCGGGTATTTAGATTGACGGCTACACGGCCTGGTCAATGGTCAGCGAATCCACTATGTCAAACCTTGTTAGAAGATAGGAAATCTGGTTGACGGTAATAGTAATAACACCCCCATAATAATTCTGACAATCTCAGCTGCGGATGCTGCAGCTGTGGGAACAAAGACCAGGGAAATATTGCCCAAAATAAGTTGAGGAGAATGAAGGGGTATCGCATAAGCCGTGCATCAATTTCTCGTCTAAACCTCTGCATTTCTTGGGAAACGTTTAAATTTCGAAGCATTTCCGATTAGTTTGCTTCCGGAATGTCAAACGATTAAGCTTTCATCCAAAGGAAGATAGAGTTTAGCAGTCTTTTATTTTTCTTTCTACGATACAGGAGTGCTCGTTGATTATTCGTTGATTAGCCTCAATTCATTGTGCTACCGAGTTTCGATTGATGGATGATGAGTAGCATGAGCAGATCCTCCAGCTGCTTTGAATGAATACTTTCTGAGTCTCTGAGTCCAATTAATCGCGAAGTATGTATGCATGTATTTGCTTCTCTCCAAAGTTTCAATCCAACTTCTCTGTAGAACTCCGTGAGATCGAGTCATTCATTTGAGAGCCTACTGTTCCTTACTGGCGCCCCTAGCCCGGGTAAATCAAATAGGACTAAAGTAGTCATCATACGATTAGCTACGCGGGAGGCTAATCTCGAAGAGAAGTTGCATGCCACGGACATGTACCCCGATCGAGGTATTCAGGAATGCGCGGACAAAAATCCACAATTCCATGATCAAAAATCCGGAACCTACTTTACTCGAACCGGTATTATTCGTCTCCCTTCCGCTGGCGTCACCAATCTTCTGCGCCCCGTTCGGGCAATGATCTCCCTGAATCCGACCAAATGAATAAATATTTAAATTGACTGGATTACGATGATTGCGATGAATACCCGTAATGAATCCTTTAATCATTCGGATGTTATGATCACCACTCAGTTTTTCAAGATGTGCATGTAGAAGCTCAATCTAATCTGCAAATAATGCTTGTGTGATATACGAAGTAGTCTCTCTTACTTAGTCCTCCGCAATAGCCACCGACTCCGAAGTCCGTCCAAACCAGAACTCGCCTGGAAGAGTACTAGAGTAGGCTTCGGGTCCTTGAATTCCAGTCGTTTGGTAAATTAGATATGCCGAATCCTGATGCTGATCAACATTGGCCAGCACTTGCGATACCTACTACCTACGCTTAACTACCTACCTACAGGCTACATAACATCAGGATCACGGAGGCTATCGGCTCTCTGGTCTTCTCACACTTGTATCGTGCCGAAGAGGTCGCGGACAATTAGCCACGAAATGAGTATCTGTATCTATTCCTATGTTACCGTATTACGTGTGTGGGGGATCAAAAGGAAAGAAAGTAAAGAGAAACAAACTATTTGATCCATGTTCCATTTCCATTGGTCTGGGAAGAAATTAATGGCTTGACCACCAAATGGTCTGAGAAAAAGGAATCTACGGAGTTACTTGGTGTTTCATGGATAAAGGATCTTTCTTAATCAGTAATAGAGACGGGCAAAGAGGTTGGGGTAATACAAGCGTGACAATCTATACAACCGTTTAAAAATGCAAGATTTATTCCCGGCAGAAATATAATATATATACTGTACACTTACAGTCTTACACTTTACCCGATATCGACCCGACTCAAATGTACGAAGCGGAACAGATTTTTCAATCACATCACATCACAATAGAATAAAATAAAATAAAACAAAATAAAATATCAATTAGCCAATTATCTAATTTCTTTCTCTCCATTTCTCGACTCAAAGAAGATGCTTGCCAACATGTGCTGTGATATTGAACTTATTGGATTTCTTCCCTTGAGATCCAAGCCCCGCTCAGAAGCTGGCAAAGGCATGGCGTCCTAAATGCCGGCCAACCCATCATCGGAACCTGTCAACTCAGTGCAGAAATTTTCTTGGGGATGTTGGATCACATTCCAGTCCTACCTCGTTACCAAAATAATGCACGTTCACTCCATTGGTTCATATTCTGGAAACCGCAGCAGAGCAGGTAACACGCCACAATGGACCATCCACCATGGTGATGGGAAACTGTCTCGGGAGCTTTTCTTTTTGTGCAGTGTGCGAAAGGGCTTGATCCTCCAATAACATAAGGGTGAAAGCGCCTGGCCCTCTTCTGTTGCATGCATACGAGACCGGGGTCCCCAAATATATCTCATAGCAGTCCGTCTCGCTTTTGGATGAACGCGACTCAAATGCATATCACGAGTGGCACAATTATCTTTCTTTGCATTTTGGTGTGGTAGTATCGAGCCAGAAGCTGGCTTTCTGGGCGCAGTCTGTGCGACTCATCGTCTTTTTGGTCGGCCGGTAAAAGTTTCCAGCATGACCCATTCATTGATCAATATCATCACAAACCCCTAGTCGCAGATTGCACGGTGGTTCAGATCTAACCAAGATCGCCAACTGCCGTTCTCGTCATTTACCATCATCCAGATACTGCTCATCTGATTTGCTTTGCGTGCCCTGGGTCAACTGTATCATTCACAGGGCTGCATTATTCTTGTTGGTATTTGGGAAAATCCATGTATCTTATCACCAAATATTATATGTTTATATCAATTTAATGAATTAATTTCGTTCTGAAAGGTCTATCCCTCGAAGTGAGGATAGCGAATCAAGCAAGCTTACCAAATATCAATATGGCCTGGCGAGATTCAATGATTTGTTGAAACTGCTAAGCGCCTCTTATCTATGTATGGTGGGCTTACCAGCTGCTCGAAATGTCAAGTTGGTAGCCATGGTACATCTTGAGTACTTCCATAAGCGTCACATATCGTACGTTATAATACAATTGAGTTTCACAAGTATCGACTGTGCCACCAAAAGATGATTGGCATTGAAGCTGAGTTCTTGTTGACACGTTGAACTACCAAAGAACGTGCCGTATCATTTGACTCTTTCATTCCTCTTAATTTACATCCTTTCCATCTAACCAGGGGAAATGAGCTCTGTCAGATTTTATTTAAGAAGAAAATTTTGTTTTTTCCACGTTCATCATGCCTACTTCCGTCGGACTTGAGAGGAAAGTTTTGATCCCATACTTGTGGAGATGCAAAGCAAGCCATTTCCAACCCTGCTTTGCTGTATCTACCCGCCGAAATACATCTCAATATTCCACTTGCATATTCATGCTAACCTCAGCTAACCTCCACCCATTGAATGCCAGCATTTGAAACCGTCTTGTTAATCACCTCATTCTATGTCCATGTTGGACCTCTACCCCTATTACTTTCATCACATCAGACCACTCCATTTCTCAGTGAGTCAGATGCCTGTTTGGCGAAGATTTGAGAGTTAAGATCTTCGAAACGAAATACTGAGAATCGTCATCCGAACTGAAAAGGTTGTCATATCAATCTCGGCCACAGTATTTCGGGAAATTTTGGAGCAGCCACCCGTTGGTTTTCAGGCTCGGTGCGTGTGGTTCCTGACCACACGGGTAGTCGCTGCTGATACTATGGGCACAACGTGATTGTCACTGACACTTTGGTTGGTGCACAAGTGACCGGATAAGTGAAAGGCAATGTTTAGTGTTATTTTGCCTCTTTCGTCATCGTCTAGGAATGGTTAAAACGAGGGTGATCACGATCCTTATCAAGAAGTGGTTACAGAGAAGAGACACTGCAGACATTCCGATGTTTTACTGTTTTGGTTCAACTCGGGTGATGAAGCCGAACTATCGCTTGTGTTCAGTGTTCTGGGAGGATTAAATCCGAACATTCACGCTGCAATCGTTGATTCTTGATTATAAAAGCCCGGGGCGAGAATTTTCAATGACATCGGTAAGATTCTCATCCCTATACTGCAAGAAGGTCTTCAGCAGGTTTAGTATTGTCATTTTCTAATGGTATTCTCAAGACTGGTTACAATGTCATAATAGCACGCAAGTTGAGGTGACTAACCACATCATACTTCAGAAGATTCATTGATGGCGTCTCCTCTAAGCCAAAAGGTTTGTATTATATTTATATCGCTATGGATGCCCTACCGTGAACCATAAAACTCCTTTGCCTTCATTATTGGATACAATCATTTCTCATTCTTGCCTCGAGCAAGTTACTACAGCAATATTCTCATTCAATTTTCACCGCCACCCATCTCTCTCTTCATTGCCTGCCTGACCATGTCTCCACAAAGCTTTGCCGTCGGATTCGCACTCACTGCTAGTGCCTTTGCAATCTCATTACCATATCTTCCACCTGTCATGAAATCTCTTGATGCTGCCTCTTCAAATTCTATCGTCTTCCACTTCGCCTCCCTTCTCCGCTCATCAATTCTGACACTCGATTCAGTATCAGAAGAAAGCTGTTTAGCTGATAGATGATATAAAGCACCTCGTTGCGTTAATGCTTGGGAGAGTGTCTTTGCCGCTCGAGGAGATATTGATGCCCAAGGCGTCTTTGGAGCCAACAGTGAAATCGCTTTATCAAGATCGGATAAGGCGTTGAATGATGCAAGTTTTATGGTAGGTTCAGATGCTTCTGTATCCAAAGGTTCGTTTACATCAGTTCCAGATCCTTTGCTAGAGGATCTCTTCACCAACATCAAATCGCCATACATTCGTCGTAATGCTTGTGCTCTATTGTTCCTCGCACTGGCATAATTAGGACATTCCTCAATCAAATCATTCAAGCTCTGGAGGCAATCGTGATATTGAGATAACGGCGAGGGTCCAGCAAGAGGCTTTAACCCGGCCATCTGAAGTTCTACATCTTGCATCGAGAGAATGATATCTCGTTCTCGTTGCGCAATTTCTTGATATGTAGAAAGATCGATGATATGCGGGTCTTTGGGAAGCGAATCATCGATAAGGAGGGGATTTGAAGGACCCGACTCAGGATCCTTTATTTTCTCGAGAACTTCGAGGTCGTGTCTGGTAAGTGTTGTCATTTTTGGGGGAAATCTGTATTTGTCTAGGTGGTGGTTTTGGAAGGCTTTTCTATGTATTCGAAAGATTATTAATAATGAAAGCAACTCAAAAGTTAAAGATTTAAATTGATCGAGATCATGAATGCAGAGGTGTTCGGTATAACCAAAACGTGACTATGGTAGTGTGGTGTGGTACAGTGAAACCGTCGCAATTCCGCGCAATGACTAAGCGAATAAGCGACACTTAAGCCGAACACAACCGTGTGTAAACCGCGCGGAATGAAGGAGTATCAACCGCACTTGAAACCCTAACAACTTCTAAAAAGCAATCCTAGGCCAAAGGATGGCGATCGGTTTAATTTCTGGACGTTCATTAGTCGGTGGGTGTGAAAGCTAGTTGTTTGATTATGCGGTCATTCTATGTTTTGACATGGCTTAGTCCGCCGTATACCGAGATGTATCGTCTTCATAAGAAGAGGAGCTGTTGGCAGTCCAAAGTTCCTCTTCTTCTCAAACATCTTCCTTTGTTAACAAAACTTGACTCTTTTGCCAAACTCATCTGCAAGCAAAGTTTGCTTCCGACAAACTCTCCTGAGAACCTCCCCATTACTTAAGGTATTGATTGGCCGTCTACTCTCAAGCCATTTCTGATCATCAATCTCACATATACGTATAGAGGAATCCAACCTCTATCTCTTCACTATCTACATAAACCTTCATATCACAAAATCACATCATGGCACCTTCCGCCGTCACTCCTCCAATCCTCACCCCCACCTCCCTCACCTTCCCCACAGCAGCCAACACAAACTCCTCCCTCAGCACCAACACTCCCAATTTCCACGGCTACGACCACATTACCTGGTATGTAGGAAACGCCAAGCAAGCCGCCTCGTATTACTGCACACGTCTGGGATTCCAAACCATCGCCTACAAGGGTCTCGAGACCGGTTCGCGCTATATCGCTTCGCACGTCGTTGCGAATGGCAAGATTCGTTTCGTCTTGACTTCGCCTGTAAAGGCATACTCGGCACTCAAAGATGATGAACCGATTACGGAAAAGGAGAGAGAGTTGCTGAGAGGAATATATGAACATCTCGAGAAGCATGGGGATGCAGTTAAGGATGTGGCTTTTGAAGTGGATGATGTAGCGAGTGTTTACTATAATGCGGTTGAGCAGGGAGCAGTGGGTGTGCAGAAACCAATCAAGGCAAAGGATGAGGATGGGGATGTTGTGAGTATTTCCAAGTTCTGTCGTTTTTGTGTATCAAGGAAAGAAGGAAATATACTAATTCATATATCTTCAGACAACCGCCATAATCCGCACTTACGGCGACACAACCCACACCCTCATTTCCCGCAACAACTACACGGGGGTCTTCCTCCCAGGCTACCGCGCGATCCCCGCCTCCAAAAGCGACCCGCTCCACGCATTCCTCCCCAGCATCCCGCTCGAAGCCATCGACCACTGCGTCGGCAACCAAGACTGGGGCGCCATGCAATCCGCCTGCGAGTACTACGAAAAATGTCTCTCCTTCCACCGCTTCTGGTCCGTCGACGACTCGCAGATCAGCACCGCCCACTCCGCCCTCAACAGCATCGTCATGGCCTCCCCCAACAACGTCGTCAAGATGCCCATCAACGAGCCCGCCCCCGGTCTGCGCAAGAGCCAGATCGAGGAGTACGTCGATTTCTACTCCGGCGCTGGCGTGCAGCATATCGCTCTCCGCACCCCCGATATCATCACCGCCGTTTCGAATCTGCGCGCCCGGGGCGTGGAATTTATCACAGTGCCGGAAACATACTATGAGACGATGAGAGAACGTCTCTCGGATAAAAATTCGGGGATCAAGTGGGAATTGAAGGAAGATTTTGAGGAGATTAGAAAATTGAATATATTGATTGATTTTGACGAGGGAGGATATTTACTACAGCTTTTCACCAAACCATTGATGGATCGCCCGACGGTCTTTTTGGAAATCATTCAGAGAGAGGGATTCGATGGGTTTGGAGCGGGAAATTTCAAGAGCCTCTTTGAGGCGATTGAGAGAGAGCAGGAGGAGAGAGGAAATTTGTAGAGAGTGAGTGTGGGTTGGCGGGGTATGGTTGAGAGCTTGTTGTAAATGGGTCATGACGAGGGTGCGTGGGAATATCTGCTTTAGGGGTCCGGAGTCTGGGATTTTGAAGGGCATAATATTGCACCTTACGAATGATGATCACTACATAGCATAGCGGGAGCGAAGTGGATGAACGGATTTTGGTGTACATTTTTGGTTGGGCCCCTTTGAGTAGATAGTCATAGTGGATCCTATAATTTATCTTACATACATGCATACATTTATCCATTGATGTAGATCTGAGTATAGTGATATAATATGTATATATGCGTTACAGCTCTAGTCAGAATCTATCATATGTACTAATACTACCGCATGAAGATCTATATGCAGATTGCAATGCAAAATATCGCAGCACTGTCCGTTACAATCTTCAAATCTCGAAATCACGCACCCTATATGTTTTCCCCCTCATTCTCAGCTCCCATTCTAGAAGACACCAACCTCAAAAATTCACACCGCACGACTCCTACATCCCTTGACCCCGCAATAAACATCATCATCACCGTCACCCCACGCCCCATCCATCCGACTCCAACCTAAACCTCAGAATCCCTCTCTCTTCCCATCCCACTAGCAACATGCACCTCCTCATCCGGAAACCTAATAGTTCTCCCCTCAACCACCCCATCCATCATCCCAATGGGACTCGCCTCCTCCCCGTCCATCCCAGTTCCACTCTCCGTCACACCCCTTGCAGTTCCCGAACGAATCACGCTTCCCCCGATCCTATAGATCGGTCTCGAGCTCGTTCCCGAACTCAAAGCCGGAGTCGAAATGGCACTTCCCAAACTTCCATGCGCCGTTCCACTTCCACTTGCATCTGTACTAGCATTTCCTCTTCTCCTCTCCCTCAACACACCCGAGTTTGTACTGTATACTCTTGCTCCAATAGCCAGATTCGTTTGACTATTGCTCTGACTTGTAAATGCTCTGCTGAGTGTTCTCGGTAAGAAAAAGCCTAATTTGCCTAATGGTATCGAAAGTCCATGCACTACAATACTACAAATCGTCAAGAACCAAACGACGACTGAAATGACCTCGGCTAGATGTTCTGCATCTTTGCGCTGAACACCATCTACTGTGATTGTTTCGAGGAATTCTAGTGAGATATAGAGATAGAAGACAGCGCTAACTCCAATTGGACCGAAGAACCCAACGAAAATAGCCTGTCGTTTCTCCTCGATTTGAGGTATAAATTTGTGCATTGCAAAGACCATTGGTAGACGTCTATTAAGTTGAGGTCAGTCTAGATTCTAACAAGCAATTTCTGGTCTATCTTGAAATGTGGAAAGCTGCAAAGGGGAGAGATTGCTTACCTGAAAAGTAGTATCAAGATACCCAAGAATATCAACCGATAAATTGGAATAACGGTATTGGCAGCAAATGAAGCCCAAGGACAAATGGCTCCGAACCATATAAAAACACTCAAATTCAGCAACATATCAATAGTAGGTTGAAGCGAATCATCTAGTGTCTCTAGACGAAACCAATCATCCCAAGTGAAGACATTTCCAGCAATAAAACATGCCAAAACATCATCACTACCAATCATACCGCAAGTACCCACAATGAATAGAGCTAATGTGATAGCGAATACAAGGAAACTTTCCCGGTCCACAAATTTCTTCTCTTCGGCCCAGTGAAGGAGCTCTTTGGCTATCCAGCCTACAGTAGCTCCATAGACAATACTAAGGATAATAGTGTAAACCCATGTCTCTCCAAACCAGAGACCCATAGCTTTAGAAGCACCTCCAGTTTGACCAGCGCCTACGACAAAATATTAGCATAAGCACAAAATAAACAATGTAAGATGGGAATTAATTGAAAGTAAAACTCACCACCTTCCCCTGTGTATTTAATCAAATACAACGCCAAAAACAAATACGGATATCCCAATCCATCGTTCGCCCCACTCTCCGCCACAATAATCTTTTGTAACTCCTTTGGAATATTCTTATCTGCAAATTTTCCCTTGACAATACTATTACTCAGTACTGGATCGGTAGGTGTAATACATGCTCCAACAGCTAAGGCATGCAGAAACGATAAATTCGGAACCATTCCCCAGATTAGCAGCGAACTCGTAAGCCACATTACAGTCATAACAGGGCCGAGTAGGAGAGCGAGGGATTTCCATTCCAATTTCAAATACCGAGAGGGTAATTGGACACCAGCGAGGACAAGTTGAATGCCTAGGACTAGGCGGGAAAAGTCGAGGGTGGTTGCATTCAGGTTTGCAAGAGAGCCCGTGTAATCGAGGGGGCGAACAAAGTCTGCTGCATGTGGAGACATGGCAACGCCAAAGAGAAGGGATATCACTGTTTAAAGCCATATCAGCCATTGTCTGCAAATAACCAAAGCAGCAAGGAAAAAGGGAATAAACATACATGCTTCAGAAAGATAAAATTTCTCCTTGAACAAATAAGATACCAATCCAAACAAAGTAATGAATCCGCCAAGGACGGCACATACAATGTTGAAGTTAGACGTCGAAATAGTAGGCATCTTGGACTGTTCTATTCTATCCTTTTTTGATTTTCTGGATGCTCGTCTTCTCGATATATATCTTCGAATTGGATTGCAACTCTGCTTCTTGTTCTGCCAAGATAAGCCAAGCTTGTAAGTTTACAACTCCGTATGTTGTGCCTGTGGTCTGCGAGCCTAATTGCAAGCCTTTGAATCTGCGAAGCTTCCAATTCTCACTCAGTCTCCGATTCTCACTTGAGCTGTCCTCTTCTGCACAGCAAATATCCCTTTCCTTCCTTGACAGTAAGTCCGCAGAACCGTCCGTCGTATTATCCCACGCCCGAGTCGTCACTCTCACAATCCCTACGATTAAATCTCTTCTTCGATCTCGAAGCCTCCTTAAGATCCCAAGCCTGTGTTATTGAATCATTGAAAACCTTTTCCTCTCTTGAAATATTGATTCTGGAAATGCCCGCCACCTTGTTCCGCGGAGTGTGTCTTGTAGATGTATTCTTTCGATTCACTTTGTTGAAAATGGTAGGTAGATTATCTGGAGAATACAATACTGATGTGCGCAAACAGATAGAGAATGTTCTCGGAAGCACTTGTCGTGTGATTGCTGAATACTACCGTTTCATACAAACATGCAGAAGAGTGTGGTTGATCAACAAATATGCATGTGAATAAATTTAGATATCGGTGAGGTGAACGATTTTCTTTTATCCTTATCAACAAACTGAACCCCCTGCATTCAGCCATGTGTGCTCACCCCTCCACAGAACCTGGAGCACGTTGTTTCTCCGCTATCTATGATGAGTATGGGGAGGGGAGCTTCATGAGACGAAATACGATATAAAGACTGGAAATAATCTGATAATAAATTACTTTCCATATGATATTATCTAGATAATTTAACCCGAAACCCAATATAGATTCAAAAATGAGTTTCAATATCACAAAAAGGATTCCTACGTAATCAAAGATCTGAATGGTCATTGTCTTTGAGGTTTGAAGTGGTCCTCCATGTTCCTATTAGATCGAGCCCCAAACTCTGTCCTTCCTGACGAAAAATTACACGACGTTGCGTGAAGGTTACATAGATGTGGATGATTTGAATATCAATGGCATACCATAAAAGTGCAATCAACGGGTACCATTCACATTGACATGAATAATCAGGTATCACAAAAGTCTTTATTGGACAAACAAAATAGTGGCTGCCTACCCAAAGTCCCACGGAAACCAGTACACTAAAGAATGGTATCATCTCATTTCGTTAAATACTTTCCCTTTGCAGCTTGATGTCTATATTCAAGCCCACGGTGAACGCAATCCTCTTTTCACTCCACCCACACTTCATATTCGTGACATGAGGAGGTGCACTTCCTAGGAATTCCAAGAATTTGCGGAGTGCTAAGCAAGAGACTCAAACGGAGAGCTTCTCACCTGTTCTTCTCCATTGCCCCCTTAACAGCCAACCTATCCGCCGCCACATTCCCCGGATTCTCATCGTGCCCCTTCACCCACGTCATGTTAGTCTGAACCTTAGCTTTCGTCCTCTTATCAATAATTTCCCTGATCTGCTTCACTAAGTCTTCATTCATAACTGCCTTTCCAGTACTAGTTTTCCATCCATTTTTCTCCCAATTCTTATACCACACTGTCGCACAATTTATTGTGTAATTGCTGTCTGTTATAATCTCGATGCTCTTATCTAATGGTACAATTTCGAGGGCGCGGAGCGCGGCTGTGAGTTCGGCGCGTTGGTTGGTTTGAAGGGTGCCTTCCAGGGGAGCCGAGATGTTTCTAGAGGATAGGTCAATATATTTGTGAAGGACTTTGAACGGAGAGCTTGAAGGAAAGGACATACCTATCATCACCGTCTCCAAAGAAAACTCCATATCCAGCCACAGCCCCAACTTTTCCATTGCCCCTACTACTACCATCCGTCCAGACCTTGATAGTGTCTCCTTTAACAAATTCTTGCGATTTCTCCTCCACCGTAACCTTGTCTTTCCCCTTCACCAATTTCTTGCCACTCTCCTCCTTTCCCGCTCCCGTCTTAACCTTTTTATTAGTCTTTCCACCTTCTCTCACGAACTCCTCTGCCTCTTCTCTCGTAGCAAATTTCTTATATTTCGGCCCTTTGACCCCATCAATTTGCTTTTTCGCATCTGCCCACTCCTCATAGACCCCCGTTTCATGTCCCACGGCCACAGCATAAAATTTGTCTCCCTTTGAAGGTTTCGCTGGATTTTTGCCGGCTACAAATGCTTCTGCGTCTGATTGTGTCGAAAAAGATTTATCTGCGGAGACATCTTAAATTAGCATTTTTTGTATCTTTTTTGCACGATTAAAGAATACAAGAAAATTTCCATGCTTATTCCCAAACTCCTTTCCTAAGAACAAAATCAAAAAAGAAACTTACACATAGCTCCCCCAAAACCCGTAATCTGCTCCTTGCAATCCTCCCAATCAGTAAACACGCCCGTTTTCTTCCCCTTCCTAACTGCGTAATATTTCTGCGCACCACTAGGTCCTCCCTTATCCTTGCCCTCTCCCTCTTTCTCTTCACTAAACTTTCTCTTCCTCGTAGCTGGAGGCATTATAAGATTACTCAAACCTGTTGAGCGTCCCAAGTTTTCCAACTCTACCAGAATTCGAATTTGTTCAAGCAACAATATTCCCTGTCTTAAGATGTCCTGTCGCGTTTGTGTTGAAGAATGTGAAAGTTCTACTAATCTTCTATTTTTCTTCGATTTGGCAATGCGGTATTGAGCTGTATGTGCTCTGGACATATAAGTATGCGTCCTCAAAACCCCCTTCTGAATTAGGATTCCAGGAGATTCGAATTGGCAACGACAAGTTGCAAAAGTTCTCGGTCGAATTCGAAGTAAATCATATGTGAAAGAGCTAGCAATATTTATCTGCTAAATGCCCAATCCAGTCAGCTAATGTGTTTTGGTGCGAGACAAGACGGAACAAAAAAAAAGCCAAAACGACAGGATGGGATGAAACAAAGATGAAAGAGAATAACTTTTGTTTGTTGATTCTGGATGCGGCCAGGGTGAAAAGGCAAGATGGAATTGCGCTGTAAAAGAGCATTCAATGTAATGCAATAAGACAGTGCTCGCTGGGGAGCTATCGCAAAGCACAAGAAACCTACCGTAAATATTAAACGTAGTCAACCTGTTTGTAGGCGCTTAAACAACATTTGCCAACTCAATTGTATCCAGCACAGCACAGCGATGCAAAACAAAACAAAAAGAGTGTGTGAGTGGTAAATATCTCAACGTCTAAATTTAAGTTGCAGTATGTATTGAAAATGTGATTGTGACCCTGTGCAAGGGTTGAAGAAATGACGCGCGGGGGAAGGGGTCCGGCCGGATAAACTTACTAGTACACTTAAGAGTTTCTAGGATTGCCCAGGTGTTGCAAGGCAGGTGAGATCGACTTCTTTGCATCATTGTTAATCTACTACCAATAAGATCATACTAATGTTGTCGGTAGGTAGGTATCAATATCTACTAGATACTTATTCAAGTAGTATCAACCACATTCAATTCGAACAACCAGAGGCTTTCGAAATTAATATATTTGAAGACTAAAATGATATTTACATTTACATTTTTATATTCATTTTCTATTTTACTCGCTTTGCGGAAATTTCTATTTCTCTGTTTCAGTCTTGCTGTACAAAAGTAGTCTGACCTTCTATTTATTGTAGGTTCGCTCTTAAAACGCAAGACCAAAGCCAATCTTTTTGGATATCCGCGGAAGTGTAATAAATGCTGAAGCAATTTCATCCATCATAAAGAGTAGAAAGAGACCTCTGCCGACTCCAGAAATATACTCCCATTCTTGTGCACACCTCAACCACATTCACTTCCACATTTCTGAGTCCCTGGTACCAGTTCCAATCTCCCAACTGTTGTTACAAATCATAAATTCCCCGAAAATCAAAACCCAAACTCCTAATCTGTAACAAGACCTCGCTATGCAGTGCAACGCAAACTCATCCCAAATGATAAAAACTCCGGAAACCCCTCGTATGTTACATCCCTGCTCGTGTTCTAGCTGTCCTCTTCGCGATCCATATAAATAGTCAAATTTTAATTGCCTTTCTCTGTCTCTTTTCTTGGTTTGTAGTTGGGTAACTCATCAAACCATTGTTGTTGTTCATTGTATCTGTATGCATGGAATTCAATGCCGTACGGTTTTGGTTCAATGGCGTAGAGCATTCCCAAAGGTACATCCAAGTCCGCAATATCATCTCTGGTGAGATCCATAAAGTAAGCCATCAGGACTCGAGCAACAGATCGGTGTCCGATGATAAGAACATGATCTGTGATACGTTCGAGTTCTCGAACCATATCCCTGAGTCGACTGATGACTTGCAAATAACCTTCACCTCCAACTCCGGGATATATGTAGTGCAACTTGTCTTTGGCTCGCTTCTCGTACTCGTCTGGAAAGCGTTGTTCAATTTCCTTATAGGTCAAGCCTTCAAAAGAACCTGCGTTCAATTCGTTCAGCATTTCCCAATTCTTGACATCATAATCTTCGTCCATCTCAAAATTCTCCGCTGTTTGGATACTTCTCTTGAGCATCGAAGTCCACACACAGAAGTTCTTCTCATCCAATTCTCCCATGATGTCTGGATAGGGTGGTGTTCTGACAGCTTCGCCTCCTGGAGGATACTTTGCACTCTCAATAGCTGATTGCTGCTGCTCAAAAAGCCATTGCCTTCGACTGTTTGTAATGAAGCTGTGAAGAACTCGAGCATATTGCTGTCCTTCCTCTGTAAGATCAGAATCACCACCAAGCTTGCCTACTTTGTTGTCATTGGATTTTCCGTGTCGTGTGATCCAGATCTGTCTTGGGGAAAGATTGAATGTTGACAAATATGAAGCTATGCCTCCTGTCAAAAATCCCTTCAGTTGATAATGGATAACCTTTCGTCCGACATCTATCATTTTGATGTACTGCATATGATTATCTTCTTCGTATTTTCCCAAAGGAACGTATGCGCTTTCATACGCAGCTACTCGTAATTTGAAGTCCCTCAGAGACGATTCTGGATCCTTGTCTTTGTAATCGGGACCTCGGAGCTTCAATCGCATGTTTGCCTCGAGCAGCTAGAATATGTTTAGCAAGTGAGTCTTCAACAGATTATGATATACGTACACTCTCATCCTCGCAGACACTCTCTATGAAGAGAATGCCGAGCTTTGGCTCTCTGAACTTGACGTGATCGAAAAGAAGTTTGCGACGCTCAATAGTGCTGTTTGTAGCGTCCAAGATACCGACAGCGCCATTTCCCAATAAGAGGAAATCCAAAAGCTCATCTAATGTGGCCATGGCTACCTGCTCTCTGATCAAAGCCGCCTTGGAATTCATTGGATCGAAGAAATTGGCTGATTGATCCATAGTTTCTGGGTTTGACGATCCAGTGGAAGATTTCTTCGTCTCAGAACCTTTGGTTTCTTGGGTCGGATCCACGCCGTTCAGAATCATGTGAGCAGCCTGTGTAGGGGCATCTATAGCGCCCGCATTGGGACCAGTGCGACTGGGTTGACTTGAAACAGATGGCCGTTGAGCCGATTCCTGGTTTCTCAGTGGGGTGCCGTTCAACGGCCGCGGTTTTCCAGCTGCGACACGACGTCGATTTCCAACATTGAAAATCTTAGTCTCATGTTGCTGCCATGACAAATATCTTTGGATTTTCTTCGTAATGTATGATTTTCCACGAGCGGGCAATCCTACCATGATAACCACCAATTTTGAGGCGACATCTCGTTGTGCAATTTTACCATCAGGAGAAACGCGAGATCTGGTCATGCCAGGAATGTTGAGAGTGGTAGCAGGAGCCCGAACTCGGGGAGTTGTAGTGCCAGAATTCTGTCTTAGTGGGAGACTATACCATTGTCAGTATTGAGTTCTGCGTGAAAATTTTGTTGAGATCTTTGCGCCCAGGTAATCTCGTGAACATTCTATAGAAAACTATTCATCGACTGAAGGGGGAATTGGTGAGAATGGAGATAGACTGACATTCTTGGACTGCTCTGAGCAGTTGAAGGACCGCTTGGGAGAGGTGTGTCAGAGGGAGGGTGACCAACTCCCTCGATGACTCCATCGCTAGTCATACCGAATTTCTCGTGAAAACTTCGATTTAAAACTGCAGGTATAGCAGATGGTGGAAGTGTGATATGGTTATCGAGTTGTGGGTTGCAAACGGCAAAATCGCGTTCGAGGATGATGTTGCCAGGAAATGTAGTGAGGGGTTGAGAAGAAGGTTTTGGGGGTGGATTCATTGCGGTACAATTGTTAAAAACCGCCGCTTTCGCGATCTGAGAAAGTTGGGACTGACGTCGATATTCCGCTGCAAGTGGAGCGTTAGTGGATACAGAATCCATGAGAAATTATGGAAAATGGTGGGTAGCATACACGACAAAAAGTCCTGGGGCGCTGCATGAATGGCTGAAGGCATTTAATAATTCTCAAGCGTTCCAATTTTGAGGAAAGCCAGCGGGCAAAAGACCTAAATTAATCCAATCAAAACTTTTTTTTTTAGCTTTCAGTAGTTTGAGGTCTAAAAAGGAATTATGTCGGTACTATCAAGGGTTTCTTGGAAGGTTTAAGCTAGAACTAACCTTTTTCTTCTTCTTCTTTTTCTCCCACTATCACTGACAAGTCTTTATGACCAAACCCTTTTTTGATAAAGATTTGGGGTACTCGTGATAGCAAATGGGATTTGTGGTCCACCTGTGAGAATGGAGAGCAGGGTAAGGGCAAGTTGAGAAGCTCCTAGTCGAATCGTCGACCTAGAATCGCTGGTTGAGTCACGAGTAATTTGTTTGAGTCGTGGTCAAGCACAGAAAGTAGGAGAACTGGGAAGTGTGTACGAGTGTGTGTATGTAATGTAGTAAGTACTAGGTATGAACTTTCGAGTCAATTCGAAAATCCAAATGGAATCGACGTTGTAGGATATCGTTGGAAATGAGAAGTGATGGTGGTGGTGGTGGTGGTAGCAGAAGTAGGAGAGCTCCGTAGAAAAGAAAAGAAAAGAAAAAACAAGTGGTGATAGTAATCAATGAATCCAAAGCGATAAGGAATCAGTTGAAAGAAAATATTGGGTATGAGATGTAGCAAGTTGACTTCTTCGTAATGTAAAACGAATTGAACCGATGCTCCTTTCAATTCTTGAGGTTGACGATGGATTATGACCTCAATATCAAGTTCCCATCTGGTGCTCCGAAAGCCGAATCCAGATGTAAATCCTTCTCGATAAGACTTTCTGGAAAGCCTATCAGTAAAACACTACACGCACTAGACTCGCCTTGGAAAGTCTTGGAAATGCAGGGCAAAGAAACAGGCCAGGGATATATCAAAAAAAAGATGAGGCTAAATGCAGCAATGGATAATGGCCCATGGGAAGGGGAGAGGTTGATGTGGTATGTTGCAAGGGTAGCTCGATTTCTTGGAATTGTTTTGATTGATGTTGTAAATTGTTGAAGTTGGGGGGGGAGATGGAGTGAAATGAGAGTGAGTGAGTGAGTGAGTGAGTGAGTGAGTGAGTGAGTGAGTGAGCGATTGAGTGGCAAGAAGGCTCGAGATTTATATTTGCGAGCTTCACTTAGTTATTATGGTGGTAACGTTAGACTGGAAGATAGACAGGTAGGTAGGTTTGTGTGACAGTCTGCTGACTTTGAAGAACAGGATGTTGTGTTCGTATACCTAGTAGAGTATCTTAGTAGAGTGTGAGTGAAGAATGCAATGTGATATAATATGATTCCATAAAGAGCCTCCCTCCTATGTCTTCAACCTCATTCCGTCCAATATAATTATTACTCAGTACTCGGTATTCAGTACTCAAGTGGACACAGCCTTCGCCTTCGTGATATCTATCAACCTCAATATATCAATCAATGAAAGAATCTAGAAACCTTTCGTTCAAAACAGCTGAAAGATTAATAAGGTTACAGTGGCTGATTGCAAACTCAACAAAGAGATTCATTAAATTCTATTCCTTCCATCTCCCATCCTTTACGACCACTCATCATCATCATCATCATCGTCAGTATCCGTCCTCCTGATCCATCTTACATCTTCACCCCCATCTCATCTCGGGGGAAAAGCATCGTATGGAGTTTTATCTGTTTTATCTGTTTTATCTGTACACCGCATGAAAAAGCATTCACCGGCTGAAAATTAGTATCCCACCCCCAAGAATATTCCTTTGTATGGAATTGGGCATTGCTTGAACATGGCCAATAATGCACACAGCGTGCCCTTTGCGACTCATTTCATAGGTTCAAAGTATCAATGCAGGGAGGGTTAAAACTGTCACAAACATTCTTCAGATATACCTACTACCTACCTACTACCTACTCCCTATCTATCCTAAGATCCATCCTAAGATACTCAGCCATGTTGCAATAAGCGTCACATCCACAATCCACAATCCATAATCCACAATCCAAGAAGATTACTCTGTACAATATGTTTTGTTTTGTTGAGAGATAAGGATTTGCTGAATTCTTGATTGTGATTTGGATTTGAATTTGAATTTTGGAAATTAATCCAAACTACTGGGACTGGTAGAAACAATTCCATTACCTATGTTTCAGTGCCCAGATACCTACATACTTGTCCGCAATCAACAGTCTCAGACATAACCACTTTGAGACGGCAGTGTGGGGGGGAGGGCCAGCAGCCTTGACATCTTTATGATATTCCAATAAGAATCTAAGATCTACCCTTGACTCTTCACTCTTGAGCGTGTACTATATACTAGATCTGTATGGATGTCCAGTATGATTAGCAGCACGGCAGCCAAATGATCTTTGCGCAAAAGTTATAAATAAATAAATTACAAACAATAAGGGTTACCAGGCCATTCTTCGGTACTCAACTGCCTCGAAATCTCACCCCTCCGGTCTTGGGATTCTCTGCCCAGCCCCACATCCAAACATCGCATCGTCCTTCGCCAAACACGCAAATTTCGATCTTCATCTTGGTATCGCAGTCGCAAGCAGATCAGATCCGTATCGCTGCGGAGCAAAAGAATCATCTTACACGCGGATGCCCGGTCCGGACTTGGCAATGTCTTCAAATCTAGATATGGTCGGCCGGCCAAGACGGAAATTGTTGGTAAATGACCGTGTGCTTATTAGTGTACAACAAACATTGCGATGTTGTCGATAGTCTTGTGAAGGAAACTTTGGTGCTGCTAATATTGATTTTCTCTCGGCGAACTCAAAAATCCGGATTTTGATGCTGAGGGAGACGTGGTCAAGGTCGCATATCACATATTGGCAGTCCAAGCCAAGCGTGATTCAAACCGAAATTCCCGCCAGAAATTGGATATTTCAGATGGGTTTGGTGAAGCGGAGGGGCGGAAGTATTGGTAGCCTCGTAAGTGGCAGTGAGTGCATGTTACATTCATCGATCTTGCGGGTAGGCCTCCGAGTCCTCTTCCGGTACTTGCAATGCAACACACGCGTTACGACACGGTCATGTGTCACCATACAAATGCTTCTCGCGCTTTCACTCAGCCTTGTGTTTAGTTTTCATATCATTCGTGTAGGAGGCGTCAAGGATAATCGCCTTGGCTAGACTTTGTGGAGATGCGCACAACATACTTCATAATCACCATCGTCACCAGGTATCACTTCAGTCCGGTAGCCGGTATTGAAATAAAAGTGGTTGAGTTGGCACTACTTAGAGCTGGAGCACCTGTAACCTTCCATTCATCGGGAAGCTGAGTGAGAAGAACTTCAAGGAGGTCAAATGAGTTTATTATTCAAAATCTCCGAAAAGTAAAAAGTCGTGCGGCGTCCCCAGAAACTTCTAAGCAGCAAAACCGAATGTCCACCTCCGGGGACTCCGAAACTCGGTGTGGAGTTTGGGGAGTACAGTAGACCAATCTCCTGTTTAAAACAAAGTCATTCATTTTCGGAAACGAAAAGGACTTTCTTCCGGTTGTACTTGGTTGGTAGAGGATTCGGTTTGAAAAAAGCAAGGTGATGATTGTTCAGAACTTACACCACCTTTCAGATATGAAAGTTTTAGGTATCTTTTTTTATTCCCATGATACACTATGTAGGTACTTTTACAAAGTGTCGTGTACTTCAATATTTCATGACTTGATGAGTCAGTCTTGTTGAGACACCAGAATATCTCGGGGCGTACAAAGTGTAAGTATACTTTTGATACGTGGGTCCCTCTTCCACTTCATTGTCATATCAAATATAACATGCACATGGCCAAGTCTGTCGAGGATTCGAAAATGTAAAGTAAGAATGGATGCCATTGATAACGCTTCAATGTCTCAACACATCATCCAAACCAAATAAACTCCCATAGACACCGGAATATACCCCAGTAGGACTCTATAAGGATCTCAACCCTTCAAACAAGACTGGACACTGTAACCACAATACAGATATACTCCGAACGCAATAGTCAGATAGATGCGTTCTATCCAGTAGTCCGAATACCATGATCCAAACAGATCAGCCAAGAAAATGTGACTTCTTACAGTGTCCAATCCGGGAGAATCATCCGGGAAAATCATTTTATACCTGCATAACCATCTCTCCTCCCTTCCAACCCTCCAAAGTACCTCAAAGTCAAATCACGTCCTCTCACTCTCACACTCTCCTCTCCTCTCCTCTCTCACCACTACCTCCAAATCCCACCTTACAATTCCAAGGTTCCCAATCATCTTTCCAATAAGTCATAATGCAAATACCAGATACATAACTCCCCCAGTAAACCTCCATCAATATATTAATATATCAATATAACAAAAAACAATCCGATGAATCTCATCTCTTTATGAAGAAATCGATAATGGATGGTATCGTCATCCAGGATTACATCCACTATCAGCAAATCCGATCCAATCACTCAAATCTATAGACTGGGTTGATGAACAAGGGGGGTTAGTCACAATATATATCTTTTCTGCAGATGGTCATGTAGAGGAATTATGTTTTAGAGTGGAACTGGACTTGGAAATGGAAATGGATTCGGAATAGAGAATGGCATACATAGCTGGAGGTGATAGAAAATGAGATTTTCCAGGGAATGTTTTCGGTATTGTGATTTGTTGAGGACGGGAGAAAGGGGAGAGGGGAGAAAGAGAGAGGTTTCGTCTAGAAGAATTTCTTTCATAGGGATTATTTAATCCAGAAGCTTTTAAAGGAATGAGAGTGTTAAATGTATACATGTGTCACAATGGTGTTTGTTGTATATTGGTTTCTTACTGTGTCGTATTGCGTTGAATTGGAGGTGGGGAGGTTGGTGGAATGGATGGATGGATGATATGGGTACAGAGAGGGAGAGGGGTATATAGAGAGAAATAGGAGTCTGATATATTGTGATATAATCATATACCTCACAACACTATCATCTAATTTTCAATTCGATACGTATTTCTTTTACTGCATTTTTTCATTATTCTGGTCCTTCAACTATAGCTATATATACATCTATCTAAATATAACACAAATCTACACACGAGCCGGATAGCATCGTCTAGATAGAAGGTAAACCCAAAGTAGCCTATTCGAACATTTCTCCTCCTTCTTTTCCTCCTCTCTTACATTGCAGAAGAAGAGAGGAGGAAGTATTAATACCCCGCACGATGAACTCAACACTCCATGCTGTTATCCACGACTGTATTAACTACTCCTCCCCCATGACTCCCGAGTAGTCATAGCTGAATGTTTCCTGGGTTATTAGAGTCTTATGTGTAGTTCTTCTGGCCCAGGGCCCGAAAACATCATTTGCAAGAGATCCCTCGCTAACCATCTCAATTAGAGGATTCAACAGTGTCGAAAAATCATGTTGTAGACTTTAAAGCATTGCTTCCGCGTAGAAGCTCATTATGTTGGATGGGGGGATAGATAATTTATCCCATAAACTTGACCACATGGCGTCTTACCCATCTAAACGATGAAAGGTTTGATGGCATGCGTATCGTTTCTGTGAATTTGACAGAATGGAACTGTAAACCACCACTTCCAGCATCATCTCATGAGAATCTCTAACATCAATCGATCATCCTCACTCATCCTCTGGGCCGAATCCAAACCAAATTTCATCCTTAGGAATACCTCCCTTCTCCAATTCCTTGACATTCGCTTGACACAGTTTTTGGTTCTCCTCCGGAATCTGCATCTTCATGACTTCATCAACTCGATCCATGAATTGCATAGCCATGCCCGCTTCTCCATGCCACATCATATGACAATGAAACGCCCATACTCCTGGATTATCCGCCACGAATCGAAGAGCTAGCCATCCGAATCCTTCTACAGTTGCTACATCCCTTCTAATTAAATTGTCTAACGCATGCTCATGGCCTGGCAATGTACCACGACCTTCTGGTTGAAGGTGTAGAGCTTGATACCCGGGGAAGTCACCGTGTCCTTGGCCAAGAATCCAGACTTTATGACCGTGTAAATGCATAGGGTGGTTTCCTTCGTCGAAGTTTCGGATGATTATATCAACGACTTTGACTCCGGAATGCTGAATCAAATAGTCATTTTCCTGGTTATAAGATATCGAGTTTACGCCATTGGTCTGGGCCATGGATGTAAATGATTCGTTCATGGTTGAGAAACCATCGATTGTACGATGGAGTGTTGGTTGATGAACTTGAGGGCGGAAAGTAGAGCTATTGAGATAGCCTCGCTGGAGACGCCAATAATGTCTTTCAAGATTTACGCGGATGAAATAGCTATGATCTGCTATTTGCGGGGCAGGTTCAAAGGAGGTGGGTATGAAACTGGTGGTGTTCATGTCTTTGCACCATGTTTCGATTGGCTTCTTCCACTCTTGAGAAGTTGGCTTAGAGGCCATGGTTTGAGGTGTATCTCTATCGGTGTAACGGATGACGGCTCGAACTTCATCAGCTCCATTGGCTGGTAGACTGGGTTCTTTCCAGCAATGAGTTACCATTCTTGCTCTGAGCCAAAATGCATCCGTCGAGTTGCGATTTGTATTCACAATCATACTGTAGCGTTGTGCAGGACTGATCATCATGCGGGTATCGTATGATGGCATGATGTCCGTTCCATCAACTTCAGTGATGGCAAACTCGTGCTCGTCCAAGCCGACTTGAAACCAAGCGAATGCGCCAGTATTGATAAATCTTAGTCGATGATTTTCATTGGCGGCTAAATCGAATGAAGGGAGAATTGCTGTCGAGTTGTCACATGTTCGATGTGGTAGAACGGAACAGTCTACGCTGTTAAGTCCATTAATTAGTGCTCCGTCAGGAATCGGCGAGGCTTCACTATCAGGCTCAAGGTTTTTCATCGTGAGCCCACTACTCAACTCATGATAATAATCTTGGAGCATGATTACCCGATCTGTAGAATATGAGATTGGCTGTAAAGTCTTCTCTTTCTTAGAATGGATAATCAGTGGCCCGTATAGCCCATCAGAAATTTGTACAGCTTGATGTCCATGGTAGTAATAGGTGCCAGATTGACCCGTGACGTTGAACTGATATCGAAATTTATTGCCTGGTGCAATAGGACATTGTGTTATGCCTGTAGTACCATCCATATGGTTGGTTCCATTTTGAAAGATGCCATGAAAATGTATAGATGTAGCGTTGACGGCTTGATTGTCAACATCAATAATTATAACATCTCCCTCATTACATTCGATCATTGGACCAGGAAATTGCGAGTTAATGGTGATCATTGGTCGAAAAACACCGTCTGGATTTGCCTCGATATCTTTGATGGTCCAGTGATATGTACGAACTTTTGGGGAAGCATCAAAATCCCAATTCGGATTCAATTCGTAGTCACTTGCTGACCTACGGAAGCCGCTGGATGTTGGATTCGGATAGTCAATCACTGTGTTACCTTTAGAGGTGATATACGATGCAATCTTCCACATTGTGAGGATAGTTGCTATCGCTGTCGAAAATGATAGAAATACCACCCAAGGAGTTCTTAGATGCCATTTTGTTTCGAATTCAGGCTCTAGTGTTCGTTTACCCTTTCGATTTCCGCTTGACAACAATCCATCTTGATCTCCATAATCATCATCTCTCCCTTGCATTTCAACATCATCCAACTTCTCGCTTGACTCTAAAGATCTATGGGGTGATACGCTGTTTCTCTTATTCGACAACAGTCTCATTTTTTGATGTCCATAATCATCTTTTTCTCCCCTGACCTCCTGCATTTCAACATCATCAAGACTATCGTTGGATCCTGAGGATCGCTCGTCGGTAAAGACAGACATTGCTGGATCTTCAAACAAATTCTCATCAATCTTGTTCGTGATGTTGCTGAGATGCTACAAATTTGTCAAGCATTCCAAGCCTGGGAAATTCCAACCTCAAAGCAATGACGTTTCCCTCTTCAACTAAATGAATTAAAGTATGGTTGATGTGACGAAGTTGATTAAGACGATGTCATCTTTCTTGTCTGCCGAATGGCATGAGAATGACCAGACTGTTTTTGACGACAAATGGTTCAAGTATTGGAAAACAATGTCGTCAATATACAACGTAAAGTTAAAAGCGGACTTCAGAGCCGGATTAGATCAGTATATTGAGTCCTCAAAGTTAGCAGTTCAACCAAATTCGGATTGGCCATACACTGGATGCACGTGTCTCGGGATCGGAGGGAAGATCACTTGCGTTTGCACGCTTTAGATAATGATTACTGCGATCAATTACTCGTGGATTATACTCGTAGAACAACTAAAGAAGTAAAATGATGATCCATTGAATTGATTGCCAATAAATTATTGGAGTGGCATCTAGATTCCTTTCACCCCTCTTTGTTATCCGTCATGTTCTCCAATAGGATGATGCATTTTCCCCACGGGACTGCGAGATAAGCATTTCTTAGGTTTGGATGTCAGGTTTTAGCGGGATATGCCTCGGCTCGCTAGGCCGAAAGAGGTAATCGAGCTAATCAACTAAGCACCTACCATTTTAGCTACATGAACGAACGTTAAGTCTAACCACGAAATAGTTTAGTAGATACCACTTTCATTAAGTTCCATACTACATAGATACTAGGGAATAATATTCTCCGTCAGACTTGTGCTAATCACCTAGATAGTAGGTACCAGGGGAAGGGCGTGGGAAAACTCTTCATTCTAGCTAACCTTTCGAGCCTTTCCAATGTGAGTTTGACCTGACAACATCAGACGAGACAAAAGCTGATGGATTGTATGATGCCGGGTGCTAAGGAGCTCATAGATGACGACAAGTGTTTGCTTGTACTCTACTATCTCCTATACTGCGCAGTTCCAGTTGCTAATGAGTACATCATGTGTGGTATTTATTATCAATTGAAGATCGATGGTTGGCTACTCTTCTCCCCCCCAAGAAATCTTGTTCGACAGGGGTACTTTTGGTACTACTATCCATTGGCACTTTGCAGTAGATAGATACTCCGCATAACAACTAACAAGTGCGAAGGGTCATCGCCTCTCCCCGCTCTTCCGAGAGATCGCGGCACAATGTCATCCTTGTCACCCTACAAACTGCAGTATCTGCGTGCTCGTGCATGTATTCTATGGCCAGGAATGAAAGTACTGGATAAATCGGATATGCTCAATTCTTGATGAGGCAGGTCAAAAAGATGCATCAATATATGACTTCCATCCAATATCATCTCAACTTACCAACATCTGGAATCTCATAGGTTGAAAGATTTCTAACGGGATGTCCAGCTATAGCCCTTTTTACACCGCAGATATGGCTTTACTGACCTTCCTCTTTACTTTACCCTTTGTCCGAGGTTGTTGATTTACTAGTTACGATCTACCAGGGTGCTAGTTATATACATAGTGTTGGTCCATTCCCAGCATCTTGGATTTGGTAATTAGCTTGAAAACTTCGATAGTTCCAAGGAGTGATGTTGAGATATTTCATGGGAAGTTTAGCCTGGATTTAGTGATTCCAGTAGTCAGCTTTAAAGCAATAAAGATCTCACAATCTCCCACTTCTTTTCAAATCTTCAGAGTCAAGAAAATCCAAAGTTATCAAGATGCATCAAAGTACTCTCCGAAATACTGTGGTTTGGGCCCTGATCACAGTGGGGCTTGCAGCTACGATCTCCAAGAGAGATGAAGAGCCTGAAAACACTATTGCTGATGGACACATTTCTCACCCTACAGCATTCGGCCATAAGGCTGTTCTCCACGCCCAACAGTATGCATCACACAGAAGTCCTACCAGTTGCGTCAAGGGAGAGGTGTTCGATCGAGTTTTTAACATCTGGTTTGAGAATACTGATTACGAGACTGCTATTGCAGACCGTAAGTTGCCCTTTCCCAGAAGAGAAATAATAACATGTGTACTGATATCTATACAGCAAACTTCAAATACTTCGCAGAGATGGGTATTACATTGACAAACTACCTAGCGGTAACACATCCAAGTGAACCAAATTACCTCGCATCCAGTGCAGGGTGAGTTTGAATTCTATACTAGATTATCCGGTCACAATGACTTACATTGATGCAGTGATTATTTCGGTCTCGATGGTGACCCATTTACTACTGTTCCTACCAACGTTTCCTCTATAGTCGATCTCCTCGAAGACAAGGGAATCACTTGGGCTGAGTACCAGGAAGATATGCCATATACTGGTTTTCAAGGTATGGAGTGGCGCAACGAAGTGACCGGTGCCGATGCATATGTTCGCAAGCACAAGTAAGTTTGATCAAATCACCAAAACATTCCAGTATATTGACATCAACCTAGCCCTGAAGTCCTCTTCAACAATGTCGTTAACAAGCCCGAACGTCTTCAATTGATCAAGAACCAGACCTTATTCCACCAAGATGTTGCTGCAAACACACTGCCCCAATGGATCTTCTTTACCCCCAACATGACCTCCGACGCTCACGATAGCTCCGTCACCGTCGCAGGCGAGTATCTCTACAACCTCCTTAACCCCCTCCTTACCAATCCTCACTTCATGAACAACACTCTTGTCGTCATCACCTTCGATGAAAACGAGGTCTACTCCCGTCAAAATCGTGTTCTTACTATCCTCCTCGGTGACGTCGTTCCGAAGCACCTCCACAACACCACCGACGACACTTACTACAACCATTACTCTAAAATCTCCACCGTCGAAGCCAACTGGGGACTCCACACCCTTGGTCGCTACGACGTTGGCGCTAATGTCTTCAAGTTCATTGCCGAGAAGACCGGCGACAAGCTTCGCAGCTGGACTCACGGCCTCCTCGAGACCCGCTACTTCAACCACAGTTATCCTGGTTTCCTTGCCGCGTCAGTTGGATGGGCACCCCAGCCCGTGCCAAACACCAAGTTGGTGGTTAATAAGCGAACCGTCTTGCCTGCTATCAAGAAGTACTGGGGAGGACAGGATGCGGATTCCAAGTATCAAGGACAGTTGGAGATCCCTGATGGATACAACCACTAAATCGCTATACCAAGGCGCTACTTGTGTGGAGTAAAGGCGAAGGAATTACTACTAGTAAAAACTAATTTGTTGCACCATCTCAAACCTTTCTAATCACACATTTGATTTTGCTATTTGATTTTTGTTTAATTGATTTTGCAATTCTTTCGGTGCCACGTAAGGGGGAAAAGGTTGGAGTACACACTTTGATTTCAAAACCCATTTCGCGCTACCTGAGGATTAAAAAGGTTGGAATATAGTTTGTTGGTTACGTTGCTATTGATATTTTCACGGGGGCGTATGGAGAACGGTGTATAGGCCAGGCTGGGTATAAAATGTATAGTAAGAGTCGATCTGGGAATTGGGTGAAGAGTAAGAGGTTCTTTAGGCTTTTAGGATGTCTTTGATTCGGCCACTCGATTGGTGCCAAAAAAATAGAAAAAATAGATGAGAAAACCCCAAAATCATTGTTGTTACTATTGCTCTGGTGATGTGATGTGATCTTCATACACTTTGAAAGCTTTCTGGGAACCTTGGAATTATAGTGCCTTGTCCTTGCGCAAATCAAGGAAAAAATACGCGATGGATGATTGAAGTGAGCTTTACTATGAAGCTTGCCAAGAGTTGACGATGCATTCCACTGGGAAGGATCATGAGTTGTCTGTTTATCAACTTTTTCTGTCCAGAATACACTAAGATCGTTTCGAAATCATGAATTATAAGCTTGAGTTCTCACGTAATGCAGATCACAGTGTAGCAATTCATGAAATCATGCGCAAAAAATGTCTTTAATAGGGTATATCTCCTGGTTTTTCCTAGTGTCCGATATTATCAAATTCCCAACCTTCTCCTTTTCTACGCCGCTGCTGCTGGTTTAGCAACACTATATGCAGTGAAGAAATCTGGATCATTTGCTGCTTCTTCTTTGACCTGTAATGTATTTAGTTAGAAATGGATTTCACCAATATGTAAGCTGAGTATCTAGGAATCTGGATACCGGACATGAGCAATACCGGGACATATTGCTCGAGTCCGGTTTCTACCCCAGAACAAAATTATATAGGGAAGAACTTACAATATCCAGACCTCCAACAAGTTCTCCATCCATCCATAATTGTGGGAAAGTAGGCCAATCCGCAAATTCCTTCAGACCCTGCCTTACCTCATCATCGGCCAAAATATTAAAGAATCCATATTTCACCGATTTTTCTCTCAATAAAGCAACGAGTTGACGGGAAAAACCGCATTGGGGTGCGGAAGGTGTTCCTTTCATGAATAACATCACAGGAGCTGCCTTTACAAGATTGGATAAGCGAGCGTGGAGATCTTCTTTAGACATTGGCTCTTCGGATTCGGTAGAAGTGGTAGGTGCGGTTGCTGATGGCGCGGTAGAGGCATGGTTTATACTGGGGACGGGCTTGGCAGGTGTACCGTTTGTGGAGGAGGAGGGGGAGTTGGCGTGTTTTTCAATGGCATTGCGGACTTTGGTGGCGTCGCTGCCGGAGACGGTCTCGAGGACTACATTGTTGCGGGTGAGGACGAGGTATGGGACCGCGGTTACGTCAAAAGCATCGGAGACGGAAATTACTTCTTCAGCATTCATGGAAACCCACGAGGTGGTTGGGGGTGTCGTTGGGGGATAGGATAGCGCGAGGGTACGGAGGACGGTTGTCCTAGTGTGAGAATCAGTAAGGTTGTCTAAAAATGTGGGCAACTGAAAGAAACTGGAGCGAAGCTAAAGTAGAAGAGGGGTTGATGACGATGGATCCGGGGAAGTCTTACATTTGCGCGCATGGTGCTGCCCATGGTGCCTAGTATTTGTCGCATTAGTCAAGGTTTGAAGAGGGTGGATGAGGGGCGGTGGATGAAGAAACGTACGTGAAAGTTGATGATCTGCAGAGTCGATGATGGCAGAGATTCAGTGTGCTTCTGCCATTCTTCTTCTGTTGTAATATCGATAAGAGTTGACATCTTGATACTTTTCTCTGTTTGTAGTGGGGTGGATGTTGCTGGTGGGGGGTAGTTTCGTTGCTTTATTTAAGAAATCGTGGGGTGTATAGAGTTTCTCTTGTTCAGTTTACGGAAAGTAGGTAGGTAGGTTGGTATCGAAATGTTAGTCGAATCAATGATGAATAGACGAAGATTTAGTTAAAATAGTTCTGGTTGATGGGTAAGGGAAGTTGCGAGGCCGGAGATATATTTTCTAATCGCTATCAAATGGCTAGCCTCATCGCGTCATCCCAAGCGACAAATTTCTCAATCATTCCATAGAAAAGAGACAATTACAAAAGTGATTAATAATCCAACATAATTGGTTTGTTGTAAGAGCTGCTGTATGGTAATATTATCTTTCCTCATTGCAATTGTTCATATAGTATTGAAATTTAATTGTAGGAGCAACATGGAAAATATGAGATCTAGCACAAAATCCTTTTGCAAGCTAAGTTTGTGTGTTATGCTCCCAATGAGCTTCGTCGGTGGTAATACCCGATGAACTTGTTATCTTGGAAATTTCTCCCGGTGAAGGTGATTCCCACGATAGATTTAACATTTCTACACTCATGGTGATCATCGCCCGGCCTTTCTCCGAGATTATAACAACAAGCTTATATCAATTTCACTTACGTATAAACCAGTCACTACTATGCAGAATACTAAAGCCTCTGGTCTTGATACTACTTGATGCTGATCTTGGTTTCAAGATTTCGAACTATCCACCCTCAGATTTGAGCTAATCTGGGAAAATACACCATCTATGTCAAGACATCATCAACCTCATTTCCATGATTTGGAGGCCTCACAACACATTCCTTGATTCCATACCTTAGTCGAACCAATTTCAAGGTTTACCTAGTTGGTATACCTAGTTAGTATACGCATTCGAAGCTAGCTCGAGATTGTCCTTCTAAATCCTTGTTGCCATGTGGATGATGCGGATGCAATTCGGGCCAAGGTGATTTGATTTTCTCTTCCATTGTTCCGAGTTCCAACTTCCATGTGCCGTCTCCCATGTACCGTCTCCCGAACTTTTTGAATTGACCTGTCTCTGTGATCGCCAACTCATTCTCTTTGTATCGTCCATCCGTTTTAACTTCCGATGGACTTTCCTCGCCTGAGACCAACTTACACTTTCTCTTTCGTGCATCCATGAAATCAGCGGACCTTTCCTTTCTCGAATACTCAAATTTCAAGCGAATGATCTCAATTCGAGTCTTAGCGATCCCGGACAATCCGCTTCAAATCCACATGTCTGGATATATCAAAAATCGTACTGTTTTCGATGTTTCAAATGGCCACGCCTCAACTTGTCGTTGTTCTGGGGGTCAGTGATATACTGATTCCAGCTCACCGTATGTTGCATAGACAAGGCACCGATTAGAGTCCGTGATATTCATGAAAAATAACCCACTTGTCATGTCATTGAATGACCGGACCAAAAGATTGACTCTGCTTTCTGGAGGAAACAGACATTCGCTTGAATGCCTTTAGTAGACAGACAGGAAAATCGAACATGTAAAAGAATATTTTCTGATACATAATACTGCTAACAATCATTGTGGTATAGATATGAACTTCCAATGCTCAACGACTGCATAAATCTGAAGGCCCTGGCAAGAAGAATAGAGCAGCTTTTGACAAGCGTTGCTCTGCACATGAAATGGATATCGCAAAACTGTGGCCCACTTTGACATCGTCACCCACCAACACAACAAAAGCCAAAGGTTAAAAAAATACAACAGTAAGGATTCGCTGATGGTCACCCACTCAATTACTGATTTACCGATTTGAGTCTTGAGTATGGCAGAGCGGACGGGATGCCCTAGTTTTCTCAGTCTATGGTCGTATGTGGAAGATTGAGAGGGAATTTGATTCATATACCACAGTCTGGAGGTCTTCAGAGTGTCCTGCTCTTTCACTCTGACTACTATGAAAGCGACTTGTGTCCCTCAAAGTTCTTGTTCGATTTCTGAGGGAATGGAACACATTCTGAGCACTCGGTAGTCGCTGATGTGTTTTCTGCAACGATAATTGTAGAGCAGGTCGTCAGCAACATAGTACACGGCGGCTCTTCTTCGTTTCGTGAATTATTGATACTTTATGTACGAGGTATGAATGACCCGTAAGGTTAAACTAGGACTACCCCAGGACAATCAATATTGAACTAGACCTTCAACGGATAGCGCAAAGCGACATGGATTTTCAGCGATTGCAAAATTAATGTTCGGTTTCCCCAGGTCACTGGTGCTCCACTGCATACCTGCGCGCACACAGCAGGGTGCATATATTGTAGGACAGATACCACAACACTTTGCAGTTGGAGAAGCACAAACTTGCACGCCACGCAGCAATCTTGTGGTATAGATAAAGGGGGGAACGCGAAGCTGCTGGTAACCTGGCAGCTGGAGTGACATCTTGAAGCCAAGTCGGATATGTGACGGATACAGGGGGATGGTCAAAGTGGCTGACAATACTAAAAGTTGTTGCTGCTTTTAATAAGTCAAGGATTATTCTGCAGTATCAATCCCAGTCACAAGATCGGATGATGGAAACGAAGTAAAACCAGCAGCAACGATAAAATAATGGAAGGCTTGAGAAGGTGACGATCGGGGGAAAGGTGGCTGAGGTAGCGTATTAAGCGTATACTAGGACCACTCACGCCCTATAAGGATTAGATTGGGGGATTTGGAAGCAGGGGAAGCTGAACGATCGCTGTTCATAGTATTAAATAGCAAATCTCTTTCAGAAGTTGCATGGAACAATGGCCGTGTTCCGGGTTGGCGCATCAGATGGTAACTGCATTGTACCAAACAAAAGGGCCACAATTGCTGAGCCATGCTGATGAGGTGTTTGATCTGCGCCTTCTTTCTATTTGCATACTGCATATTGAGCCGGTCGAGCCAATCAAAAAGGAAGGACTCGCAGGACTTCAAACTGCGAAATGATTACCTTATAGCTACTGTACGAAGTATGATACAAATGTAAGGTACTGGCTGTACTTTGAAGAGTGTCACCTATAAATCCTATACCCACCCGAGCCATCCTTCTTTGAATGAGACCGTTGACTCGACGACCTAACTCTTTCTCTGATCCAAAACCATCTGGGCAAAATATTAAACTTCACAAGCATTGAAAGCATCAAAAGCCTCAAAGCTTATAATAAGAACAAGAGGAAAAGAGGAAAAGAGGAAGAGAGAGAGAAGGAAAAGAGACCGACTGCCTCGACTGCGTATTCACATCCACTCCAAAATAAAGAAATTCCAAATAACTTGGCGTAATTAATAGGTTAGTGGTATTAATGTTCTATTTCGATATTTTATCACTCGTCAGCGATTAGGTACTAGGCATTTTTATAGCGAGTACAACCCAATTGGTTCCCTCCTTGGCAGTGTCTCGAACGAACATCCTTCCTCCGTTCTACCGATTTTTAGCTCTTATTGATGAATCCAATCTAATCTAACTTTGAAGTTCGGCCTCTCTTCTTTCTCAACGTCAACCTTTTCACTCGCAACGTTTACTTGTATTTGTTTTTTTTATCAATCAATCGCATCAATCACCTCTCTCCGTAAGTTTGCGCATTTCTTCCGACACAGCTTCAACCTGTACGAAACGAATACTGACCAGAGACTCTGTCCTCCTCATTATAGATAATAACACAATGTCAAACCAAGGTTACTACAACAATCAACAACCCCAATACGGTGGTCAACCTCAATATCCTCCCAATGTATGTTTTCGCCTATATTGTCACCATCATATCGATCTCCTTGCGATCTCTTGGATAATCTTGGCACATGGAATGGAAGAAGAAGAAGCTGACTTTGATGTGATACATAGGCTTATGGAGGACCACCACCACAACAAGGCTACTATCAACAAGGCCCTCCACCTGTGAGTACATTTGCATATCCTTATTCAACACACTGTTCTGTATAATGCGATGACTGTAATTCCTCGATACCTCAGCGCCGTCGCAATGCCGAGAAACACCGGAATAGCTTCACCGTCGCATGATACAATGCAATGTACCTCACATCTAAAAGTACTTTGAACTAATAATTATCTCTTCAGCAACAAATGCAATATCAACAACAACCTCCTCCAAAGAGTTCCGGTGGTGGACAAGGTTGTCTCGGTGCTTGTTTTGCAGCCCTCTGTTGTTGTTGCGTAATGGAAGAAGGATGTGAGCTCTGTGTTGAATGTATGTTATTCCCTATACCCTTCTACTCTTACTTACCACGCCACACTCTCATAACAACCCACTTACCCTTTCCTCGCAGGTGCCGAATGTTGTTAGAGCAAGTTGCTGCCAAACCCACGCATTCTCCGCCACTATTTATCCATATAAACGCCATCTCGAAATTGCCTAATCCACTGGCGCCTCAGCACATCTCCATCTCCAGTATCGCGATTCAATCGAATAGATCGACGGCCTTATACTTGCCCATAATGTTTTCCCTTCTCGCAAGCCAGCAACGATACAACGCCCTCCCGAAGTCCCAACTCGTTCTCCACAATCAAATCACCTTGTTCATAGATTCATATGATTGAAGTAACAAATTCGGCTTTCCCACGCATTTTCCTTCGTCTCACATATCCAGTTCTCTCATGTTCTTACAGGTCTGCGTCTCTTTTCAAATGGATCACAGACTTTCTGCTTCCAGCTAGTTTTTAGGGTGGTTGGTTGGTTAAGATAAGATAATGAATGACTTTTATTTAATAATTTATGCGCTATAACTTGGTTCTGTGTGATGTCTGAATATGTGTGATTTGAATAATTTCATTTTTGTGCTTTGCTACTTGTGGTTGTCACAATGTGAACGCCACCGTGAATGGCAAATACATAGAAGGATCTGAGAGGTATTCAAGATTGCAGCAACTGGAAGTCCTCCTTAAGCTCAATGGATTGGTAAACGAGGAATACTTGACCACTTTACCGAGAGACAAAGACAAATGAATATGTGTAATCGAATTCACGCAATGTTAGGCAGCGACATCGAGGAAAGAATGTTCAATTCTCTTCTTATATCTTATAGAGACCAAGAACACCGTCATTTCGCTTTTTTTCTGCTTCACTAGTTGTAGTTAACTGCCTAGAAAAACCATTCATGCCACCCTCATCTACAAAATCTCCTGAATTTTTATAATGTTGAATCAGTTTCAACTACATCACAAGTGCCCCTCCCAAAGACGTCAGTCGCTTCATGTGCATTCGCACTTCCCTTAAATTTATTCCAACCAATGTAGATACTTATTGGTCAAGTTCTACATAGTTTGCTGGGAAGAGACCAGAGTGTCCTTTGAAGTGACCGAACCACCAATCATCATCCGGGAATTCCTATCGACTGGGTTAGTAATCGTTCTTGAATGCGTTGAGAAAGAAAGGGGGAGTGAAGGAGGTGAGCATATAAGCGAAACATACCAAATCAGTGACTGTAGCACCTTCTGGGAAACTCAATTCATTATCCTCAGCAGCCTCATAGTCGTATAATGTAGTAGCCGTAGGACCAGCAGCGTGAGCAGGTGCGGCTGCTGGAGCTGCTGGAGCTGGAGCATGTGCAGGTGCAGGTGGTTCTGGCTCATCGTAATGGCTTGGAGCTGGAGCTGGTGCCGACTCTCCTTCATCTTCTACGAGTTCTACATAGTTGCTTGGGAAGAGACCACTTTCGCCCTTTGAATTGGTGCCCATCCACCAATCATCATCGACCATTTCAATGTTGATGACGTATTCGCCTTCAACCAATTCCAACTCATTATCTTCAGCCTTCTCGTAGTCGTATTGAATCAATGCGCGTTTACCGCTAGCAGCGGATGCTTCATTGACGGCAGGAGCGCTGTGTCCAAATGTTTCGGCTGCCACAGCTGCTGCGGCGCCACGGGCAGGGTCATATCCAGCAGGTTCCTCGGTGAGATCTTTCTCTTGGGGAACGTGTTCGATGGCCTGCTCAAGAGTTGGATGGTCATGAAGTTCCTCCGGCGCTTCCATTTCCTCAGGTTCTCGTCCACGTGCTACTGGCATAGCAATACGAACGGGAGATGGCTCGCGTTCTGGTTCCTCTTCTGGTTCTGGTGTAGGACTGCGGGGAACTGGGGGAGGCGCGGGAATGTTTGGTCTGCTGTATTTCTCCTCCTCGGACTCAACAGGTGGAGGACGGGTTGGAAGTCCAGGCATTGGAACTGCACCAGGCCTACTGGAGGCATTGATAGGTGGAGGTGGCGGAGATTGGTCTCGGTCTCCAGTGATTGATCGTGGCATTGCTGGTGCGCCCATTGGTGCTTGTCCTCCCTTGAATCGGTCCCGGATGGCATTGATACCTCCAGCTGGAGAATCTGGTACCACTTGCTCCGCTTCTGCTTCGCCGGTTTTCTGTTGGTCGATGCTGCCTGTAGCAGATTGCCCAGTGGGATTGGTAGCAACAGGAGCCCAAGATTTGCCAGTATATCCACTCTTCCATTGTCCTCCTCCACTTGGCTGGCTTGCAATGGGCGATGCTACGCTCTGGGGAGGAGCATCGCCAGCAGCACTCAGTCCTCTTTGTCGAGCTTTCTTCTCTGCCCAGATTTGAGCAGGAGTTTTACCACCCTCGTCAGCAAATGTTCGACTGGCTGCACCGATTGGAGCAGATGCTGCCGGGGCTGCTGGCGACTGAATTCCAAAACTTCCTGGAGTTGGGGCTTTTGTTCCAGCGAAACTGCTGGCAGTGGATCCAAACCTGTTCGCGACCTTTGGTTTTGGTAGAGTTGTGAGACGCTCTGATTGAGTGAAAGCCGCGGACCTATCCGCAAGAGACTTTGGTGGTTCATCACTGCTTGGGGCGGGCGAGCCTGTAGCGGCAGGTGAAACCGCCCTGGGACCGTCGTCGCCAGGCTTTTGAGCTTTGGCTCGGATCGCGGCAATATCCACTTTGCCGACTGGTTCGTATGCCCCCTTAACTATCGTTGGTCGATCATCACCACTGCTTTTAGCTTGAGCACGTAGTGCTGCAATGTCTACCTTTCCGATTGGTTGATAACCCCCTTTGACAACATCAGGAGCAGATCCACTGTCTGCTCCACTGTCATTGCTGGATCTTGAAGCGGTTGGCTGTTTGGTAAGCTCTGCCATATTAACTTTTGTGGGTTTGTATGCGGGCTGGACCTTTTCAAGTTGTGTCCTGGTGATTTGTGGCGCATCTGCGCCCCATCCATCTCCGTCTACGTTGTCATTCTGACTTGTCCTTGATCTTGAACCTGCCAATGGATTGAACCCCGATACACCGCCCGACCGTGTAGGAGTGAACACTGGTTTAGAAGCTGTTGGGGGACGAGGACCAGAGGAAGGCGGTGGTGCTGAGCCTGAGGAATATTTCGCGCCCGATGCATCTGCTACTTTTTGAACAATACTTTCTGGTGCCAAGTCGGATTCCGATCGAGCAGTTATTTGAACATGATAGCCCTAGATAAATTTATAAGTATGAATAAATGTGAGACAATCAGATAAATGAGTACGAACGTGAAGAATCTTGGAGACTGCTGCAAGGTGGCTTGTGAAATAGCCTTTTGTTCTTTCCGGAACACCTTCACCGCACTATAGGTTATGTTAGGACCTCCTTTCATTTCAACACTCATTTCAATTGTATGACTGACCCATCCAATAAGTACGTATTTCGGAAGTGTTGTATTGGGATCTTTGACTTTGACAAATGCGAATTGAACTCGTCCTTCCGAGAAATCCTCGATTAAGTCGATGAGTTCTCCCTCTGGATTTCAAACCATTAGACGATTTGCTTGGATTCAACAACAATAATGCAAACATACCTCCAGTGCTTTGAACCTTTAGCACACTCTCCTTTCCACCACTATCTTGTTGAAAAGCATTTACCAGAGGAGCTGACACTGAAAACAAAGCCCACTGTCCATAAGTCGGGCTGGACGCCGCAGCTCCAGAGGGTGCAGAAGAATTGACCACTCCAGTATATGATGATTTAATAGAAGGGCCATTCGTGGATGTATTGAGAGTTGCCATATTGGCAATAGTTTTAGAGGTGGGTTTAAATAAGAGTTAAATGGTTTGAGGGAAAATGAAAAGGAGTGAGAGGTTGAATGTTTGGAGTATTGTATTGATTGGTTTGTGCTCGGCTTGTTCAAGCTGTCGTTATGTTATGTCATGTTTCAACAATCAATAATGGCTGGAACAACAAGCGGGCATCTTTTTGACCGCCACTAGAATCTGATTTCGGGTTAACCAACCATAAATCGGCCGCCTCACTTTTTCTTAATTATGTATGCTTCACTTATCTTACACCCACCCACTCACTACAATTGAAAGATTATAAGATAAAATATCAGGAGCGCAACATATTTGAGGAAAGGTTCATTTTTCACTTCATCATTTTATTCAAGATATTCGACTATACCTCCATTTCATATTTGTGGTAACATCAAGTTTTATCCCTGCCTTTCTATCAAATGACGGTCGCATAGCTTATCCATAGCTTGCTCCTGTCTCGAATGAGACTGTAATTCTTCCTTTTGGACCCAAATTCTCATAGGATACCATTCTCGACAAACGTCTGTTCCTCCTAATCGGTCGCATAGTTATCAGTATATTGATCTTGGTCATTGCGATTTGAAATCAAATCCGCAAAGTGTTTGACAAGTGTTAATTTCCTATTCTCTCTTTTGACTTGATACATTCCAATACGAACCAAGGAATTGACCTTGGTTCAGAATGGATACTCCAGGCAGCGATATACCTTCTGGGAGCACAGGTATATCTACTACAGACACATCTACTGCGACATCTCCCAAGCCTACTATTTCAAACGTCAACCCAGACGCAGGATCTTTCAATAGCCATATTATTTCGATTGTTGAGAACGACGACTCAGCCTCAGATGTTTCGATGTCCGCAGATTCTGAGGATGGAGATGAAGATACCTTGGATAAGCTGGCCATACAATCCAACTCAAAGGCCCAAATTCCGGAAAAAACTAATTGTCCCATGTTGCAGTCCTCCCAGCCGGAAACTTCCAGGAAGCGGAAATATTCAGAATCCAGAGAGGATTGTACAAATGGCCACATTGAAAATACAAAGGTCCTTGAGGAAATGCGCAAACGTCTAAAGCCAGATGAGATACAGGACCATTGGAGAAGTGAGGGCCAATTACATTTAAATCGGTCTGTTCTGCCAGCTGAAATTTGGCATCACATTTTCACTTTCACTGCTCCTAAAACTTTGGGTAACTTGTTACAAGTAAACAAGGCTTTCAATAAATATCTTGATCCTTCATCAGATAGCACCATTGTTCCCCTTTCCAAATCTTCTGTTCAGGTATTAAAGCCAGATGCCATCTGGCGAGCCTCTAGACGTTTTTTTCAGCCTCTCATGCCTGTTCCTTTAGTTGGACAAACCGAACTTGATATGTGGAGATTGTGTTGCTCCGATTCCTGTCAGTTCTGTAGCAAGAAAAATTCAATTACCAATATTGTTCAATCAGACCAATGGCATCTGGGTCCAGGGGAAAATGGAGTCATTCCCATCTGGCCTTTCGCAGTGAGATCATGTGGAATTTGTCTTCTACAACATGCTATTAAGGTATAGTCTCACGTTTCTTTTAGTTTGCACCTGGGGCTCACTAATTCGTGCCCAGGAGATTGATGTATTGCTGTCTTCATCAGTTCCGTCACCGCTGATGCCGGCCTTGCCATTCGTATTTCTCACAAATGAGTTACATGTCATTCCAGCAACAGCATTGCAGAATAACCAACCACCGTCACCTACTCAAATTACGAAATACTACCTCAAAAAGCATATTGAAGAAATCAAAGATGAATTTGAATCTGTCAAAGCTATGGGCTCAGCAACGATAGAGGAATGGCTCAAAGGTCTAGAAGATCGTGGTAAAGAACGACGCAACGATTCGGCCCGGTGGGAAAGATGGGAGGCCAATGGCGGGATTGTTCGGATCAAAACACCAGATCATCATGATCCCTCAAAACAGATACCTGCAGCAATTACTTCAAACACTGATTTTATCTCCACAAAAGGGCAACAAGTATTGATAAATAGTGGACTAAAATTGCCAAACCATACGCCTGACACACATTCATTACCCCAGATTCCCAAATCATTGCCTGCGATACACACTTCTTTCCGTAAGTTTCTCTTCGCTAATCATGCTATTCATGTATACTGTGGAAACTGACTATATGGCCATAGCGGCGAACATCCCGGTACCGCGGTACGACTCGCCCTCACAGAGTATTTATTCTGCATATACACCTCGGTCAAACTTACAGCCAAAACATGAAAGGACCAAGGAGGAAGTTGCCGATCTGAAAGCAACACGAAGGGCTGAAATTGAACGAAGATCTTTATTGTTAGATCCTCCACTGACAGCAAATGTTCTAGCCCATATGAGTTCATTCCAGGCCGCTATACAGATAATTCAACCTTTGAATGATGGTGCCTGGGAAGTTTTGAAGCCCCGATTACTATCACAGAGAGAAGAAGCCGAGCAACGAGAAAATGACCGGATCACTCAATTCCAAGTAGTTGAGGAGCGCCATTTCAAGGATATCCAAGCCAAACCGGAATACAAGGAAGCCATTGATAGAGAATGGGATGATGCCCAGGCCCCACTCCGGGCTCGGATTGGTGCATATGCCGATGAAACAATTCGTTCTGGCTGGAATGGTGGTGACAAAGTGACCAAAGAATCTAGTCCTAAATTTGCCGCGGACGTCCTGATCTACGTCAGAAAACGGTTCTACGCTGAGATCGCCAAGGATGATGCTGCAGTGCGGGCAACAGGCCAAGAGCCACCATCAGATCCTCCATTAGGACCATACACTCGCAAGCTAACTTTGGAAAATATGAAATGGGTATTTGATACAAAGATAAAACCTCACACTGAACAATATAACAAGGACCTTTTTCTTTGCAATGTCTGCGACAACAATTTTAAGTATTATGGTTTCGAGGGCGTTGTTCAGCATTTTGCTGCCAAGCATACCACTTCGCTCAGTTTTGGTAGCATAGTAGTACATTGGAAATCAGAATGGCCAGAATATCCACCGTTTTGTCCAGATCCTATTGCCCGGGTTAGAACTGTCTTTCCTAATTTTCCTGGGCCTAGTACCACCGCTCCCTACTCCGGTTCCGCTCCCTCTATCCCGCCGCATAGTGGTTATGCTGGATATCAGCAGCTTGCCTCGGCTGCACTGAACCCCAATGTTTATCAGGATCCATACTATGGCCATTCCCAGTATGGAGACCAAAATGTAGCCCCCCAGCCAGGTCCGTATGCACCGCAACAAATGTACCAAGATCCGAATCAAGGCTATTCCCAATATACAGCACAACCATTGTCTGCCATAACCACAGGATACAGCGACCATGTTCAAAACTACCCACAATCCAATTATGGAGGTCCCTACTCTACACCGACTCAGCCAGGCTATACGTCTTTACCCCCTAACCAGATGTATCCTACTCCAATACCGGATACCAATGTCCAACAGTCATATATTTCCCACAACGCCCAGCATCTCACCTCGTACAGTCAGCCACCAGTTTACACCAATGGTACTTACTCACAAATACCAGCGTCCGCGCCGCAGCAAGCACAACCTCGTGCTTCTTCGTTACCACAAAAGACCGAGGAGTACAAAGCCCACCTTCGGCAGCTTGGTCATGACGCTAGGTCTATTTGGGACTCGATAACTGGCGTGAAAGATGTTCCCGGCAGCGTAAAGGCACACACAATCCTCTTTCACCTATTGAAAAGATTTCGCTCCAAGTTTGGGCAGGATCCACCACTCTCGATGATAGTTGATGGATTGTCCAATAACAAGGACATGCGACCTGTCCGAAATATTAATGGGCTTTTGTGCCGAGCTTGTGTACTAGGCATGGCAGGTTCTGTTACTTCTTCAAAGCCCGATAGGAAACATTTTTCATTTCCCCAACTTACCATCCACTTCCGCACGATACACGAGGAAGGAGTGCCTTCGAACCTTATAGGTCACTTCCCAGATTGGACAAAAGACATGGTCGAGCTTCCCGATCAGGCGAAAATTTCTTCACTTGCAACTGCCCCAGGAATGGAAGCTCGAAAGCTTGAGATCTTTTTAGAAGCGCTCCCAGAGATTGCTGCGACTCCACCACCGAAAAAGGACACGATGTCTCAGCGAACTTCATCGTGGCAACCAAAAGCCGAGACTCTAGATCAAGAAACGTCTATTTGGCAGCAGGTGCCATATGTCAGTCAGGGCATAACTGTACCCCTTGCGCCCTCGCAAGATAATCATGAAAAATACTATGCCACTGTTGCAGACACTCGAACTCCTGATACCGAGTCGGTTTCTGTTACTTACAATAATAACCCGTATGATCCACGGCACCCTCGCGATGCGCAAAAACGACAATCATCACGTAACCCCGCATCGATCGCCATTTCATCTCGTCATGAACAAGATGGCCAATCAATCCACGATGAAATTGTTGATATTCGCCGACCCACCAAGTCTACATCACCTTTCGTATCTTATGCCAGACCCGAAGAAACTCATAGCCGGCGTACCGCTCGTGATGAAGCCCCAATCTACTTGGATAGAAATATTAGGTACCGAGAAGCAAACAACGCAGAACACAAACCTCGCTACGAACGAACCATCAAAAGCTACGATGATTTAGCCACCCCAATTCGAGAGTATGGAGCCGCAAACTCTCAATCGCATACACTAAATCGACAGGACCAAGCACCACCCAACACCTCTAGTGTTGCGAGAAACTCGTTAGAAACTCAGTACAGGCCATTGGAGAACACAACATCTCAACAAACCCGTATCTTCGATGTCGTAGCTCAGATCTCTCAGCAGGCACAGCAAGCACGTGGAAAACAAACTCCCGCTCGTGAAGGGCCTGCTGAGCTCGGGTCCGAAGACGGTGAGTTGCAAAGAGATACAATTGCGCATGCCAATCATAAGCGGTCGTTAGATGAAGCGACCAATGAAACGGAACGGTTTCTTGGCAGCTTGCAGCCCGAAAAGCGTTCCGATGCGGTCAGTCAAAAAGTTCAGCAGCCTATGCGGCATAGAGAGGATTACATCCAGCCAAAATGGGAAGCAGAACGCGCCGATGGTGTGCGCCAGAGACGCCCCCTGTCATCAGAACCACAGCAGCGTTTTCGAGAAGTATATAATGATGGTCTAGCCGTGTCCGGTCGACCTATACATGTCCCTAGTGAGCAGGGGTCCTACAATGGGTACTATACACAAGAGCGCCCTCCTCAAGCTCGACAGATTCGAGCTTATGCTACGAACGATCATTATATGGATCCTGTTTCTGGGCAATCCTTTGCACGAGAGCGTTCTCCCGAAATTATTGATCGACGATACCCGAGCAATGTAATTCATCGTGATGAGAGACAGGGAAGTCATGGTGCTCATCGCACTCCGAGCAGATATGCTCGATATGAGAGTGTCAGATTAGACAATGACCGAGCACGTTCAAGGTCACCAGTATACGTTAAGGCGGGCGCACAAGCTGGACAGTATGCCGAACGCAGTCCAGACCCCCATATTTCTCGGCAAGAGCCCATCTATCGCATGCGGACACCAAAAGAAGAAATTATCTATGAAAGGGCACCACGCCAGGAGTACTATCGTGTTTATGCCGATGAGCCTCGACCTCGACAAGCTTATGAATATATCCAGTACGATTCTCAAGGTCCTTATATCATACATAGACCTGCCCGCCGGGAACATGAAACAATTTATGCGGCATACGAGGGCGAGTCGCTTTCGAGGCAACCTCTTTACGAAGCGCGCCCAACTGTTGGACATACAGATCCTGCTTATTATGAAGAGTACGATCCTCGCCATCCAGAGCCGCCTCCTGCAGCCGCAGAAGCTCGCGAGGTTAGATACCAGTAACTGATGTTTTTCTTTGGGGGTCGAGGCTTTATATTACGATTGTAACAACATGCTCTGCAAGGTTGGTCTGGTGTGAATTTTGCATTTTCCGCGTTCTACAACTTTTATGTTTTTTGCACTTCTTCCTCGTCGAAGATCATTTATTGGCTGGTAAATCATTTCTCATTTTTGTGTATCACCATTCATTTTCTTTTGTTGTAACAATCATCGTGTACAACAATTTAGTTCTCCGTGGTTCAGATTGCTCTGAAAGCAACCTCCTACCTGAAAGGCAGATTATAGGCGTAGGGCGTTTATACTTCTGGCATGGTCAGATTTCTTAGAGGGGAAAGGGATGAATCATGAACTCTTTATCATGTTGTACTTTTATGAAAAGCATTGTATTGGTAGGCAAAGTAATACATATTCTGAAAGAGAACTATTGATTCTATTGATTCTATCTTTCCACCCTAGTACTGTCACTGTGATCTTCCGGTATTGTGATATCACAGCACAATTATTCAAGCCAGGTATTAATTATCCCATTCTAAATTTACTACAAGGATGAATTCTAATGAGGTGGCGTGATAAACAGATTCACCATCACGCTCCAAACATGAAGTGACTTGACTCTGACTCCTAGTGAGTGACACATTGTCCTTTTCAAGCGTACACAATCTTACTATTATATTCCTTCTTTTCTACTCTGTAATCATTGCAAATCTACATCTCGTTGCCAACATCATAATTTCACATCTTCTTTTCAACTGTTAAACATACATCTTCTTCCGGAAAGCACATCATCACATCAAACCTTATACCAGCCAACACGTTACTCTCAAGCACCGAAAATCAAGCCTGTCAAATCTTCCCACTTTCGAGATAGTCATAGGACCAACAAACAAACTCTCACATCCCCTTGGACTTTCAATTTTCCAAAACATAAGTCCGAACAAATCGGACCACGTAAATGAAAGCTCTCTGGTGGGTGGCCATTGCCCTCGCCCTTCGTTCCTTATTCGGTTCATCCCACGGTTCATCCAGAGATCAGGATCGCCCCGCAAGTAGGGGCAGACGTTATGATTCTCGGAGACGAAGAGAAAGAACGAGGAGTAGTAAGCGATATGAATATGACGGAGATGCGGGAGATTTCGAGAGATTGAGTGGATTAGGCGAGACTCTTCTCGATCTTCTTGGAACTGAAACGAAGAGCAAGAAAAGAACGGAGAGAAGAAGGGGAAGTGAAAGTGGAGGGCAGGGGGGCAGGAGGAGGAGAGGTAGTTTTGCTTACTAGGTGGCGGGGATTGTTGATAGGGAGTTCGGAGTTGGTCGCGTCTATTACCCTTCACCGTTTATACATCTGATTCCTAAGCTCTTCTTGAAGAAATACCGGAAAGACGGGTATAGACCACGCGTCACGAAAGGGCCTAGGAGAATTTTTTGTTATGCAAAGGCTTTGCCTCAAATGTAGATAGTGGAATAAAAAGGAAAATTTGTCATAGAAATTTGTGTTTTGCTCTTCATACTTCTCCCAGCCTTTCTAGTCAGTTATCACTATATCGCCTGTTAAGCTTAATTGGGGTTTCAATATTGCGCACTGCAGTCGGACAGTCAGAACTCTCAACATTTGAAAGTAATACAATGTCTGGGATGGATTCTATCCTTGGAACTATTGGAATGATTTCATCAAATTCAGGCAAGGAAAGCCTCTGATCGTCGGGCTGCAATCTAGCCTTTTTGATACTTTGAGACTCCAAACCCAAAAGACCCAGAAGGGGCAGTTCATTCAAAAATGAAACTTATGATGGGGTTCTATGAGTCATGATTCCCCGCATGGATCTGCACGAATTAATAATATCACAATGTACACTAAGCATCGTAAGGTTTATATCAGTCTGGGAAATCTTAAACGATCAAAGTTAGAGTTTGGAGCTTAAAATACTTGGTTGCAGAGATCTCTTGATATGTCATGCCAGCCTAGCGTTCGCACAAATATATATATCTTGCAATATTTGTTCGGTATAGATGCTGTTGAAAATTGCATATTTCTTCATTTGACGTCCAATGTTCGATATGTATCTATACATCTACAGGATAATACAAGAAACATCATCAATCTCAACTTCTGTAATCACCAAACCGATCACCAATCACTGCTCCATCATTGTCATCTCCCATAATGACTTCTGCTCCTCTATCTGAATGCGTAAATATATGCGCAGTATTCAGATGCTCACCTTCATGGGCTCATACCTTCAACGTTGTGTTCCTTATTATCTTTGTCACTCTCATGTCATCGCTTCTCATCATGGGAGCAATAGCAGGCTACAAAGATATCATGGAGGAACGTCAACGATTCCCACCCCCCAATCCAAACGACACGGAAGAAGGACGCGATGCACGCCGAAGAATCTGGGAGAGAATCGAGAAGCGAGATTCTGCCCGCCTACGTGACTACGAATCTCTCGCTATACAAGTAGAGTATTGCGCTAAAGATGTGGATAAAGATGATGTTTATTACGTAGATCTTGTGGAACAAGCGAGGGCGCTGAATTATACCATAAAGAGCATAAAGAATGAGATTAAAATGCGATACAAATCAAAAGATTCTGGAATATATAAATTAAGATAGCCTGGCCAGATGAGTGGGCTTCCTAGTATCTCATGGCTAGGAGTATCATATGCTGAATTTATTTCATAACGTTGCTAAGGGTATCGATATTTTCACACAAACCTTACTGCTTCTGCTTGGGACCATCACAAATGCCGAGCTCTCTAGCCAGTAGATCAACCAAGAGACTACCAACTCGGGACGCCTTCGCTTGACGGGGATCTTATTGATCAATCAGATAATCAGGATTCCTGAAATCTGATCAAATGTTCACATTCGTTTTCCAATACAAAAGCAAATCAATCATTCATCAAGGTATATTGTACGGACCATATTGGCGCTCTGAGTTGGTAGTTACTCGACTACGGCACTATATCCGCCTCACTATTATCCTTTACGATATTGACATCTTGTTACGGACGATATGAGGCATGCAAGTTGGTCTGCCTAAAAGTTCTAAAGCTGCGGCAACTTGTAAAAAGAGGCAGTTCTGTACAAGCTTTCATGTGGTATTAATCGCGAGTAACTTTGTGTCAACTTTCGTCAAAGTCTCCGTTTCAGTGGCCCGAGTCAAGTACTTCCACTCTTCATTTCCTCCCAATCCTCTTTGCTGAACCTGTATTCAAGTTCTTTTCCTTCACTCTTTACCCGCTTCCACTTCGCCATCCCCATCCGGTCAACCAGTCCTTGGAACGGCGTATTCACCGCCAATGTCTCCAAAAGTGCCTCCTCACATCCAACGCCCTCCGCCTCCACCGTTCGGAATGCAAAGTCCAACGTGGCCTGCAACGCTTCCCGCCCGTACCCCTTCCTCCACTCAGAGCTGTCAATCAGAACACCCAGATCCGCAATTCGCTTACCCTGGGCGTCCGTGGTGACCGCATTGATGCCGGCGAAGCCGATGACGTCATCCGCAGGTGGTGAAGCTGATCCCGTTTCTGTTGTTGAGCGTTGGGTTATGACTAGAAAGTATGCTTTCCCACTAGCGCGTAGGTCATTCCATTTGGCGATTCGGCGTTGGTATTCTTCTATCGTTGGGTTGCTTGGCGTGTGCGGCTCATTTTGGTTGTTGAGTGGGTTAGCAAAAAGGGCTGTGATGGGGGCAGCATCTGAAGGGACAGCGGGACGAAGGATAAGATTTCTAGTGCAGAGATGGGGATTTGGAGAAGACATCTTGCGACAAAAAGCGTTGATTACTATCAGTAACTCAGATGAAGATCACGGGTGATTAAGGGAACAGCACAGGCTACGGTGTAGGTAGTTCCTGGTTATGTTGTGTCTCAGGATCAAGAAGATAGGAAAATTAGGAGCAGAAGGACGGAGTTAAATACTGGGAGGACGACTCGTTGGTGAGTCATCTAGATGTACAGATGCAGAGAGATAAGCGATGTCTGCTTATATAATTACGTGAATCCTGTATTCCGACAAAAAATATGGAATGCGGGAGGTACATGTGGTTTGAAATCTCTGTATTTTGTGAGATAGATGAAGAATAGAGGAAGACCATCGTGGATGGCGGCAGTATCTATGATCTGAAGATTTGGGATGCCAGTGCACTTTACAATCTGGATTATACATAGCGCATCGTATGAGGCCTGGATCGTAGAGGAAGCAGAGAGCAAAGACCAACTTTGAGAAGGGCTTTTGAACAGTTTGCCAATCCAAATTTTGCTTTGGGATATTGATAAAAGAGACCTACTAATGCTACGAGAGCTACCCAATCATTCCATCAAAGCCTAAGGCTTGTTGTATTTCCGGAAGAGAGAATCCGTGCCCATAATCTCAATAAAATCGCAACAGTTGGAATAAATATCATCACAACCGAGAATGCATGAACTCCGGGTCCCAAATTCTGCTTGAGCATATCTGGGGACAATTGAGATGGCGAGGTCGTGATGTGATGATCCCTGCACTCTTGTAAATAAGAAACGTGACAGTGCAAGTTCTAGAAAGATTTCAATATGTATCCAGTGGTTTAAAGTAGCTTGAAAAGGGTAGGATTACCATACCAAGATAGTATGTACTTATGTGACTAAAAGCTATAAGGAAACTTTCTATGAAGAATTCTTTACCATACTTCAATTTAACAGGGTCATGGTTATGCAATATTAATTAGGTCTGAGGTTTTCATCAACCTTATAGCAGCTTGAACTGATGTAGCTCAAAAGGCTGCATATGGTCAGTATCCTAGGACCCCCCCACGTAAGAATCTTAGTTTTTCTTCGGAAATATTACCAATTCCGGTGGCTGCATATGCCCGCAAATGGCTCATGGGGCACAGTAGCGCACCAGTTTGTATACGCTGAGTGAATTTTGTCTGCACAGTTCAGCTCAAATAAAGTCAGGAAACCTGAGAACAGGGTGAAAGTAAAACGGAAGTCAAATCTAAAACCAGGAACAAACCTCACCTACCTGAAAACCCCTCCAAAGTTGCAATGGGTGCCATCAAACTAGACGGAGGAGTTGCAATCATCACCGGTGTGAGTCTAACCGAATCACTTTAGACTGCTTTTGCTAACACGATAACCAGGCTGGGTCGGGAATTGGGAAAGAGACTGGTTCACCTTCGCCGAAGCTGGAGCATCGGCTATTGTTTTTGCGGATATTGACGAAGCCAAAATCAAGGAGGCCGTCGAAGAGAGCAAGAAGCTTGCTACAGATCCCAAATTTCAAGCTCTTGCCATAGGAGTAGATGTAACAAAGGCAGAGAGCGTTCAGTCTTTGATTAAGGCTGCCATCGAAGCCTTCGGTCGGGCTGACTATTGTGTCAACAGTGCAGGTGTAAGTAAATAGCGGTCAAAAGAGCCATGATAGTTGACTTAGCTCCTGAGTGGTGATTTTTGCTAACAATAGACTATTTTACTAGATTGACGTTGATGTCTACATTCAGTTCAATGATAGCGTCGAGGCTACCTATGATAAGGTAATGGATATAAATGCAAAAGGAGCCTACCTGGTTACTCGAGCCGCTTCCAAACAAATGGCATCTCAAGAGCCCCGAGTCGTTGCTGCGACTAGAGGCAGAGAGAGGAACTTGGGACGTGGTTCGATCGTCAATGTCAGATCGGCTTTGTCATACGGCGCCGTCTCATACAAAGTTGGATATGTGACCTCTAAACATGCGTTGCTAGGTATTACCAAGGCTTCTGGTAAGTAGACCTGCATATCACCAGGTCTTTGAATTACGTTGGAGATAATGCCTGATTCTTTATCATAGCCGTTGAAGCTGGCCCGGCAGGCGTACGTGTAAACCTGGTCTGTCCCAGCTGGGTAGCAACATCTATGTTCACAGAAGAGTGTAACAGAGCTCCTCCCACAGCGGAATTTATCAAAGCTGCAGTATCGACTGGAAGACCTGCCGAGGCTGGGGAAGTCGCAGAAGGAATTAGCTTCCTGTGTAGCTCTGCCGCGACCTACATTAACGGCGTGGGCTTGCTCATTGATGCGGGCTTAACATTGACTGTGCACTTAGGATAAATATAACTCGGTTTTCACTTTCAAAGACTAGCCTAGCAGAGCAGTGTTGGACGGTGGCTGTGCATTTCTAGAGATGGAAAGCAACGTTCGTTAAAACCAAGAAAGCTTGTATCAAACTCGAGATGGCGATAAATGTCAGAATGTTCGTTTGCGTTGCGTATACCTACGAATGAGAGTAGCAGCAATCCTTACGCAGGAACCATTAGTTTTATATGATTGATTGGATGGGGAATACCCACTAAACACAGTTCGTTTCCATGCGCAAGCCTGAATATGACCGTCATTAAGGTGTCCGACCCTAAGCCAAAATTTCTCAAGCTTACAGTACCCCGCGACTAACGGCTTAGAACGAAGAAAGAGTGGGGAGTTCAGCGGCTAATCATGCCTGCTCGAGCGTGAAGTTCAAAATAAGCTGTTCATATTACGCTAACTTAAACCGGACTAGGTTAATAGCATGACCTTTGGATCTCGTCACAGCGAAATAACAGGCGGGAATTGACCAACTTGAAAGAACTTCAATAATTCATATGTCTTTTTGATTTGATATTGAATAATGAAAACTCCTGTTGTCAACACCAAAAACTAAAAAAGACTCAGAACTTTGTTTCATCTTTTTATATCGTGATGTTTATTTTGAATTGAATTAATAATCCATTAATAAGTACACAAGTGGGTGTACGGACTGACGGAACACTGTAAGAATGGACTCTGAATATCTCTTGATAGTTCAAATCATTTGTTCTAAAATTGCTACAATTGTTGGTAAGAAACAGAATAATCAAAACTTTAATTCTAATATCAAAAAATTGAAGAATGAATTTGTTAAAATTATTAAAAGTTAGGACGTGTCCTATCAATCCATGCACCCACTGGTGGTGATATTGAGATAGGGACAAAAAGGTCAATTTCCGCCCGTTTTTTTCGCTTACGTAGAGGTCCCTCGTCAAAGCTCTTTGGCAATAGGGTTGGAGATCCCCATACATTCGCTTGTTCATCGGTTGACAAGATCACATCACTCATTGTATAATCGAGGAGTTGGCACGAAGACCTAGGTATGAATCACATGGTTCATATTTAATACATGATTTGTCTTGTAGAATGAAGATGAATGAATGAATGCTGAAATGTTCGCTTTCTTCACTCTCGAGAAATCATTTCACCGGACATCTAATTCAGAGACAACATTATGTTATTAAAGCAATCTCCCTCTACAATTTCCTTATTGCGGCGAGATCATTACCGATACCCCATCTTAAGGAATTCCCCCATTCCCAACTTTGAACCAGACAACCGCCTGATGTTCGGCTCAAAATCTCGTATCACCTCCATGTTCCCTCCACACTGCCCTCCACACTCCCAAGGAAATATAGTTCCCATCTCATATCCCGCCGCGATCAAAGTCGTTCGCTGTGTATTCTCAACCAAAGCTACCCATTTCATGAACTTGCTTGGCCCGTCCAGATGATTATCGAGATGCAGGGGTGTCTTGATGGAGAAACGATGGGGCCATTGATTAAATTTACAAAGGCGTAGAACTACCGTGATTTCGATCACACAGGGGCGAGTAAACGGTAGACTTGTGTCGGCACGACGTCTGTCAAGTATGTAGAATGGATTCATGACTATATGAAAGAAACGTGCCAATTCTAAGGGTACACCGAAAGGCCTGATGGAGGTACATAACGTTTGAGATTCTGTGAACTGTCCTGTCGCTCTCCTCGAGACTCCCGAGATGACATCCATTTCGACTCAAAGCCGGTTTCACGATGTGAGGAAACGACGGGTGTAGAGAGCCATTCTGGATATATGCCTCTAACAATCGACTCTCTTGGACCGAACATTCAGAAATTCTTTACGTTGACCAGCCTGTACAAAACAGGTAAGTAATGCCTTCCACTTTGAAGATAGTTGGTACTGACCTGATTCAAGGCTATAGCTACAATCTTGCTGAGCCTGGCGTTCTTGATGCCAATGACATATCTGGCGTTTGACAGAAATTTAATAGAGACCCCAGCGGGATTTACGTCTAGATCGCGACGAGAATTCTTTTCAAGCCATAATCCTCACAACACCGCGAACAGCACTCAAGCGGTGGCTCTCAGCAGTGTGGATGCAGAAATTCGGCAAAAGATAGTCTTCGAATAACAAGGTAAGAGTTGAGGCCCCGGCTTATCGTACACCACCTATTTTTCGATCTAATTTTTTAAAATTTAATAATAAATAAATTATACAATATAATCTTTTAAAACTTAAATATTATATTAATAAATAATAGTTAATCCTCATATTTTAATGATATTTTTAATTTTGTAAGTCAATTTCTCAATATATAACCTGAAATCTAAGGAATTTATTCTATCTCAGAAAACTTACAATTTATATTTCAATTTCTTTATAAAAATAGGTACAAATAATAGCTCTTTTAGTTCCTCTTTTATTTATTACTATACTTTTTCAATTGAATTAAAATCCAAAAAGAAAAATAACCAATCAAAGTCTTATATATTATACTCCAATCGAACTTTACAAACATATCCGGAATACATCTTAGAATTATCCTCTATGAATATATATTCAGATTTTAGTTTATTGAATAATGGAAATATAATAGGCTTAAGGACTTACTATATATATAATGATTGAATGGGTAAGTATTATAAAACATATCAAAAAGCGGCCATGCTTTTTCTTATATACAAGGGCTCTAATCAATAAAAACATTATGCTCTTTTAAAATTAATATAGTAAACTCTAGTATACCAAAATATTATAAAGAAATATCTGAGTATATTTAGTTATATTAAAATCTTGTATACATTCCATTTACTATAATTACTACTTTACAACACTTTTTCATAAATCTTAATAATTCCTTTAGATAATCCTTTAAAAACCATCTCTTATGCTTCTTTTATAGCCTTTCTTAATATCTCATAATTCAATTTATCTATAAAATAATAATTCCAAATTTATTCTTTCATTCAATTCTATACATTTTCAATAAAATTGAAATTAAAAGAAAAAGAAGATCAATTTACCTTTTCAATTCTTCTTTCAAAAAGATCTTAAATAATAATATTCATAGAATATTTTGATATATTATCTTATATAAATATATAACCTAAATTCAATTTCATTTAATTATAAATAATAAATATTATATATACTTAATAAAATTCAATATTAATAATTCCCTAATCCTTTTTCTAAAATATATTTAATTCTTTGCCTAATTTACCTAAAAAACAATCCCAGAATATTTATTTAGCTTTCTTATATTCTTTTTCTAATATATATATAAAATTAAAAACTTTATTTTTTTGATATATAATATATATCTTTTTATATAATCCTATAATTACCCATATTTTATTTAATCATAAATTAATATTCTATTATTTTTTAATTTAATAAATATAATTTAATATAAATTAGAATCGAATTTATTGATTTCTTTTTGATATAAAAGATTTTCAAAAAGCAATATAATGTTTATATCCTGTTTTATATAGAGCAGATTGAATAGCAAATTCTCCTATTCCTTCCCAAATTAATACAATAGCAACTTTTTAATATAGTATCCGTCTATTTGTTTTTGATTTGCTTATAAATTGAATAAATTGATTGACTTGATTAGTAATCAAAATAAAAGATCAACTAGAATATTTTTGAGGAGTTATTTGTATTTTAATAGTATAATAAATCTATTTATATATCAGATTTACTTTTTTTTAAAAAAAGAAAGATCGAATCTTTTTAGATTTTATATTAATATAATATAAAATGTATATTTTGATTTATTGATTTTGAATCATTTCTTAATATTTAGATATAAAAGGCAACAGCGATATAATAGGTGGTGGTATAGATTTAGTATTTAAGGATATCGATAATAAAATAAATAATAATAGATTAACTTTTTTTATTTTAATAAATTCGAATATTATATTTTTTTTAGTATATTTATTTTAAAGAAAATATAAAAAACAAGCTTTTTCATAACAATTCCTAAAGATACTTTCTAGAACTAATTTGAAATAGGTTTTTAAAAGCAGTATTAAAACAGACTAAATCAACCAATTAAATCTATTTATTTTGATATCCCAGCTACATATGGGGTCAATTAGCGTTTTACACGACTTACCCATTCAACCATCGTATACTTTAGAAATAATACCTTTATTACCCTTAAGTCTTTTTAAAAAGATTAATAGAGATTTATAGTTTTAACTGATTATACCTTATATCATTACTAATATTCTTCTTGATTAATATACTAATTTAATATAATTAATATATCTTTTTTTATTAACCCATTTAATAATTTATATCCTATTTGCTTTTTCTAATTCGAAAATGTTTTTGTTCAATCATATAATTAACCTTCAATTCCCCTCTTTTAGTCTAACAATGATAATATTATTAGTTCCTTATTAGTAATATTTATATACAAAATCTAGTCTCTTTTTTGCTTGTATTCTCGAGATAAAGGATCTAGAATATACTATATACTTCCTATACCTATATCAATATAATTTCTTTTGAATTATATATATTAAAATTTTAATATCAAATATATTTTTCATTTATTTAAAAATTATTCTTTTTTTGCTTTAATTTTTAATAATTATTCTTATAATTTGATAATTTTTTTTAATAATTATTATAGGTTTTTAATAAATCTTCTTTTTTTGAATTCTTTTAATTGAATTAAATTTAATTATATTTCTTATAATAAATCATAATACATTTAAATTTGAAGTAATTCATTTTTAGGATTTTCTATCAATCCTAATTTAAATAACTTTAGAATATTGAGGAGTATATCAATTTTAATAAAATTTATAATTATTATTTTTGTGATTATATTCAATATTCATTTTGAATTTGAATTGTTAAAATAAGATATGCGAAATTAGGTGGTTATTCTAATCTCGCTTAAATATGCGATAAGCCAGGGCCTCAACTCTTACAATCACAACAAGCAAATTTTGTAAAGAATCGCTTCCCCACAACATCTAGATAAATTTCTGGACGTCTTCGCATGGCGGCCATTTCGTCCCGAAACTCATCCAGTATACTTTGGCTGAAAATGCACGTCACAACCAAGGTAAGCTGGACCAATCCTCACCGACTCCTCATCTCGAAGTTGAAATCTTGCCATACTTCATCTACACTCCAAGCCATAGCTGCCACCTACCACAATCCACTCGACTCCACTTCACCCCACGCCGCCCAACCCTCTCAAAAAGAATTCGCTTCGGAGACGAACCCCTTTATCCCAAAACACCCTAAAAACCCCAATCAATCATTTCACTATCTCTCATCTCTCATTTCTCATCATAGAAATAGAATCCAACCACACCCTTCAGAAATTAATCTCCCACTGTAAAACATATGAATGAGTGACGAAATCACATTATGAAAAGCATCAAGAAGTCAACAAGAATCGAGAAGTACCATCCGGCAAGCGTACCTATCTCTTATTACCATTATAAATTCCATCAATGAATCATTTCAAATCAAATCAACATCCAAAGCAATTCCAATATTCAAAAGTGACGGAATACCCCCAAATTCCCCACTGCTAGACCATACTCCATCCAAACTATGTCAGATACTCCAAACGAAACACACAGTACAAAACTCCACCTCAATACAAAATCCGGTTTGCTGATCCATTATCCATCAACTCAGGGATGTCTACATGAAACATATATACAAGCGACCTGAACAATTGATGCCTACGAGTTTTGATTTGATAGCCTTTGGTCTACTGCTGCATTCAATATTGTTTCGATGACCTTCACCTTCCTTTCATTACCTACATACATATTCATGATCTTTATGATATGTTCAAATTCTCATCGACTGTTAATCAATGCATTACAGGCATACGTTCATTTTTAACACTGGCGCTACCTATCTTCAGAATAAGCAGTCTCAAATAGAATTAACTATCGAGCGAGTGAGGGGGGTTTTGACGTGAATTACAAATGAACACAATACACAAACTCTACAATCAAAACGTAACTACTTCATCACCGACTCGCACCCACAGTCAAGCGCTCAATAAAAGTCAAGGAAGTGCAAAAATTATATGTAAATAATATTCAAAGCCATGCTATCTTCATGCCTATCTACACAAGTCCAGGCTAATATGTATTATATGCCATGAAAACTCCCAAACACCTATGCACGCCGTTATGTGTAATACGATTTAATCCAAGTCCCAGACCTCCAAACTGATGTTTCATTTACCCACGCTTCGCTACACTCCATTGAGTTCTCCAACATGCCCAAACACAATAACGACAACGCTACCCATGCCTACGTATCTATAAACCCATCAACATACCAACTCCAAAATCATCAAAACATATGCCCCAGAAAGCAAATTCGATCTAAGGTATCATGATATCGTAGTAGTATCCCATATTTTCGCAACCTCCCCCTTTTGAAAAGAAACAAAGTCCAGTGCTTTTATTCCACAACCATTTTTTTGTACAATTGATTCACATCTCCATTCCAAAATCATCTCAATTATTCGGAGATTTTCTTATCCACATTATTTTGATGTTTATCGGAGCTGTTCCATTTGGAGAAGATGCCGCCACTAGCTTTTGGACTGACGCTTCGTCCTCTTTCTGGTGTTGCTATGCTGTGCCGCCTAACATGGGTCGTACCTTGATTCCGGTGGCTATTTGGAATAGTCGGGCCTGGGTGAAGAAGACTGCTAAGGAAGTTCGATGATGGGGCTGGACGTTCCGTATTGACTCTTTGAACGCCAGTGTTGACAGTTGCGAGATCTGTTCCATTGCTTACAGCTGTCGCATTGGAATTCCGACGGTGAACTCGGTGTGTTGCATCTAGAGCTTCTTTCTCTGCTAAATGCTCGCTTGGCAACAAGATGGCCCGATCGAGCTCGTACGGAAGACCACGATGACGCCCACGAATTTGCATCGCAATAATGACCAGTTTCGAGACAACATTGAATTCGGCAGATAAAGAGGCATCAATTCCCGGATATCCTAGACTCAGACCAACTGTACCGTAGGCACTGACAATCTCAAACAAGACTGAAAACATATTAATAGACGGATCAGTACCTTGGAGGCGGCTGCCTTCAGCGATTGAAATGATAAAAAGACCCAAGAAAATATACCACAAATCGAAAGACAGTTGTCTTCGAAGATGGGCACCGACGTAAGATGGCTCGCCTTCGTCCTCATTTTCCTCTGTTGGCGATCCATAAATACCCAATGACTTTTCCTCATAAACGTTCGTGCGACGAACAGAAATGGCAATAGGGAGAACAGAAATATACATCATGATTAGATAAGAAACCTGGATGGCAGGATGAAGTTCCGCAAGATTGACAACTCCAAACCCAGCTGTTCTTGTGGAAGCAGCTTGGAACCAACCATCGAGAACACGAATATTAACTGGCAGATCAGTCACAACAGAATTGCCAAGCTAAGACAGGCAATCAGTAAAGTACAATACCACGAAGGATGGGAAAACTTACATCAAGAATAATGAAGAACAGTAAGTCAACCCCGTTCAATATAATAAGAATCCAGAAAAGCCACCAAGTCGCCTTACTTGGAAAAAGTAGCGTGAAACATCGACGAGGATGATCTAGTAAAAATCTCAATTCCTCCCAGACCGCACTGTTTCTGGGCACCCACAATGTGGTGACCCAAATGATAAATCTCAGCATGATCGGAAATCCCGTGTTGCCAATGATAATCAGGAACGACATCAGCAAAAGTGGCCAAATAGCAGTATTGAAAGAGATCATGCTGTCAGGGGTGAGGGTAAATCCCAGATCCGTAAAAGCAGAACTAGCTGTGAATATACCCCACCAAACTCTGCCCTGACCATCTTGCTCGACTATTGAGCCATAGGTCCGATTGTTAAGAATCCAGGGCAATAGACAAACAACAGCGAATATACTGAAACCTAGAAAATAACAAGACAAAACTAAAGCCAAAGATTTCAGTGATCTGTATTCGATTCCACCGAGTTCTTCTCTTTGTTGCTCGGTGAGATCAACGAAGGCTGAGTTACGACCGATGGTTGGTGCCCAACTCAAATAAGGAGTGGGGTCCTCCTTTTCGCCAGTGAGAGCTGTTTTGATGCTTTGAAATGTTGGAGCTCTTGACTTCAATTTTGACATGACTGCGCCATTTCCATTTCCCTGAGCATCCGTGGCTTCGGCGCCCTCGGTGTTTCGGTTGTTGCGGAATCTCATAACACCCTTCATGGTAGCGCTTGCAGCTTTCACATCATCCGCCGCCCGCTCAACTTTAGGATGTGTTGGAACTTCGATTGTAACGTTACGCTTCCTTGAGGGATAGTGATCTTGCCATTTCGACTCTCCATTCAAAGTGCCACGACCATGGCTTTCAGGTCGAGAATACATAGAACCTCTGCGAGATAACGTCCTAACGACTGGATCTTCCTCCTCCTCTTCAACGGTTTGCGGAGCAACACCAGCGTCCGCATCTCTTGGTCCAGGAATTCGAAGAATAGTTCTGTCTTCTGGATTTCTCTGACGTTCTAAGAAGGCAATATGATCTTCATCCCTACGACGAACTGGTAATCGCAGCTCTTCATCGGCCAGTCCATTGCTCCTTTTTACTTGATCGGCAAATTTAATTTGCGTGTGGTGTGAAGTAGGACTGGGATCGTTCGCGGTCTCCGTGCTTGATATGTTACTACTTCCAGAACCGTTGACAGCATCTGCCTTGTTTAGCGCCTTTTCTTTCTCGATTGCCGCTTGGATATCATCAATAGCATCCCGATTGTCGCGCATAACATTGGCTCTTGTCGTGCCATGCATTACAACAATGTTTCTGCCATTAACACCTTTCTCCGCGTCTACAGTATCCGCGCCAGTGGTTCTCGATCTGGAGAATGATTTGGCGATGCTCCTTCGGTTTCGCTTGTTTTGGGCAGCGATGTGCTGGAATCGTTTTTCGAACCAGTATAATCGAAGGAAAACGACAAAGGAATTGATCGTGATCGGGTTCGTGAATATCGGTATTAGATACAGGACAATTTGCTGCCATGTGTTGAGGGTGTTGATGTTGATAGTGTTCAATCCACTTTGGGTTGCACAACCACTTGCGAAGAATAGCGCATCTATGTAAGGTATTCCTCCTCGAATATATAGACAGATAGAACCGAGCAGTGTCATTCCAATGATCCAGAAATCTTTTCAAGACGTTAAGTTAGTGTCGTTACACATGCGGAGTTTTCCATTATTTGTGTCTCTCTAAACTTACAATGTACAGTGATGAAATTGAAATGGGGGCTTTTGGAAATAAAAGATGGCTTGAGAGCCGCAATATGTTGCCATACTTCTAGCAGAAAAGAGAACATCTTTGCGGTTCTGAAAGAAAAGTTCAACCAAGGGGTGTTGGCGGCGCTCCGCAGAAGATATTAAAATTATCAGCTACTCGAGTTGGATGAATAGTTGGAAATCCCCGTTTGCACGGAATGCATTGTATGAGGGTCGCAGACCCGAGGAAGTCGCGAAGGAAGTCTGCGATAGACTCCTCGGACGGTTTGTTGTATAATGTTTAATGTGGCGAAGCAAAAGGGGAAAGAAGCTTTCGAAGATTAAAAATGACGAGGTTTGAGATTGGTCTTTGTTAGTCTTATCAACGCTTGGCAGGAAAGCACAATGGTCGTGTTGAATCTTTAGCTTTGTCCGTCAACCTAGATCAACGACACCTCAATTGGATAATTTGTTGGACCGAATCCCTTGAGATATTGGTACGATTCGACAGGTCAATATGGAGTATGGAATGTTAAGTACTGTGTGATAAGATGAGAAACAGAAAGGGCACGAGGAGAGGGAGAAGGGGTAGGAGAAAGAGAAGAGAAAGTGGACGAGAAAGACGAAGAAGACGAAGAGACCAGGATGACGAAGTGGAAATTGATATGATATGATATGACACGAGCAACCGGGGGTGAATAGTCTGTATGTTATATTATTTACAATTGGAAAAGAATTGGAAAGGAATAAAAAAATAAAAGTTTTCGTATGGGCCAGCTAGAAAGATTGTTGGTTTGTGTGGTGTGTGTGGTGTGTAGTAGCTGTACTAATAAAGTCCACATTGTTAACCTTTTCTCTAGCCTCTTGATAAGTACTAGGTATCTACTAGTTAAGTAGGCAAAGAAATAAAATTGTTTTCACTTCCCTGTAGAAAACGGTTGATGGGTCGTAGAACGTAAAAAATAATCATTCTTACCATGTTCTAGTCCGTCCTTGGAAGATCTTCAATCTTCGAATCAACGATTAGATGATGGCGGCTATTTACCGCGATGCATTTCAATTCTGACACATTCGTTTACTATAGCCCCCAGTGAGCTATTCTACAGTTGACAGGATAAATGGAGGTTCGAAACTTGGACATCTTTGATTCGCTAATGGCCATGGTGAGATGATGTGATATCCAATGATTATTATATCTTCGATGATTATAACCATGGATCTTCTTGATGAAGATTCGCTGTAGATAGCCATTCCATTTTGTTAATTAATACCTTGTTTCTCTCTGACCTCTAGATAACATTAAAGCTGGTATGCACGCTCAACGTACGCACTCACTACCCTAGCCATTCTGATTCGTTTCCCTCGGGAAGGGTACCACATTCGGAGTAAATTTCCTATTGCGCGGTTGCAGATCTTACACCGGTACTTCAAACATCAGATAAGAAATCAT